>NC_064234.1:10076507-10388966 GCF_023101765.2 Spodoptera frugiperda | reverse complement strand
CGGAGTGTGTTTGGCTCCGTGCCAAATGTAACGATCTCTACAGAATGTCTACACTCTACGCTCTACACCAGTAGTGCTATGTGCACACATTACTTGAAGTTTTAATTAACTTAACTTGATACTAAAACGAGTTTTTGTTTCTTATACTTAAGTACTTAGAAATTAAGATGTGTTTGCATTTTAATACATTGTAAGTATTTGTTAAGTTGGTTGTAATTTTTTGGTTTTGTGAAAAATAACTTTAGATGGCTGTTTTTTTTTTTCAGATCTGCGGACTACCTAGTCGGTTTCAGCTGACGGATAATCTATGGTATTAGCAATCGACACGTCGCCCATGGACACTGGAAATACCAGAAGCGTTACAAGTGCGTTGCCGCTAAATATTTGGGGCATGTTTATTATTAAGATGTTTCTAAAAATAACTACTTACGTAATAAAAACGACAGATTACATTGCATATCTATATTTAATTAATCCAATTGTTTCGATTCTCTTATTAATAATCTACTAAGATTAATTAAAAAAATAACTACGTTATTTTAAATCGCTAAAAAAGCGATTCATTTTGGTTTACACAAAGGAAGATATACCAAATATTCTAATGCACTTAAAAAACTAACAGTAATATGATATAATAAAAAACATTACAAAATAAAAAAAAATAACCTGAATCCAAATTACAGCTGTTAAACGTTCCCGAGGGTTGAGGTCGGTGACCTTGATCCGTGTTTCTGTCGATCCTTTGGTCAGCACATCCACGTGAACTGTTTGTTTAGGACTACCCTTATTAATTAATTAAATGGCGACTAGCTTCAAAGAATACTTGTAATGGTGGGAGGGGGTCACGATTACGTGTTTTGAAAATAATAATTCAGTATCAGTGTTTAATAGTAATTATTGTTGAGGTATTTGTAAATAATGCATTCATTTCTTGCTATGTTAACCTCATTTTGGTCTTTTGAGAATCAAAAGGACCACAAATGTTTTTTTTTCAGAAATGTTTTAAAGCTATGTTTTTTATATGGAAAGATGCGTATTATGGATGTGTGCTATGGATGACTTCCTTATTATCGAAACAGCATACTCGAGCTGCATATTTTCCTCGCACAGCTACTTTGCGACGACGCATCTTCCTAGCACAACAACATAACTTTAAGTATTAGTGGAAACGGTCACGTACGTTTCACAGCTTAGCTATTACATCTTCTTCTTAGCATAGCTACATAGCACATCTCTGGTGTAAAAGCACACTTATACAAACGAAAATGTTAATCCTAAGTCTCTAACAAGCCCTCAAGGAAGTTCAATATTAAATTAAATTAGTTTACAAAATTAAACAACAAACGTTTATTTCACGGAATTATGTTAATTAGGAAAGCTTTTCTGGTATTAAGAAGTCGGAATTGATTATTTTAAGACTTGCTAAAGTACCATTTCAATTAGTTTAATTATCTTTTCTTACATTGATTCATTTTCTATTCTAAGAACAGGAAAATAAGCGTGATTGCTGAAATATGTGTGGAGGGTATTTTAGTTTAAATGTGTCAATTGTTATTACTAACTTGTATTCAATCCCATTCCGGTATGAATTGTACTACAGTCATTCTTTAGGTTGTTTTTTAATTTGTTTAGTTTTTAGCATTTTGGTTCTATGTATCCTAACAAATTTTCTGTAATTGCTAATAGCTACCAAAAAGAAAATATGCTCAATACGCCACAAAAACATATTTTCCTTTAAACGACCAAGTATATACTTTCCTTATGTTTATCTATACACAATCAAGGTCATATCAGTAACAAACTCAAATGTAACATCCGCAAGAGAAGGTTCTATAATAATAAAACCTCCGATGCTAGGGGAATTGACAAAAATACACGATTCTAGCCGAGAAATCCACTTATTACCACTTTATTGAATTTCCTGATATTTCACCTCGCGTAGAAAATGGCGACGGGAAATCTTTTCCTCCTCTATAACAATATTATTCATATAAAATAAGGTTTTTTGGGGAAAATTGACTTAACACGAAGGTTATGTGTTTGTGCTATGGACCCCTGTTTTAGGGGTTCTATGACTACAGGTCTCGATACCGTGAATTCTATAAAAACATTGTAGGGAAACCTAGGATCGTAATATTTTAAATTGATTGTCTTATTTTGGGTTTTACAAATATTTACCGGTCGTATTCAACTTTACACATCTTTTTCAAAGATATTTTTGTTTTAGCAAACGTCTGTTGTATGGAAATAGAATATAAAAACGAAACATTGACGAAATGCAGAGATTATTACAAATTGGATATAAGGACCAAATAATTAGAATCACAAATCGTTTTACGTAATAAAATTAAAAAGCTAACCTATAAATTAATACCTTCATTAACTTTTTAAAGTATTTTTCTTATCAAAATGAATGAAATTGAATGAATATAAAGATCTAAAGATCTTTTAAATTAAAAAGTCCCTCAGTTAGTTCTTTTCAGCCTTATTGACCTGAAAGTCAAAAGATTTTGGTTTGAAATAAAAAACTTAACTTTCTATAAGGGTTCCGATTTCATTTCCCCATAAAAAACTTTCGGTGGGTCAAATTTTTTATTGTTTCAAAGGGATTAACTTCCTTAATTATTTTTCAAAAACTTCTTTGGTAAGAGTCGCCTTAAAATTTTTCATTTGTTTGCTAATTGACAAAGTTGATCCATTTTTTAAAGCAGCGTTTTGCGTTAGGTTTTTAGGTATTTACAGAACTTACTACAGGAAAAGGTTTAGGTGCCAAGATATTTGTATTTAAATATCTTGGTACCTAAACCTTTTCCTGTATTGCACGATGTAACACCTACTTGGTACCAGTTATTTTATGAGCTCCATGTAAGGAGGTGATTATATTTTATTATTGCCATATTGCCCATTGGCCTATTGCCATATACCTACCGGACATAGGCACCTATATTATACTATCAGCAGCAAACAAAAACATATTATAAAAAAATAATACGCGTTCAATATTCTACAGAGAGCTGAACGCAAAAATACCTATTAGTGCCTTTCCAGTATAGTATTATATGAAAAAGGAACGAAATCGATATATAATTAATACATTCCACTGGCCACGTATGAAGTATTTTCATTCATTTAACTGCTCATTGCGGGTATTATGTCGTGAATACGTTTATTTATTATTCTAATATATTATGTCTTATTTGCTGGTTTTTAATAATGTAGTTTTGTATAAAAATAATGGAATAATAAGGTGTTTGTAATTTAGTGGTTGCTAAGCTAGTTCCGATGAAATGTTTAGTTTTAAAACACTTTTTATGTACGATTTTGACATCTATACAACTTCTTTAACTCCTTCAAAGACGTGTATCCAGAAATAAGAAATAATGCAATAAGTATACATATTTATATTACTGGGAACGTCTTATACTTATACATGTTATAATAACAAAGTATGGCTCAAAGAAACAACACTCAAAAACATTTTTTTCTTATTAATTCCAAGAAAATTCATCACTGACAACATTTTGTATCAAACAAAAGAGGAAATAGGTACGCAAGTTAAATAACTGGGACGAGATTACGAAGTACAAAAGCATTTTCCTGAAACGCACCCAATTCCGGCACAATAGCTAAGATAAATGGGGAGTCTCCCATCTCTGAGAAACGCCCAACTCTCCTTGTTTTTCCCCAGTCTTCCCACCTGGGCAGCGGTGCCCAAACTTGGTATTTATGACGTCACAGATAAAGCCATCAATGGGCAATCTATGGCTGATGACGACAATAGATTTTTATTTGCGAACGATAATGGAATTCTTGTGTGTTCCGCATTTGAAATTTTGCGGCCATGTTTTGTATTGAGGCGGGTTTTATTTGAATGTGTGTGTGTATTGAATGTAAAAGTAGGTTAGTTTTGTAGATGGTATTGTTATTATAGAACATTTTTAACCCCTAAAGCGAATAGAAGAAAAAGTTTTTCATAAAGTTAAATTGTATATGCGATAGCTAAGATGGAGATGAAAACTTGAGAAGAGCAAAGACTAAGGGTTATTTTTACATAAGTATTTAATAATACCTTTTCTGTAATAAAATAAATGCGTTGTACTGGTGAAAACTAGGTTTTGTAAGTTAGAACTAATTGAACTGGCCAAAAGTCGACACTACATCGTTTACCGTCAAGAGATAACAACGTAAAACTACATTATGTAACAGTAACAGATAAATTATCAAAAAAACAAACAACACTACTAGTTATGCACCCTCCCAATTTGTACTCAACATAACAAGACAAATTGTGACAGAAACCAAAAAAGATTTACGATGTTTTTTACCTATATACCTAACCTTACCTATACGCCTAGGTAACCTAAATTACCTACGTAGCCTATTTGTTCAGGTGAGCCAAAATCTATAGGTATTGCAAAGAAAGCGCTGAACTGTGATTTCCAATGTTTCTAGAAAACTAGACGTGGCTAGAACCTGCCTAGAATTTAATGAGGATGAAATAAAGGAGTTAACGATACGAATTTATTTATAGCTACCATGGTTTTATAGTTGTATGTGTGTTTGCTGAGTGAAAGGTTGTGGTACAGTTTCAAAATGGCAAAGGATGGGTTTTTAGAAATACAAATATTAAGGTTTATGAAGAATTTCAGATTCACAAAGTCAAAGTCAAAAATATTTATTTCAAATAGACCAGGAAGGCACTTTTGAACGTCAAACGACACGTTACGACAATAAACTTACATTAGTAGGTACTAAAATAAAAAAAAATAACATATATTTTAATTTTATTATAACTTTCGCAAGACATACTAAATTAATAATTATGTTCTCGGCTTACTCACGTAACCGTTAGTATACATATATTATAATGTACAAAATAGATTAAATATTTAAGTAATTATGTCTGAGTCTTGTACTGTAAATAAAAAATATTTGATTAAAATGTCTTGTAAAAATTAAATCTCAGTAAGTTAACCAAAGGAAACTGTACCTAGAGTAGTTTCGAGGCAAAAATTATAGTATAAATTTCATTATAACGACCTTAAACATTGCTTTTTATATTTTTCTCAAGAGTAACTAAAATCGAGTTCTTAAAAACGGGTAATTAAAACTTTCATGTAATACTAGTAGTTTTAGAAAAAAATGCCAAGAAAACCGCTACGCAGTTACATAGTTAAATTAATTTTTTCATTATTTATTAAGTTGTTTTAAGTTTATAGGAACTTTTTTAATACATTTGTCTACATTTATTATTTAAATTACTTAAATTTACCTTCAGCGGTAGATTTATTTCTACCGCGGACTAATCTCCATGCTCTCATCTACTGCTTATCCATCCAAAGGTTGTCTGTCAGATATCACTTTTCAAGAAATAAGACCGCCCAATATATACTATTGATTTCTAAATGTTTATGCTTTGTTTTTTATGGTGTATAAGAAATAAAATCTATTAATCTATTAATCTATTCTATTCTAGATTTAATCGTTATAAAGGATTCAATCATCCGTTTAAGAAATTAACACTCTCATTAGCTTAACTAAAACCAACGGTTTACTCACATAAATATATTGAGTAAAACAATACTAGTTTCGAGTCACAGAGGGACTCTTCATCATGAACAGCGTGGGCAGACATGGCAACGTGAAGCAGCCTATTCGTAAGAAACTTATAAAACAACATATTTTCCTAAAACAATTAACGAATTGTATACCAACACTGTTTATCACAGCAAGGCTTTCAACACATAATTTATTACTATTAATTATAAAGTACTTAAAGAACTAGTTAAAGCAATAATTTAAAAACTCGTAACAAACGAGCAACTTGTCTTGAAACTCGGAAAAACTCGGGAAAACTCGGAGAAACTCGGGCGAAACTCGGGCAAAAGTTGAACGCAATGATTTTCGTTGTAACACGATTTATTTGTTTGCTCTTAACGTTGCGTAATACGGAAAGTGGGACATTTGTTTGGTAAAACAGAGTAAACTCCTTAAATACATCTAATTAGAAGCAAGTGAATTAATGAGTCCTTCGGATTTCGTCTGCTGGTGCACATTAATCTTTCTATGTGTTTTGTCCGCCATGCAATGGGAGTATCATTAATCCGTATTCGTTATTGTTAATCCCAAGTAATTTAATCATGAAAAGTGATTTTAATTATAGTACTTGGTTATTGTCGTGATTTTACTCCTATTATCCAAGTATTAACAGAAATATTTGAAGTCAAAATATTCACTGTGTCGTCTAAAACCTCAAACGTAGCTGTCAATATTTGTCTTCTATAAAAATTGCTGTTCGTTTTTCTCGTTAAAACTCGAGAATTGCTGGACAGATTTGACATTGCAGATGCAGTTGCAAATTTTGGTTTTGAATTATTTGTGGAAGTCCAGGGAAGGTGCGAAAAAAACATTTTTGAGGCGGTACGAAGTTTGCGGGTCAGTTGGTAAATAATAACAATCTACAATTCCACTCGCTCCATTATATTCAAGGTAGTTTATAACAACTCACATATTCACTCGGAAAAGTAAACAAAAATCTATTCAAAAGTTTGTAAAATATTTTTAATAGAATTTCAAACATGTTCCGCGTGTCAATATGTACCTACGTGTGGTAGCGAAACAAAACGCGAACATAAACAAAACACATTTACGCAATCATACATAGAAAACAATAGAAAATATTTTGTATGGGAACAAAATACGTTGATATACAATTAACTGGATATGGTATGCCACCTCATCATCATCGGGATGATGAGATCCATCAATGACTTCTAAATCGGCCGGTTGCAAACGACCTGCATCTAGCAGCTCCCTGTAAGTTTTTTTATATCATCTGTCCATTTTGTTTCGGGTCTGGGTGCCATGTGTATGTGAACTTGTATATTTGTAAACGCACCCACGACACAAGAGAAAATACTAGTGTGGGGCAATGCTTAAAAAAATATAACCGTGCTACGCTGCGCTAGCTGGTACGTGGCCTCCATTTAAAAAGCTTTCTGCCTCACCATCACTTCCTTTTGTTTTTGACCATATTTTTATCAAACATTACGTACAGCATCTAGTAAAACTATGTCTGTGTCCCAGCCTCCAAGCCGCGTACTCCAAATTGTTAACAATAACAAAGCATACATCATACCACACAATAATTTAACGTCAAACAGTCTACATAGATATTTATATGGCAAAATTTGTATCAAAATATCCAAGTTCCTATCAATAGTATCGACAAACAATGTCATAAATTCTCGATCGCAAATATTCTGATAATTTAGTCCTATCGCCATTTCGATACCGATCGGGAGACGCAATGTGGCATCTTGGTTATTTGTAAGTTAAATTCCTTGTACCGTGTCAAATATTCCTGCAATATAGTTAATTGGGTTTTACCCAGAAATGTAGGAAATACGTATGTACTCGTATATAATAATAATTATGATTCCGGATAAGAGAGATTGGTAAATAAGAAGGCTTCACTTCGGCGGATTTCTAAGAATAGGGTTTCTTGATTCAGTAGTAATCTTTCCTGTTTCAAGATTGTTATTTTTGCGCTAGTATTATAATAAACATAGTAGTAGTATTATATAATATTCTACCTGGGTTAGAATATTATATAAGGGTAGTTTATTTAAACAAACTGAATTAAAGACAGCGTAATCCATATCACACATATTAAATGCAACGCTTAAAACATGTGAAGATGAAGTGGATTTAATCCAACGTACCAGGAGAGCAGAGTTACAAGAAGGTAGAGAAACCTCGGCTGTTCCTAATTAGTGCGAACCGTGGCTCGCTTGTTAACCTAGTTAGAAACGCCGCCGGCGACCGCTCAACACCCACAGTTTCTTTCAAATACTTTTTTGATTTAATGAATAGGTAACCGGCTACCCTGTACCCCAGCTGTATTCCTAGTAACTTTCCGAATATTCTCTTAGAAAATTTGTACAATTCACTCCAGTATTCCAATGGAGCGTTTTTAATAACGCGTTCTTTATAATTGGCGTCAATCTCAGGCTGACTTCTATTCCCATTTGGACATATTAAACTTTTTTTTTCAATATATCAATGTCTTTTCTATCTCCTAAGTGTTTTTCGTTAGAAATAGTTACTGGCGACCCAGACTAGGTAATTCAATTTGACAGAAATGTGTGATGTGTTTTTGCGATACTTTTTACTTTGGAACCTTAATGAAAGTTGTGTAGACTTATACCTAAATGCAAGGTTAATTATTTTCTCTTCAAAACGAAATATGTTTTTAGTCTAGTTTTTTTTTTTGTTTTTTGTTTTTCATGGAATAAGCCGGCAAACGAGCAGACGGATCACCTGATGGTAAGCAATCGCTGCCGCCCATGGACACTTGAAACACCAGAGGTGTTACAAATGCATTGCCGACCTTTTGGGGGTTAGAAATGAAAGGGTTGTTGGGGTATTGGGAATAGGGAAGGTGGGTAATTGGGCCTCCGGTAACCTCACTCACACAACGCAAGCGTTTTTTCACGTCGGTTTTCTGTGAGGCCGTGGTATCACTCCGGTCGAGCCGGTCCATTCGTGCCGAAGCATGGCTCTCCCACGAATTAATTCCATTAATCGAATGAGTACTCATTGAGTTTATTCATGGACGTCTAAGACGACGACGGGCAAGTTATCTATTATATAAAAATAAGTCAGGTTTTCCTTCCTGATGCTATAACTTCAGAATGCACGAACCGATTTCCACGGTTTTGCATTCGTTGGAAAGGTCTCGAGTTCTGTGAGGTTTATAGCTAAGAAAATTCAAGAAAAAAAAAATGGTGGCGAAACGGAGTTCGCCAGGTTAGCTAGTTATTTATATAAATAAAAGTTGACACAGACTTGAATAATGTCATCTATTATATAAAAATAAGTCAGGTTTTCCTTCCTGATGCTATAACTTCAGAATGCACGAACCGATTTCCACGGTTTTGCATTCGTTGGAAAGGTCTCGAGTTCTGTGAGGTTTATAGCTAAGAAAATTCAAGAAAAAAAAATCATGGTGGCGAAACGGAGTTCGCCAGGTTCGCTAGTTTTTTATAAAAATAAAAGTTGACACAGAGTTGAATAATGTCATTCCGCATAAATTAACATTGGACGCATGCTGTAAAGGAAAATTTGTAATGAAATGAAAAAGCGTTGATGGAGTTTAAAATTTTCCAGTATGCTACTGAAATAGTGAACATTTTATTTTATAAAGCTCAGGAGACGAAAAACAAGCATTTTATTCACGCTGCAACGAAATATTGATAATAATCATCCTTTGAGTAACTTTGTTAGTTACGATTTCCACGAACTTCATTCAGATATGAAAATGTAATTGGATTGTAGTTTTAATGTATGCATGTTATTTTAATAACGACCATAATTTTATTATCATATTTTAGAAATGTTGTGTATATGTGAATTTTATATCATAATGTTCTTTTTTGCGATTGAATTTAACAAACAACATTAACATTTTTAAATTTAAGTCGACATATATCATAATATTATTGTCCAAATAACTAGCTACTATATACCTACATATATACTTAAACAAAAATACTTAAAAACCCATTCAGTTAACTGGCAGGTGACTAAGTTTTAGTACGCTTTAAAAGTGTTAAAATCATAAAATCCACCGGCGACATCAGGCTTAATATCATCCGAAGGTGCCTTTTATATGGGAGCGCCAGTTTTATACGACTTTTAAAGTCAAACTCTTTGGGTCCTTTTTGTACTGTACACGTTTGGAAAACACATTACGGCTAAAGACTACTTTAAGCCTTGATTAGCTATTGTTATGGTATGTGTTAGGTTTAACTATATTACGGCGTTTATTTTTGGTTTGTTGTCACTAAGTTTTAAGTGTGGGAGAGCCATGCTTCGGCACGTATGGACCAGCTCGACCGGAGTGATACAACGACCTTACATTACAAGAGACCGACGTGAAACAACGCTTGCGTTGTGTTTCGTTGTGTGAGTGAGGTTTTTTTTCAATTTTCTTAATCTCCGATTCCTCGATAACCCTTTAATGCCTAACTCCCAATAGGCCGGCATCGCACTTCTAACGCTTCTGATGTGTTTACAGGTTAGGGATCGAGAGGTGAATAGCCAGGAGGGGTGAATAGATACTATGAAGAATTTCCCTATACCTATTCACCCCTCTTCTGACCCTATTCACCTCTCGATCCCTATTCACCCCATCGTTTACCAGGTGATCCATCTGTTCGTTTGTCGGCTTATACCATAAAATACCAACTAAAATACCACAACATACACTATTTAACAAAATAATTTCAAATATCGTTCAAATTGGAAACAGAAACTACGATGTTCACTGTCCATTCTTTTGCGAGATAACGTCAAAAGGTCTAAAATTCTCAAACAAGAAAAGTTAAACGTATACTTGTCTTGTCTTACAAACAACAAAAAAGGGAAAATCTCATTCTTCCTAAAAAGGTCAGCGAGTGATTAAAAAACAACGACAGTGTCGCTTTAATTTGAAAATATCAATTTCTTCAAGAGCTCTTAAGGAAAAAAATCCTTTAAGGCGGCTTTTTATAGCCTTTCGTTCTAATTTGTTTTCTTAACGTTTACCTATATTTTTGTAGGAATACTTTTCCTTTTGAGAAGTGTATTGATACGAGATGTCTAAGGAATCTTTTATATGAAAGTGAATAGGACACGTAGAATAAATCCTACTGAATCCTCGTTTGAGTGTGTAAAAGAGGTTCGTATGAACTAATATGGAACACGATGTGGATTTGCGTTGAATTTTTTTATTAGAATAATATTGATTTAGATTGAATACCTACGTATAAATAGTTACACATGTATTGTTAATATTTATTAGTCTTACCTGATAATACTATAAATGCGAAAGTTTGTGAGTTTGTGTGTATGTTTGTTACTTAATTACGTCAAAACGGCTGAAGGGATCGGGATGAAATTTGGAACAGGGGTAGATTATGGTCTGGAATTATACATAGGCTACATTTTATTCGACGGAAAAGTTGGTGAAACCGCCCGAAGAAGCTATTCTGTTTATAATACTTTCCCCTTTTTGATGATCGAGCATTTAATTACATTTAAAAGTCATTCACACACTGCTTTTTAAACCGATAAAAACTACTAAAATATTTATAAACTCCATTTAATTATAAAGTAATTATCGTTTACACAAATATCTTAACATCCACTATAAAATAAAGCTATAAGTAATTAAAGGTCTATTTTTTTAATATGTTTTGTCGATTAATAAACGCGTTTAATATAAACAAATAAGCCCTTCCGCTTTAAATATTACAAAAAATATAGATATATCTAGATTAAGTTACTGTAGAAAAATAATTATACTTTTTATAAAAACACACATCCAATTAATACAATATTAATAAAAATTTTGTGTTATATTAATACTTAGTGCATAATTCTGTTTAACTAATGTTCGTAAATTGTTGAATGTGTGCGTGTTGTGTGAACTCGTATTTGTATTTGTAAGTAGTTAGTAAGTTAGAGGTTGTGTTTACAAAGCAGTTGTTAATTCTGTGTTATCTTCATCTTAGTTTGTTGTCACAGAAATTATATTTACATATTACTTTGAAGGGACTTCCTATAATATTGTAAATAAATTATAATATACGCGTGGGTACACACAACCCTTCGTAAATTCCTAATACAGCTTTTCATCAAAACACCCTTTAATCTTCCCCTTTATTGAAAAAATAAACACCGTCTATTCATCGTTTCGGATACAAGGACCGATATTTTGCGCACAAAATGGTCCCATTAACCATTGTGGACAGAAGCAATAAAAACAATTTTCACTCACAGTTTCCGCTGTCTCTTACAATTCGTGCCGCATCTAGGGATGCGGATGCGGGCGTAGGCGGCCGCTACATCGATCGCGACCCCTGACATTAAATGAAAGACAGGCCGCTCGTTGAGGGACGGCCGTAAGCCCTGTTCATACCGTGTGCCGATACAAAGCACTACACAATACTCGAAGATAAAGAAAATGTACCCTTTAAAAAGGGACATCAGTTTTATACTTGAGATAAAGAACGCAATAAGAAAGCCATTTTAACATTGAAACAGAAAACATTGTCCCTGAAATATATAGGGCGACATAACTGAAGTGTTTATTGTCATCCATAAAACGGTTACGTATAAAATAAAGTACATTCCAGCCCTTCGGAACGCAAACGTTCAAATGTAACCATCAGTCAAGCGGCGTATAAACTTAACGTTGGTAGTATTATCTGCTCTAATACTGGAGCTGACAGCCCTACGAATGTAGGGCACTCACACAGAGGTAGTGACGCACACGCGCGTGGCCTACGTCATTCTGACTACGCAGTCCCGGCTACCTGGCTCGATCGCGTAGCACACAACATCGCGCCGACGTCACAATACCCTACTTATATTAAACTCGGCAGCTTAATGTTCTGCGCTCCTGAATCAGGGGTGTGCGTAAAGGAATTTATAGCTTTTCACGCTATTGAGTAGGGCTTTAATAAACCTTTTATGGGACTGTTACATTGGCGTTCAGGCAGGTCAAGTTTATTGATTTAGTTGGACTATTTGCTTTATGGTGTTGGTGGGAAGTTGGACTAATGTTTAGGGTGACTTTAGTGGCGGTGTTGCGAATTACTTAGTACGTTTTGAATATTTTGTTTAGTAGTAACATGACTAATAATAATATTTTATGGGGTTAATCACAAAGATTAGAAAACAATGCCTCGTTGGTCGAGTGGTCGCAAGTGCGACTGCCGAACAAGAGGTCTCAGGTTTGATTCCCGGGTCGGGCAAAGTATTAATGGGCTTTTTTCGGCTTTTCTAAAATTTCTCAGTAGTAGCACGGAGTCTGAAATTGTGTCCAGTATATGGCAATAGGCTCACCCCCTTTTACATGGGACTTATAACACAAATGTTGAAAATTGGGTGTACATTGTATAGCGGCATTACGTGTTGTAATGAGCACCTCTGCCTACCACTTCGGGGATAAAAGGCGTGACGTTGCTTTTTTTTGAAAACAAAGAGAAATAGAGTATCATTACTACCATTTTCATCATTCAAAGAAGGGTCTTAAAAGCGAAACATTGCTTCTATTTAACACAACCGAGTCGAATAACAAACATAACAAGCTCGTCTGCATTTTCTATAGTAATTGGTACATTTACCCCAGTATTCAGAGTTGAAAGCTATTCATAGAATTCCTGTGAATGTACTACCTAGTATTCAGTCGCCTAGATTCTAGGAACACGGTCAAAGTACCGGTAAACTATGGCAACTTTACCGGGCCCTTGGCAACTTTACCATACTATAGGTATTCGGTATAAACTCATTTATCTAAAAATCTACCCACTAGAATTCTGTTTTATAATAGAAGTATTTTTTAGACATTAAAAGGAAATATTTACTATATTTTGCGTAGACGTAAGACTGCTATTATGCCAGTAATGGCCGTCACAATGTATGCGTGAAAATGAGCTAAAAGTTAGTAGTTCCTAAATTGTGCTCACAGAGCCTTAACTATTTGTCACAGGTGAGTGAAATTTTGATCTTGTATGTATAATATAGTTGGGATTACTGTTGTAATGTCAGCAATTGCTTTTTCTTTAATTTATTGATAAATAATCGCTTCGGTAATGTTGACACAGGTTAGGTAAAGTTGCCACGGCCTGCTTTGTGGCAACTTTACCTACAGTTAGGGTTGGCAATAAATGTTTTTTTCTTGTTTGTGTGTATGTAACCATTTTCGAATACCTAAATTTCACAGCATAATAGTGAATATCCTGGATGATAAGATATAATGTATTTAATAATACCTCTTGTTTTACAGCCAAAATGGCTCCCATGAAACAAAACCGCAGAAAACTCGGAGCTAGACACTATAAAAATTATACGGAAGTGATGTTATAATTAGCTATGGAGATAGTGAAGTCATAAAATTAAAAAGTCAAGGATTAAACATTATTTTGTAGCCTTTTTTACAATTTTAAACATAAATACTTAAAATTTTAGAACTTAATTTAGTTTAAAAGGGAATAATATTTATGTTAGAAATTTGTGCGTTTTTTTACTTTAGGTTTAAGGTTTATTTTTTTTTTTAAATATACATGTCATAAAAAAGTTCCTCCTTTTTTGACAACCCCGAGCGTAACAAATTATTTGTATGTAAATTACGATGAAACCCGTGGCAACTTTCCCTAATGTCTGTGTAGCCGTTATCTTTATAGATTTCCTCATATTGTTTGCATTATAATACGAAGAGGTCCTAGATGAAGCCCTCTGCACCTCAACAACTCTTTAATATGCAATACACGATGAATACGGCGCGTAGGTAAAGTTGCCAAAAATTTGGTATCTTTACCCAAGTTGTTTTTTCTTTACTACGGCTAAAATAAGTGTTTGTATATAATGACGATTACAGTAAAGTGAGCCAGATAGACTACAATTCTAAATATATAGTTTTGGTTTCTATGCGTCTTATGGTTAAAAATATATTTCGTGTTTTGTTCTAAAATATGGTAAAGTTGCCATGTTTTACGGTACCTTAGTTCCTGTTACTACATTATTGTTACTAACATAGAAAATGTCAAAGCGTTGTAGAATATTCTTGTATAAACTGTTCCCTGCTATACCTCATTTAAAAGTAAATATTATACGTAGAGTTATATTCACTGAGGGAAGTGCAAACTATCGGTTTTATATCTATACTATACTAGTATCTTTCAGAATTATTTCATGGTAAGATCCAAGACCATTTTATCATGTCTCTGGGACACGCTTTTTTTTAATGAGTGCAAATCAACCAATGACTTCTTCCGCCTTGGTCGAGGCGAGGCGTGACAGACTCATACTGACTAATAAAAAATACCCCGTTCTCACTCCTGCTTTTCGAGACGGAGCTACGATAACCTAAGTCTCCCGGTCGAGCGGCGAGCTACCCTTGCTCGCCGTCGACAGATCTTAGGACCTTACAGCGGCCGAAGATCATCAGTGCCCTACAACGCCCTGGTCTTCAGTGCTCCGATGTATTCACGGCTGTGTCGATGCTGGCTTACAGGAGTTTTACATTACATTTGGTTGGGACAAGTCCCAATATAAAAAAATAATACATTCTGGTCTTTTAATGGAACTTAACGGCCGTTTTTATCAACAACTTCTGAACCATCTTAACTAAAATTTACTTCGCGAGAGGAAGCACCGAAACCAATCGAAACCGAATAAATTTTCACGTTTAGATACCACTTCACAGGTGGTGAAAACCAAAATATGGTTAATTGCCAACTATTTTAGCTTAAGGATTCCTCAAAATTTTACATAAGTTGGTACAATCGGCTATATGTGTTAGACGTTACATGATTATGAACCTTATGTTTTGCTGTATAGTGTTGTGTTCATTATGATAATGATAAATTCAATCTGTTATGTAGTTTACAATAATTAGTTTCCTACTCATGAAACTTACTATCAACAATAACACACGTGTGCTGTCTCAATTTGTGAAGTTGTTGTGTGAATCCTATATTACTATTAATATTTATATACTTATACTATTATATAAACCTGAAGAGTTCGTTTGATCGTGTAAATCTCCGTACCTACTACTTTGATTTAAACGTTTGGATGTTCAAACATCACGCTATAATCAATAGCAGCAGAGCAATAATCAGGGTCACTAGTTTATCTATAAAGCTGAAGAGTTTGTGTGAATGCGTTAATCTCCAGAACTACTGATCCGAATTTAATAATTATTTTTGAGTTGAATAATTTATTTATTGAGGAGGGTTAAAAGCTATAAAATCTAAAAAACGCTACTTGATTGAAGCGTGACATAACTAGTACACAATAAAATTATTGCGTAAACGTATCTAAAAAGACCACGCGTAAGTCTTACTTGTTGACTATGACAATAGGTGCCATTTTTGTCCAACAGGAACAATAACTTTAACTTCAACAAAATAATCACCATGACGTTATACGGACCCCATAAATTATATTACATAGTAAAGCACCTACACACTCAACCTTCATTAATATTAACTAGGCTTTACGAGCAGTCCCCGCAATCAATTCCCTCCCTGAATCCGCTGACAAACTGACCAGAATATTTATATGCTTCTAATTTGACCCTTAATAAAGTCTCATTTAATATATATCAATATTTATTTCATTAATCTAGTCAAACTTCATGCTCAATTAATTATTACATTACATGTGTAATCACAAGACAAACAAATTATTGATTGAACAATAATAATAATATATTAATTATTGTATATTAATAGTGACGCGGAATGCTGCTCTTTATTATTATTAAAATAATCAGTTAGAAAAAAAATCTCATGAATATGAGCCTCCAATTGATTGAATGAACAAAGATTTTCCAGGTAATAGTCCGAAATTATATTAATATATTACCCATTTCGTGTTCAATTCCTCTTAGCAAACCAAAGTACATAAAACCAGTATAAGCTGACCGTCAAATGTGCAGAAAGATCATACAAAACCAGATCATGATAAATAAGTTTTGTATAATAACTACATATCAAGCTATACAATACCAGTATAAACTGACCGTTCAAATGTACGGAAAGATCATACAAAACGGGACCATGTTAAACTGGTATGTCATAGCTCGATGTGTCTACATGAATATTATTTAACTCCAATATTGAACAGATATATTCTATATTTCGTGGAAATCATGTAATTCAGGTACTGCCTTTCAATAATTACGGCTGCGGTTTTGAAATTAAATTCAGTACTGCGTTAATTAATTTCATGCTTTTTGTTTGTTGCTTAATATAATAAATTGAAGCCTATTTATAAGTGCTTTGTTTCATTATAACTCAATGGTCGAAAGTATTTATTATATAAAGTATTATTGAGAAGTATATAGTTAATAGGAGATGTTCAGTAATTGCATGGCGTTAAGAGGTTCGTCCATGGCATTGTATCTTTCCTCCCATTATATGTATATGACTCATAATACAACTGGTGAAAAGTTGTGATTGTTTCGATAGGAGTGTGAGTATACCATAGTTTCACAATGATAATGAAAGTCTTTTTGTAATTACCCGACTGCGCCAGAAGGAGGGTTATGTTTTTCGAGTGTATGTATGTATGTATGTATGTATGTATGTATGTATGTATGTATGTATGTATGTATGTATGTATGTATAATTGTTTGGCACGCTCTACAGCCTAAACGGCTTGATGGATTTTGACTTGAGAGGTGTCGTTAGATTCGTATTTACTGTGAGAGTGACACTGGGTATATCAAAATAATAAAAAAACAAAATGGCGGATTTTTGGCGCCAAATTCGAATATTTCTCACTCTCTAGCCTAAACTACTTGATGGATTTTGACTTGAGAGGTGTCGTTAGATTCGTATTTACTGTGAGAGTGACACTGGATATATCAAAATAATAAAAAAACAAAATGGCGGATTTTTGGCGCCAAATTCGAATATTTCTCACTCTCTAGCCTAAACTACTTGATGGATTTTGACTTGAGAGGTGTCGTTAGATTCGTATTTACTGTGAGAGTGACACTGGGTATATCAAAATAATAAAAAAACAAAATGGCGGATTTTTGGCGCCAAATTCGAATATTTCTCACTCTCTAGCCTAAACGACTTGATGGATTTTGACTTGAGAGGTGTCGTTAGATTTGTATTTCCTGTGAGAGTGACACTGAATATATCAAAATAATAAAAAAAACAAAATGGCGGATTTTTGGCGCCAAATTTGAATATTTCTCACTCTCTAGCCTGGATGGATTTCCGCTTGATAGGGGTCGTTTGATTCGTATTGACTGTGAGAGTGACACTAGATATATCAAAATACAAAAATAATAAAACTAAAAAAAAATTAAATAAAAAAAGGTAATTTAAAAAACTAAAAAACCCGACTGCGTTTCTTTATAATATAAAATTTAAAAAACCCTAAAACAAGAAAGTCATCGTAAAATTAAAGCAGTCGGGACCCATTCTAGAAAGCAAGCCGTATGTGTCCTCACTAAGTCTTCATATTTAGAATGGGTCCCGACTGCTTTAATTTTACGATGACTTTCTTGTTTTAGGGTTTTTTCAATTTTATATTATAAAGAAACGCAGTCGGGTTTTTTAGTTTTTTAAATTACCTTTTATTGTAATAACAGCTTTTTACTAAATCTTTTTAAATTTCGTCTATCGGTCTATTTGTTCCAAGTAATCTCTAAAATGGCTGGACCGATTTTAACGGGACATGATACACTAAGTAGTAACATAGGCTACTTTTATTTTAGAAAATAAAGTCACAAGGTCCGTAATCCACGCGAGCGAAGCCGCGGACATCAGCTAGACATTGTGTAAATCAGCACTGAATCGTAAAGTTAAGTATTAATTTTCACTACCAAAATATTTTATTGTAAACGTATGGTATGGTTAATAACAATTGGATATTATACACATTTTGTTAAAACTCTGGTCCATTGTGAAATATAATCCTGTCTGGTAAGCGCAAATAATTACTTTTATGCGAGTTTAATAATATTTAATTATGGTATTAATTTCGTCATTATATGAAATGACGTGATATAATTAATTTGTTATTACGTTGGAATCGAAAATTGTGTCGAACGAGATTTCTTAATTATCAAAAATTGAAAGTTTTTAGTTTATCCAAATCATACACAGGGACTTTTGAAACGTCTTGTTATCTTATATAACAAAATAAAAAAATACATAATCTAATATTTGTTTATTACTAACTGACGGACTAAATAGATTTAAATTTTTCATACTCCGTCATCATCCCTATTCACAAAGGTATCATTTATAATATAAAATAAGTCGGGTTTTCCTTCCTGACGCTATAACTCCAGAATACCCGAACCGATTTCCATGGTTTTGCATTCGTTGGAAGGTTAATTCAAATAATTAAAAAGCCTAAATTCTGCTACAACTCATTATTGTACGCGGTCGAAGTCGCGGGTAACTGCTAGTCGTTTCTAATTACTCTGTAATCAAAACTCAACACACAATAAAAATGCATACAAAAGGTAGTACCGTGCCCTTATTCAATTAAACCCACCTAGTAACAAAGGTATGAAACAAAGAACTGTTCCTGTTACGAGCTCAAAGCAACATACGTCAGTTATAAATGTGGAACTAATACAATAGTATCTAAAATCGATAGAGCTGTACCGGGCCGGGCAGGCCGGTAAAGTGCAAAGGTAAATGCAACAGTGTACTATTTATAGGTAGGAGTACTAACCAATGGTTTGGAATAGGTATTCGAATCGAGGTTGAAAGGTGGAACTTTGGATATTGTGATTTTTTTTTTATTAGTATTATGAATGTGAAAGTTTGTGTATGTTTGGTACTCAATTAAATCATATCGGATTAAAGTATCGGCGTTCGAATAGGGGTAAATTATGGTCTGGAATAACACATAGGCTTCTTTTAATCCCACTGGTACGTGGATGGACCACCTGGCAGAAGCTAGTATACTATTACATACTAATAAAACGATGTTTATTGGAAAACTGTACTTCACTATTGTAATGCTTATCAAGAAGTTTGTCTAATTTGAATATCTTTTTTTTTACATTTTGATACAATTTTTGAAAATGCTTTACGACGACGTCGCGGGCAAAAGCTAGTATAATAATTGTGTTTTGGTATGCTATGTTTATTAATTAAGAATTTGAAAAAATATTTTTTACGCTAAGAATATCTTAATGATCTATATTTACATTAATTCATTGCAAGATTACTTACAATTTATGAATTTGTCTTTGACAAACAGACTGGTGTAGTGTAAACTACGAGTAATTAACCATATACATACCTATGTTAAAGAATCTAAGAATATACGTAAATAATTTACCTAAGTAATTATAACTACATATTTGAATCAAAATTAAAGTCAAATGTGCCTCTATTTACCAATATAATGCTATAAATAATTATGACTTTTCCAAATATTGTTTATTACTAAGTACCAGATCTAAACTTTTTGCCTCACACAGCAAAACTGTGGAATAAGCTGTCGTTAGTACTTTCAAACCAATATGACCTTCAAACTTTCAAGATAAGAGAAAATCCTTCCTTTTTATAAGGCCAGCAACGCCCCTGTGTCTCCTCTGGTGTTGCGGGTGTCATCGGCGACGCTGATCTTACTTACCATGTGATCCTCTCGTTTGCCTCATATCCCTCAAAAAACCAAAATAAATAGGTACTAGTTGAAAATATAAGAGTGTAAGACTTAAATACATTGAACATTTCTACTATCGACCTCTCGATTAAAGCTTTAAATCCATTGTTCACTAACAAACACTAAATCCAGTTCAGTGCTACGTTGAATCCAATTTCCGCACCTACTTTTCGAGTTCCTTGCTTACAATTTAACGACGATTAAACTGGAAATGCAAAAACTGTACTTATTGAGAAAGAAATAAAGTATACTTTTTACTTCTTTAAATAAACTCACAGAGCTTGCTGCAAGAAAATGACTAAAGTAAATAATATATTAAAACGTAGTTATATACACTGCTATAACACTGCCTCAATGGTCGAGTGGTTGCAAGTGCGACTGCCGGACAATGGGTCTCGGATTCGATTCCCGAGTCGGGCAGAATTCCTTGGATTTTTGGTTTTTCTAAAATCTGACGGTGTAGCACGAAGTCTGGAATTGTGCTCAGAATATGGCAATGGGCCTATCACATGGGACTCAAAACACAAATAGTGAAAACTGGGTTAACATTGTATAGCGGTATTAGGTGCCGTAATGTGCACCTCTGCTTACCCCATCGGGGATAAAAGGCGTGACGTTGCACGTAATCGTTACTAAGCTCACGTGATCTATTATCGAATGAGTTCTATTTACAGAGTTAAAAATGTTATCTTTATATTATTATAAAGACTAGTGGTCGCCTAGTGGTCGAAATTCAACCATATACGATTTAATTTACAATACCACTTAACATACGTTCAAGGATATTTTTTATTTAACTCAAACTCAAACAAACTCTTTTATAAAACTCTTTTCATATGAGACGTGAGAATACCATCGCAATGTCTATCGATTTTGACGTTTTGTCAAATACGATCAGATACTATGCATGTGTGTGTAATGTTTTATTTATTGATTTAATGTACTTTATAAGCATTATTTTTGAAAAATATTAGCGTTCTCCACTTCTCCTACACATAAACTATAAGTGTACCAAATTTTATGCTCCTACGTCCGCGCAATTTTCGTAAAAAGCGGTCCAAAGTTTTTGCATCACGTATTAATATATAGATAACATTTATGGTTATAAAGATAACATTTATGGTTAAGATAACATAAAAGGTTATCCTTTTAATGGGTTAATTGCTTATTAATTATTTTTACGAAATACACTTTACATAATGTAAACATGTCTCAATGAATTTAATTTAATTAGGTAATAAATACAAAGTATATGAGCAAAGGTAGAAATAAAAAGAAGTTGTATCTATTCATAATGTATAAGAGATTTTTTTATATATACATTTTTAGAACATACAGATTAATATTTTAAACATTAAAGACTAAATGGTTGGCGACGCATTATACAGCCTCAAACTACACACAAGCACAAAGACCCATAATGTTTCTGTTTACAAAAACTGAAACAAAAAACATTACATTATAAAGGACAAAAGACAAAAGAGTTTTTACCATAAACCATTCTTGGCCCCCAGTACCAACGCAACAAAAATGTAAAAAACTATTGTATCCAATTTTGAATTTCCGTGAAAGGTCAGTTGCGTCCCTGGGCGCTCCAATTTGCAAAGCAGGCTAGCTCGCTTCCCAGTCAGAGCTATCTATCTCTCTCGTCAGGTCCCGGGCAAGCCAGTACCTAGAACTCAATGCACAACACTGAAAGTACTGAAACTAGTCCAAACGATGTTCGACTTTATTGCTTTAACAATAACAGCAAATGGAAAGGAATTTCCCATGCATGACCTGTTGCACCGCTCGTCATCGGCTCAGAATCAAATCGATATTACGTGCGATGCGTTGCCGTATAAATTGGTAACGAGAGAGTACCTTTATGTAAAATATGAATACTGTTGAGGTAGGCTTGTGGGATTGAAAAACAATGGGCGTCAATTTCATTAAACGATTTCAAAAACAGGAGTTTCTCAATTCGACCTTATTTTTTATACACTATAGTACGATTTGATATATTATACGTTGTGTTGGTATATGTATCGTCACGAAGGGGTAAGCCGAGGAGCATATTACGGCACGTAGCACGTGTCCTATGTAATAGAGGATGAGTCCATTGTCATAAACTAGGCACAATTCCTGACACCGTGCTAAAACCAAAAAGGCCCATTAATACTTTGCTCGACCTGAAAATCGAACACCCCTTGCTCGCTAACAACAACTCATACAGATTTTTAACAAGTAATGAAAATGTTTGCATCTCTTATTTTAAAAACTTAGTCGCACAAAAATAGTAGCAACAAAAATAGTATTTACAGTTGGTAATTTGCTTTCCTTTCAAATGAGTATATGAAGCAGGAATAAATATAATTATTTCGTATCGTTTATAAATAAAATTGGAGTGTCTGTTTGTAATATTGAAATAACCGCTTTTTACCACATACCTATATTTGAATAAATATATACCAAAATATTTTTGTTAAAATTTTTGCCTGACTGTACGTTTGTTCCGGGTAATCTCTGAAATGGCTGGATCGATTTTGACAGGACTTTTATTGGCAGGTAGCTGATGTACTAAGGAGTAACTTAGACTACTTTTATTTTAGAATATGAAGTCACAAATTCCATAATCCACACGAGCGAAGTTGCGGGTATCAGTTAGTTTAAAAAATAATCCTCTCTTCATATGCTGCCTTTATGCAATTTTAACAGCACTCAACACGAGGCTGAGTAAAATATACGTTTCCTAACTAATTTGTTGTAGACTATTCATGCGATTTCCACCTTTAACGTACTGAAATAATGTCTATAATAGCTTGTAATTGTATAATGAATTCTTCGTTCGCTGTTCGTGAATGGTGCACTGTTACTCGGTAAGAGGATTTGTTATTTTCCAATATAGTTTCAATATTTTATTATGGGATTAAAGAAAAATACATTTTATTTTATGAAACCTATAACATCGGTACTATAATATGCAAGCTTTAATAATATTAATAAAGGCTTTTGAATATTATACAACCTTTTAATGGAAATTGTATATCCGTGAAATATAAAATTTGATTTTGTATTTTAAAAGGGTTAAATTTAATTTTAAAGAAACAGGATTCAGTATTAATTACTTTTTTGTTTTCTGTTTTTAATCACCTCTGAAACTCTTTTTTTCTTTATTTTGATTCTACTATTTGTTTTACCTTTGCTCATGTACAATTCTATGCCAACGCATTAAGGTTGAATTCTAATAACATTTGTAAATATTCTAAATGTTCAAAGAATTTCAGTCTGTATAGTAATATTTCATTGTTATATACCATGAAACAGGTTGTATGGTTTACCACATACAATTGAATATACAAAAGGTACGAATGCATACATATAACATTGCCGAAGAAGACAAAAGGCTAGTCTTAACGAGTTTCCAGTACAAATTGGTGTATAACGTCAGCGCTATGTAAACCAAAGGATTATGATACAAATTTACTATTTTGAAGTATTTTGTTACACTAACGAGTTTGACTGTGTTATGAGACCATGTGGCAAAGTAGAGTAGAGAGCTGTTACTATTCCTATTTCTTCCGTAAATATCATAAGATTCGAGCAATGGATTCTTTATTTAATTAGTAGGTATTTGTACCTCTGGACATAAGATCTCATTTAAATTAATAGAGAAATGACATTTCTTAACATTATTATTGATTGGTGAATTACATTATGTTTTTTTTTATTCATAATTTGTAAATACATATAGTATTAAGGCCTAACTATCGCATTATGAAAACTGTATTGATAGATTTTAGGTCAGGAACGCTCTCTGTTAAACCTGAACCTAGTAAACTACTATTTCCAACGTGCCTGCCATTCGTGGGGATAAAAGAAAAGGTTTAATATATATAGAGGAGGCACAAACTCTAGCAGTGGATTGTCACCGACTGTTGACGAATATTAATCGTAGCAGTAAATTTTATAACAGGCGATATTGAAACTCAATTTTATATATCCGTCAATATAATATTTATGGGTGTGGTTTTATGCGTATAAAACCAATAAACTCAATATATAATGTTGATAATTTAATGTGTATTTGTTGCAGTAGTTTTATGGTTCAAGTAACACTTTACATTAAAACAAAACATTATCTCTCTACACTTTCCAATTTAATTTTTAACGTGTTTTTATTTTT
Source organism: Spodoptera frugiperda (assembly GCF_023101765.2). Classification (NCBI taxonomy): domain Eukaryota; kingdom Metazoa; phylum Arthropoda; class Insecta; order Lepidoptera; family Noctuidae; genus Spodoptera; species Spodoptera frugiperda. Next base: position 10,364,596 of record NC_064234.1, on the reverse strand, counting down.
TTCATTCGTAGAATCGAGTATTGTTAAAAAACAATATTAGTTGTAACAAGCATTGATTTTAATATCATGATGCACGCAAAAATATACTCTAATTCTCAATGATTTTGTAAGTATCATAAAAAATCCAAGGAACATCTTTTAACCATAATCCCAATACTCATCATAAATGAACCATCAAACAGACCAGATTAAGATAAGCTCTGATCGCTTTCTTGTGTATTTTTACGATGCTCATACAACATAATACATATTTACCTCAGTATCTACCAAACATACTACATAATGTATGTATAGTCTCATACTACAATGTTTACTTTGACGAGCTACGAAGCGTAGTCCACCACGTAGCCGTTCGTAGCGCTTGCTACGACGTAGCAAACTGTTACGCTTTAGTAAACTTTTGGTATATTTTTGTTTGGTGTTGTTATTTTGTGACAATATTGTTTAAATTTAATTATATATTGTTATGTAAAAGCAGTTTGTAGCAAAGTGTCTACGAAAAACGTGAAGCAAAAAAACATGTGATAGTTATTATCATACATCAATTTAAAATATTATTATATCATGTGCTTTAGTTGGGTATACTATCAATATGTGCCATCGTAACACATTGTATCGCCGATCGATAATTGTAATTAGTTTACAGTGAAAGGGAAACGTTGTTTCCTGTTTGTATTATGTTATTTTATGATAGAGTTAGTTTACCATAAGCTTAATAATTAAGACCCCCTTTATTTAGAAGGCGTTATAGCTACTGATAGTATGTTGATCGTATCATATTAATAGAGAGCCTTGTCATGAGTTACACGTGGATGATATTGGGTAGTTTAATACATATTATAATCTATACTAATATTATAAAGCTGAAGAGTTTGTTTGTTTGAACGCGCTAATCTCCAGAACTACTGGTCCGATTTGAATAATTATTTTTGTGTTGAATACTGCATTTATTGAGGAAGGCTATAGGCTATAAAACATCACGCTATGACCAATAGGAGCCGAGCAGAGCGGGTAAAACCGCGCGAAAGTAGCTAGTGTTAATATACGTGTACTTTATGTAATGAATGGCATTATTAAACCTATATGAGCAGTCGTTAGACCGATACGATCTACAAGCCTTTAAGAAAAGAACATATTCCTTTTTAAAAGGCTGGCATCGCACCTGTGACTCCTCTGGTGTTGCGGGTGTCCATGAGCGGTGTTGATCGCTTACCATCAGGTCATCCGTCTACTCGTTTGCCTCTTATTCCACAAAAACGAAATATCGTTTCATAATTCTAATTATCTAGAAAATATCGTATTTTATATCAATAAAAATCTTTTTATTGACATAACTCACTCCATAACAGCGTTCCATAAACCATCTATATCAACTTCGATCCAATAAATTTTAAACTTCCAAACAAAATAATAAATCTCCATTTTAAACCCCCGTTTTAAATGTAATTCCCCATTCGATTTCCATTTCAGTCCTCGACCAACGACAGGGCCCATCATAACGCTAATCTTTCACCAACTTCAGTATTTTATGTTCAGTAATTTGGCAGTTTAATTACAGTAATAAATACTGACGGAATATTTGAAAAGTTCAGCAATAAAGTGAATCCTTGATTAAGAGATTTGACTGTCGTAAATTTTATATTTAATTACCTTTTCTATTTATATAAGTTATTTTTGAGAAAGAGTGTTATGTCTTTCTAAAGCAATACAATAGATTGAGTTTACAAAGTAACTTTCTTTTGGTGTCAAATAAAACAGTTCACCGTGATGTTTCAAAGTCTAAGTCAAAATTATTTATTGCAAATAGACCGAAGGCACTTTTGGACGTCACAGCAAACATTATAATACAAAAAAATGTATGCCTGTCTGTCTTTCGGTCAGTCCTCTAGTAAAGCGAACCTTCTGGTAATAAAATAACTGAAAATGAAACCAATGGATAGTGAATTTCCTGCAAAAAATACTATAAAAAAGCTAGCCAGTGATATATATATAGTTACTGTGCTCCCAATATTTTTATTGATACCTCATAAATATTAGCTGACCACAAAAATAAATATTCAAGTTCTACTTTATTTCGTCATGAAAGATATATTTCCTTTGCTTTATAAATTACGTGTATTGAGACAAAAACAACAAAACCTATAAAACCGTAGGCTAATGTTTGACTGAATAATATATGGGTAACGTTACATAGAAACATGACAAAAGGTTCATATTCGTAGGTTAATTACCCAGAACAATTTATTTCTAACATTTATTGTTATAGTTATGACCCTTTTCCCTTTCGTAGAGAGGAAAGCCAATAGTTATGAACTGACTTTATAATTATGTAACCTGTAAACAAGATTTTTTTTTAAGTTTGCCACATACTAAGATTTTCTCCTGTATCGTGGGTGCGTCCACAAACATATATTTTCACGTACTCGCATAAACCTAGACACATAGACTCACATAAAAAATTTGTGTATCACACACAGAGTTGCATAGTGCGAATATTGAACTCGCTTAACGTTACGCAACAGCCGGTTTCTCAGCCAACGCAACAACCATGCAAATACATTTTTAAAATATAGGCAAAGTTAAGATCAATTTAATTTAACAGAACAAATGAGCTCATGTATAGCTTAAGAACAAGTTTCTTCGTCCTCTGATTTGTATCAAGATGAATAGATCCAATTCCATGAATTGCTAGTGGAACTTCTTCACCGATTTTTTTGTTCTATGTCTATTTATTTATCTTGCCATATAGTCTAGACTCAAAGGACGATACGAATGTTGATCAGAAGTTTATATCTTATATCAACGAGTAAGACAGAAAAGTTTCAGCGACTAATGCTGATACGACTCCTAATATAAGTTGACGGAGTCTGATAGCTGAAATTAATGTTCGTAAGTCAATAAGTTTTGTATGAAGGATGAGGGATAAAGCTTAGGATATCTGCGATTATATTTAGTTATTAGAAACTAAATTTCTTGGGATTGTTGGATGAGAATTTGAGTACCGTGAAGTTAATGGTGAAAATTGTATGTAGACCACAAATCTATTACAGATCTATTTTGAATAGTGAAAGTAGTTTTACAATATCCAAAATGTAGTATCCTTTTGAAAACCATTTAGAACTACATTAGTATTTAAGGTACTATTGAAAAGTTGTATGATGAAGAGGTTGCAACAAAAAGTCTTTCTTTAGTTTTAATATTTGATTTAATCGTTCTGTCTTTAACTATACATATGATAGAAAGAAGGGTAAAAAATATGAAAAAAAATGGAGGGCGGAGAATTTTCATGGCTTTGATGACCCAAAAGTGTCCATTCAATTTATAGCCATTAATTGTCCTTCGTGTCACACCATGCAGGATGTTTAAACAATAAATATTGTTTTTACTCGACAAGTTAATGGTCTTGATAAAAAGGTAAAAATGTGACAATATGATACCTTTTCATTCGTAGTTATATATCTTTGATAAATTGGTTATTAAATGGTTAGATAAGTCCTTAAACGAGCATACGGATAACCTCTTGGTAAGCAATCAGCACCGCCCATAGGCATACAAAACACCAGAGATGTTTCAAATGCGTTGCCTTTTGGGGAGTTAAGAATTTGAGGATTGTTGAGGATTTAGGGATTACGGTGATTCTTTTTTCCCCAATAGGTACACACAGCCTCGCCCACACGACGATACATAACGCAAGGATTGTTTCACGTCGGTTTTCTGTGTGGCTGTATATCACACCGGTTGAACCAGCCCATTCGTGCCGAAGCTTGATTCTCCCACACTTAAAAATAAGTCGTGTTTTAAAAATATCATTCTCCCGATGTTCCACATTTGGTACAATAAAAATGTCACTAAAAAGCCTGTCTCTATTTTATTCTCTTTTATCATGTAATTTGGCTATCCTACCGTAAGTACTATATATTTCAGAGAGCGATCAAGCGCAGGGCCAACGGCTTTATGTGCTCTCATTACTATAACCATGTCTACGACCCTAATAACACGAGAGCATGAAGTAAACAAGACACTTGTAATAAAACTTATACCTTTATGTGTGTCATTTAGTGTGATTCTCAATAATAACAAAAGTTTATTAATGATTCCTGACTGATATTCCAGTTTAAGGATGCTTTCACATTGATGGAAGGCTATGTTTGTTCTTATTGCAATTTTGCCTTGAAAATTGTAATCCGGACCTTAGTTGCAACCATCTGTCTAAAGACGAGTAGCAGTGTCTTCTAAATTGTTGATGTCGTAACTACGACCCCTAAGTCACGTGTCCAGATGGGGTCCAGAAGGGCTGATGCCCGATCCGGAGCTGCGGATTACCTAGCGGGTTTACTGGGGCTCTGGCTTGAAAAGCAGGAGTAGGAACGGGTTGATTTTTAGTCAGTAAGAGTCTGACACTACCTCTCGCGTCGCCCAAAGCGAGAGAAGTCATTGGATGATTTTCCCCCTTAAAAAAGCATGGGGATAATAGCAGATAAAAATCCCAAACGATTCATCGTTTCCTAAAGAAGAAACAAAATAGAGAGGTATTATAAGCCTTCATCGTGCCATTAACTCCTTTCATAATAAAACTCAATTCATCCTCCAATATATCGTAGTAAAGGAAGCGGAATATATATTTGTGCTAAAATTCCAAGAGTTGGGCCTATACCCGGCAGAAGTACGATAATGGGCTCATTACTAAGACAGGGCTTAAGCCCATTTTCGCGTAAACAGGCTCCCATACGAGCCTCGGTTTGTAATTATACGCAAAATATATGCGCGTATCATACCAGCGTTTACGTGCCGAAAATACGTCCAATGTATAAAGTCTCTTATATATGTATGTGTACGTATGTATGTCTGAGCATTCGTAATAAAAATGTATGTCAAACATAAGTAGTTTATTCATTGCTTGCTTTAAGACCAAAGTGCGTTGACACTAAATAAAATTCTGTTTGGTTACTCTTCTGGAATATAAAATAGGATGAGAATAAGTCTATTTCTGAGTCTGTTGGGCTTAGAATAAAAAGTAACGCGTTATGAATACTTTAAAGTTAGCTATAGTTATTGAACTATTTTTATTTTGGTATATAATTTGTGGTTCAATTGAATAAATTTTTCTCAACAATCGGAAAACGTATTCTAATTTGCACAAACAAGAAGTAGATAATATATACGTACAGTTAAATTTTAAAGATTCTCCAAGTACATTTAGATCACAGCATCACAGCGATAGATTCCAACCAAACGAGCAGAAGATTTTAATGGTACACGTGTACGAAATGTATTCTCTGTTTGTTCACTCTCATAATCCGATTGAAAAGCAATCTGATACAGATCAAACCGGATCTGCAAATGGCATTTTGCTACAGGAAAAACACTTATTTTCTACACTGAGAACCAAATAAATACTCTAAAAAGTTTACCAAAACGGAAAACGTTCGTACAAAATAACTCTAATTTCACAAACGAGACTATCTAAGACTTTATTAAAACAAATAATCGACAACAAAACCAAATTAGCTAGCACCAAGCATCGCCCAATAAATAATAGCAACGATGAAAAATTCTTCAGGATTATTTGGTACACTTTGCATAAAACCAAACGCTTACTTTATAAGCTCCTATAATTCTGATTAATATTTATGAACCAATTTCTTGTGACTAATGGCGCGTTGTTTTGTTGATAATATTTAATATATTGCCTAAATTAACAGTCGGGAATACGAAATTAAAGGTACTTAGTACACGTTCCTGAATAATTGTTGGTCTTAAATTAGTCGGCGCTTCGTATACTACGCGTATTTGCACGTGGAAGAAGAAATATTTTGAATTCTCCGGTATGTTGGAAACTTACGGACATGTTTTATGCATTCGCTCTACTTGGCTAGATCAAACATTTCATTGAGATAAATAGAATGGTCCATCCTTTATTGTGCGGAATTGGCAACTTCATTGATTTATCTATCCTAAACAAAACCAAGGTCAAAACAACAGCTTTAGGTTGTTCAAAACAACATAGTTCCGATTCTTATGGACTGAGATGAGGACGTACTACAAATGTAACAACCACACCAATGACTTTTAAATTTCATTCAAGTTAAACACGCTCGAAGAATGTTTCCAAAAACATTGTGTTATCTCTTCATAAGTGAGTCTCCGTTTTATGAAATTTTTGGCGAATCGCTACTTAACCGCCACCTAACTTAGGCCCGAGGGAGACTTTGAGAACAATGTATGTTACGTACTTGGTTTTCGTAACCAACAATTTAGCTCTTGAGATTACATATAACCTACAACTAAGACTTACATAAAGTTAAACAAGGTTACCTAGAAATGGTCCCTAGTTTTTGGCTACAAAAACATAAAGTTACAAAGATATATGGGACAGAGTAATTCGGTGGTGGACTAGTTTTGTGAGCAGAAATATTGTATTTTTGTGCTAAATGCCGGTCCAATTTATATTAGTACAACAATAACAACACACCTGTGACGCATGATATTGGGGACCTCAGGTATAGGACTAATGGATCAATAACAAAGCTGCGTAGTTTATTCCAGTTTTGTATTGAAGTGTACAAAGCTAAACATTATTTTTACCCGACTGCGCCAGAAGGAGGGTTATGTTTTTCGAGAGTATGTATGTATGTTTGTATAATTGTTTGGCACGCTCTACAGCCTAAACGGCTTGATGAATTTTTGCTTGAGAGGTGTCGGTAGATTCGTATTTACTGTGAAAAAAACAAAATGGCGAATTTTTGGCGTTAAATTCGAACAATGCTCACTCTCTAGCCTGGACGACTCGATGGATTTCAGCTTGATAGGGGTCGTTTGATTAGTATTTACTGTGAGAGTGACACCAGATCAAAATAATAAAACTAAAAGAAATAAAATAAAAAAAGGTAATTTAAAAACTAAACCCGACTACGGAATGACGGACGTAATATCTCCGTGCGGGAATACCGCCATGCGCGAATTATTCCATGCGGAATATCTCCGTGCGGGAATATCTCCGTGCGGGAATATCTCCGTGCGGGAATACCGCCGTGCGGGAATATCTCCGTGCGGGAATATCTCCGTGCGGGAATATCTCCGTGCGGGAATATCTCCGTGCGGGAATACCGCCGTGCGGGAATTATTCCGTGCGGGAATTTCTCCGTGCGGGAATATTTCCGTGATACCGCCGTGCGGGAATTGCACCGTGCGGGAATATCTCCGTGCGGGAATATCTCCGTGCGGGAATTGCACCGTGCGGGAATATCTCCGTGAAACACAACGTCGGGTTTTTTAGTTTTTTAAATTACTTTTTTATTAATCAAGTAACTAAACCACGTTTGTATGTTTCTAATTGCCGTATTCATTAGTCATTTAATAATTAATCAACCCAGTCCTTAGCAGTATTGTTTTTTTTAGGATTATAGTATTTTTTCAATGATCACTACATAAAAAAGTAATCATACCAATAAGTGAGTATGCTAGAAGCCAATATGCTTAATATTTCACATTCAATAATGCCTTTCTGATCTATTACAAATAATTAATTTTGACTTTGACTTTATTCTTCAACTGTTAGAAATAGTAATTGAAACTTTGCATGCTACATTCCTTTCTAACAAACCAATTAAAACTAATTACTTCCTTAAAGACGTTATTTCCTTGGCCGCAAATTGGAATAAAAGGTCTTAAGATACATAAAACTTTGTCTTCTAAAGGGACTGTCATCAGGTACGTATCCCGGATCTTGATCCTAATCAGCAGCCAAAGTTTCTTTAATCCTTCATCCAAGTTTTCTGACAAGGGACTTCGAAGCGATTTCCAATGAGGAAAGTCCAGTAGGACGATAAGGCTCGTGTCAAATATTTTTCTTTTTCTGTTCAGTTATATGGAATAGGTCGCTTTTTCCCTTATGTTATGTTTAAATTATATGCTTGTACATTTTTATTGTGTTTGCGATGTTAGGTTAAGTTATATTTTAAGTATCGGTTATTAACTTCATCATCATAATTATCATTAACAGCCTTATAAGTGGCCCACTGCTGACCAAAGGCCTCTTCCCACACGAAGAAGGCATCATTATTATTAACAGCCTATAAGTGATCACTGCTGACCAAAGACCTCATCTCACATAGAGAAGGTTTGAGCATTAATCACCACGCTTACTCAATGCGGGTTGGCGATTTCAAACTTATAATTAGAAATTATAAGCCCAGGTTTCCTCACGATGTTTTCTTTCACCGTTTGTCAGTGGTGTCTAAATAATTTAGAAAGTACATACAACTTGGAAAAGTCACTTGCCGTGCCGGTAAGTGCGCGTCTTAAACCTCAAGGCCACCATATTATTAACTTAGTTACAAAATATATAAAGAAGTTCTCAATATATTTACTGGTTATATTTTATTGTGTTTTAGACTTAACACTACTTAATTTGACACAACTTTATCAAAATTATTTCAAATTCTTAGAGACAACACTACAGTTGTTTATTGAAAATCTCATTCTTAATAGTTTCTGTCTACGACACTAAAGTTTCAGTTGAATGGTGTCAAAACTCGAAATACACAGTAAATCAAACTTAGGTCTCTAGAGCACATAGGAATTACTAGTTAGTCTGAACTCCAATCGAAACAGCTTCGTGAAAAGTCTGTCCCTTGACATCGATAAAGGGATCAGCATTCATTAGTTGGAATTTGTTGGGCCTAGGCAAATAAATAGGACGAATTTGAGTTACGAAGGTATTATAGATAGAGCTCTGTGAATGTCAGGCGAAAACAAACATTTTTTTTATTTTGTGTTTAAATATGATTGACATAGCGCATCAGTGCACAGTTAGGCTTTGCGCCTGGGGACTATCCTTTACATAAGAGGGCATATTTTGCGCACCAGTATGCCTGAATACTCGGTTTGAAGGTGGGTTGAAATTCACAGTTCTACAGATTCAAATTTGTCAGAGATCATCCTTGTCTGATCTTTGTGAAATGTCTAGTCACATCTTTTCTTCTCTACCAGCATGTGAAACAGAACCACACCATGCAATCTAAGAAACTTAAACACTCCAGTTATTTATCGCTAAGTATCTGCAAAATCTTCTCATAATAACTATCGTGAGACATACTAAATTAACTAAGAAAATACGGTTTACTCACCTACATTAATGGAGAAAAGCTCTACTAGTTTCGAGTCACAGAGCCTACTGGTAGGCAGCGCGACGTCGCTGTATCTACGCACGCTGCTCATGACGAAGAATCCCTCCGTGACTCGAAACTTGTAGAGCTTTTCTCTATTAATGTACATGAATGAGTAAACCGTGATTTCTTAGATAATTTAAAATCTTCCTTCATATTCTTGTCACACAAATTAAAACCGAACAAACCATTACATCTCAACCCTTCATTACGAAATGACTCCCGACAGACGAAAACGTGACAGTACATAACCTACATACACCCAAGTTATGTCCGACATTACGAACACAAATGTGTGTTATGAATCCTGCTTTACGACAGTTTCGGTACACTTGTACTCCGTGGTTTCTGACAATAAATAACATCTGGCGTGCGCGAAACTTTGCAAATGCCGAAGCGAAAACAATTTTTATGAGTGTACAAGATGTGTATTGATTATCGCTATGACTGTACGTTTTGATTGACCTACTTGTTTAGTTGATTGAGGTTTTACTTTTGTTTGGTGATGTGGTAATTTTGGACTGTATGTTATGGACATAGAGAAGGAAATTGATTGTTGTGTTATAACTATCGTGAGATACTACGAACGGTGACTACGTCGCTCCCAGCGTAACTTGAAATGAGTTGAGTTACTTTGATGAAAAATTAAGAGAGCAAGTCCTCGCAACGTAGGTACTATACATCATTAAAGTAATTTTGATCTCCGTGGTTGTCAAAAATTTAAATTAACATTTTATTCTAGACAAAATATTGTCATTACAATTTCTCGCATTCTAAATAAATATAGTTAGTACTTGTATCCATAATAAAACTTAGAACATTCACATAGAGATTTTCAAAGTATCGAATATGCATCCTCATTATTTGTGATGTAAAATGTTTCTCCATTCCATTTTATTGCAAACTGAAACTACACATTTGTATATCTCTCATCATACAACCGTCAGTTGTATGGTGCATAGAACAACGGGGCTTTAGATTTCAGTGAATAGGTAAATAACAAGAAGTAGCAGAATTCAATATAATAACATGTTGCTAGAATTAAACCTGGCTTTAATATATGCGCTTGCAATCACTGAATAAGCAAGGCAGCTAAGGATAACAGGGCTTGTTTCTCTTCAGATCTTTGTATCAAATGAACATATATATACAAATATACGTACATAGTTATGTATTGTATATAAAGCAGCAATAAGTTCCAAGAAGGGATTTGTGGAAATACTCATACATTTCATATTAATGTAAGATATGTTATAGAAATACGTGTTTACCCATCCGTTTCAAATCAAAGACAAATACACTATCATTCGTTTTCCGAGAAATCTAACTTTTGCGACAAAAGGACACATAAATTGTTATTTTCTATGTCATATTTATATTCAAACAAATGATAATTTATTACGGTTAGTTACTCGTTAATTTGAAAGGTAGAATGCTTATTAATATTTAACGCTTCTTAAAAAATGTGGACCTAACAGTCTAGACGAAAAATTAATCTAGACCGAAAAAGATTACTCAGAAGGATTCTAAGAAATTTCATCTCGCCTTCAGCCTATTTTCGTTCGTAAAGTTTTACGGTCTGATATTAAATGCTTGGGCTTCACGAGGTATCGCAAGGAAGATGTTTCAGCAAAGTAGGTTGAAATATTCAGTCAGAGGGATTATTAGTTTCTTTCACGCGTAGCTGACGACAGCCAATACCTTGAGTATTAAAGTATGACTTATTTTTTAATCATAGTTATTATGAAATAACCATTTGCCTAAAAATATATACTAGTAGATTAAAATAGAGATTCTTGTGATTTCAAAAATCACCAAAATATTTGGTAGATATGATAATTATTTTACTTACGTTTGTTAACCAAAATTACGCTTTTAAAGAAACTTCAACATCCTTTTTAATTAATTATTATTTTGGCGATTGTCGCGTTATATATCGCGAAATGCTGTTCATGAATAGAAGAACTAACTAAGAAACTAGTCGAGTTCCTCGTCAAACAGTTACGTGAGTAAGCCGTTAACATAATAATTAATCTAGTATGTCTCACGAAAGTTATAATAAAATTATCCTTATTAATCTTCAGTCATCAAAAGCTGAGGTTACATACATCATTATGTCACCAAAAATGTAATCAATTAACATTTCTGCGCAACAAAACACAACAGACAAAACCACGCGATATACAACAGCTAAACAAAATTGCCTGTTAATGTAAGATATTCTTTACAACAAAATTGTTTTTATTATAATAATAAATTATTATGGCCACAAAGCGCTACTTTTTGGCCTTAATATTACTTTATTAAACCCTAAACGCCTCGAGGCTTTTTCATCGCGGGCACCTGACTGTAGTGTCTGTATAGTATATGTTTTATATTCTTAACTAGTTGCTCTATTTAGGGTTTACACGAGAGACTAAAATTCGATTACATTATACGTATATATTTTGCATAAGTTTGATATGTTTTGAATAGATTATGTATATAATCAAATTTCGTTTTCGGCGAAATATAGAGAGTTGCGTATATATTATAAGGTGTTCGAAAAGTATCTGCCATGGTTTTAATGGGAGGTAGAGTTGTGTTTGAATATTACAATAATTAAGAAATTTCGTACCCCGGACTAGTTAACTAAAAATAAAGAAGTTAAATAAATACTGACTCTACTCTACATAACTGTACTCTTTATGTAGTGTTCACAAGTACACACGATGCGATGAAAACAATTGCTATCAACTGTTTTTATTGACGAAGCGACAGAGATAGTGAAAGAGATAGCTCTTTCATAACAAACTCATACGTAGATTTTTTGTATGAAAAAATATACTCATTATCAATGATTAATATATCTTCAAACACATCACTACCTCCTATTAAAGTCGTGGCAGATACTTTTAGAACTTATATACATAATTATTTTCGAATCATTGTTTATTTACATGTTGTAGTAGTTGGAAACTGAAATACCCAATAACTTTTTGCTCTACTAAGACAATAAATCTTAGCGATGACGCGGAGTTTTTGAAAGAAATAGAACCATATTGCCTTTTCCTTGAGATTTTTATCCATCATTGGATACATAACAAGCTCAATTCGGTAATCGAACGATGATATCAAGTAGAAAATTTCCAATCTACCAGTCAAAATCGAAGGTCAACCATAATAGGTATTGCCGTAGAGTTTAATATCATATTTCCTTTTAAGGTAGAAAACATTATATACACAAGAGAAAACTCAATGGAACGTGCAAGGAGGAAACATGTACATGTACATATGTATAATTGTACATATACAGAAGTACACAGTACTTCTTTTTTTTTCTCCTCTAATAATATCTTCTGATTTATTTCGTTGCGGGATCCAAGACGGTCATTCATGTCCCTGGGACGCGCCGGACTTCAGTGTTCCGGTGTTTAACATAAGTCAGGACTTACAGGAGTTGCAGCGGTACGGGAAGATGTGGTGGGCTTGTCTCCAAAAAGAAAAACAGAAGTACGAATGTAGGACGGGTTTATTTAATTAAAATATTCCTAATAAAACGACAATTCACTCTATCGTCAAGCCCACACACACACACGTCACATTATACGATTTCAACGCTAATTCTGAGAAGTTAAATAAATATCAGTTACACATTTATTATAATGGCTCGTTTACATAATGTATTTGGAAATTAACCTAAATACACCCACAGAAACCAGGATGCCACGAGTTTAGAACACCCACGTTGTAAGAAAGCTAAGCATTCTTTGCATAAGACGCCCACCTACTTTCAATTGAAGTCTATTTTAAGCCCACGAAAATAATTTATAAATGGTGAAAAGTTTGCGTTCTTAGAATTTAAGAGATAATTACGGAGAACAAAAGAGAAAGTCTATTTAATCCGTCAGTTAGATTATGAAAAAATTAAACGTGCATTTATTTTGGTTTAACTAATTCTTTGAAAACAATAATAAGAATGAGAGTAAAGTTTGTTTCAGAAAAGTGCCTCCGATTAAAATGTAACAAAATACGAGTGACACATAGACATACACTTCTAGGGATATTGTGTTGTGTATATGTGTTAATATATCGTCATATACATATCAACAGCCTCATAGAAGCTACTGCTGATTAAAGTCTCTTCACACATGGAGAAGGTTTGAGCATTAATCACCACGCTTGCTCAATGCGGGTTGGTGATTTCAAACTTATAATAAAAAATATATTATGCCCACGTTTCCTTACGATGTTTTCCTTCGTAGTAGTGTCTAAATAATCTTAAAAAGTACATATGTACTCGGAAGATGCCATTAGGTGCTTGTTGTTGGTAGGTTTCGAACCTTCCAGAAACGCCATCTTAAATCTCCGGGCCCCAACGACGTTTTTTGTTATTGGATAGCATTAATATAAAATGCTTATCTACTCTTATTTGTAAATAGTTCCATGCGACAGCAGTGTGGGAGTATCATAATATTTACTAATCATTTTATCTAAAAGACAAAACAATCGAAAGTGTAAATAGAGAAGTCAATACATGGAGCTGACATGCGTTTTTGTGGTGATAGTTTGTCGAATACCATAAAATATTATTCTATACAATATACTCATCTATTTACTCGACGACTAACGTTGAAATGCCATTTATCTAAAAGGCCAGAACACTTCTCTTCGAAAAAAAGTCAGATGTTATGTAAAACAACGACCTTTTCAGTGCAATGTAAACTATTACATAGCTTATCTTACTGCCCGGATCAAAATGTTAGCTTAGGGGTCATTACGTCTTGGCAATATAGCCGTTGGAAACTAAACCATCTGCTACTGGTTTTATGATTGGAAATTGAATGTGTTTGGGGTTGAAACTAGGAATATTTACGTGGACGAAACACCGGTGTGGGGTTTAAATTGGGGTGGAATGTGGGTCAAGGTGGAGATTAGGCTTGAAGATGTTGAGTAACGTGACAGTGCAAAGGTTACTTGCTTTGTTAGTTTAGTAGCTATAAGCGTGACTGCTGAGTAAGGGGTCTTTAGTTTGTTATATGTGAAAAGTTTATAGAAATTTCCTGAGGAATCATGGAGTATGAAATCGTGCGTGTTTCCAAATTATTTATTACCTTCGAAAATGGTATGTATATACTATATCAGTAAGTATATATATCACCTTTTTCGAAGGTAACTTAAAATTTACACAATACCATAAAAAGATTATTCTTTTGTAATTCAATAAAAATACTGAAAAAGTAAATATAATAGTAATATTATTAAAAAGGAAAGTCTACACAATAATTCCTTATTTAAAAACTGAAAAAACAGTCAAAACGTAAACAACGTTCATTAAAATAAAAAGCGGATTAACTTAATTATTTGCCTACTCTTTTTAATAACCCACCGACGCGAACCATCGCCTCGCAATCGTACAAAAAAAAATAGGTACCTCCGTATTACACGAACATTTTACCTCACTACATTAAAATTTTACAACTTACAAGTGGAATAAGTTTCCGTTTGTCTACCAACTTGGCCCTTTTTTATTATTTCAAAAGTTTTTCAAAACTCTCATTAGCCTAAAGCGCGAAGTAGGTTACGACTAAAAATTAAGTCTTACTCAGGATAATTAGTTATGAAAGCAGTTATTTTTTTAAGAAAAATGTTTTCTGTAAAAAAACTATTTCACATGAAGCATTTAGATTTTTTCAAAACTCTTTAACTACTAATTGAAAGTTGCCTAGCGGGTTAACGGGGCTCTGGTTTGAAAAGCAAGAGAACGGGAATGGGGTGGGTTTTAGTCAGTAAGAGTCTGAAACTCTCTCTCGCCGCGCCTAAGGCGGGAAGTCATTGGATGATTTTCCCCCAACACTTAAACCAAAAAGTGATATAATTTTGCAGACAAATGTTACATCTTTGGGACTATCGTAGAGGTAAACATCGTCGTCAATTAAATACATGATGTTTACTAGTTACATATTTTATGCCAATAAGCGTATGATATTGCTATGCAGAGAATTAAAAAAAATGGAAAATGCTCAGTAATCCTAAAGCAATGACACTTATCAGCAGCCTTTAATACATAATGGGAGGATTACTCACATATTTTTCTAATATCCCATCAAAAGATGTTCATAAAGATTGCCTAAAACTCTTCAATGTGTATGGTAACTTTACCCAATGGAATACGTTGTCAAGTTCGCCGAGCCGTTTGAACAAACTTGAGCCTCAGTATGGCGATTCATAAAAACGGCTTACTTAAATAAGGCGTCGTTTATCCAAATGTAGGGCTGTTCAGGGATTGTGAGGTGAAGAACGGGGATTGAAACCTATTGATGTTCTGTTATACATGAAAATACTTCAGAAAAGAAAAGAAAATGCATTTTTTGGTTCCTGGTTCCTAATATCGTATATAACATAATATCTAATATACTTTGTTATAGAAATATAAAAAGTATAACACTATCATAAAAGCGTTTTTGTACAAAGATGTTTGCAACGTCACGCCTTTTTCCCGAAGGGTTAGGCAGAGGTGTACATTACAACATGTAAAAAGTACAAAGATCTGAGTAAATATAAGAAAAGTAGAAACTGAAGTCCTTCGGAATATTCTTACAAAACAAAAGCAAAAAGAACGTTCTCCCAAATACAATACCAAACATACGATTTCCAAATACTGAGCACGTCTTCTATTTACAACACAAACTAACCAACAACATCACAAAACGTCTTCAGTTAACTCCTTAACCGTTGAACATAGGCTATTATGACATAATCTTAACCCTGCCACTCACCAGGTTACTACCACAGGGAATAACTTCATTTTGATTCAATTTCCACGAGCCCCGCCTGTGGGACGAGCGTCACAGTAATTCAAGCTGCAATGTCCGATGCAGACCTCTTTAATAATAAAATGCAGCAAATCATGAGGGCTGCCAGATATTTGCGCGAATGTTAGCTCCGGGGCCCGTTGTATTAGCATTTTTATTGCATCTCCCAGCTTCGTATCAGCCCTAAAGCGAAGTTTCGTAATAACAGTTAACACTGAAAGTGGAGCAGATGAAAGTTTTCTTGATGTGAACGTTCGCTTGAATTGTCTCAATAGAATCTTTGAGATCGTTCCTATACTGCTACGAACCCTTAGTACGAGTTTGATTTACGTTGAACGAAATCAAAACGAGAGCTCGTTCGGCGCTCTGATTGGTTGGTTCTTTCGAGCCGTCCAATCAGAGCGTCGAACGCAGTCTCGTTTCGATCTCGTTAAACGTAAAACAAACTCGTACTAAGCCCTCTGATTGGTTGATTCATTCGCACCGGCCTATCAGACCACCAAACGCGAAGTAAACTCGTACTAAGGAGTTGTTGAACTGTACGGAGTTTTATGATAACGTTTTCGATGATTGTAATTAATATGTTATCTTTTCTTGTTGTTCTCAACTTTGTCCTATTCTTTAAGAAGATTCGAGAAGATACCGTGGCTTCGTTTATCATTTTTCACATTAAATTAAGTCGGCTTTTGTTTCCAAATTTTGTTAGCGGGTGCCTAATGACTTGAAGACGAATTCGGTCACATTTTTCCTAAAATACGTAGGTTGATTTTTATAAAGAATTTCAACTAGAATATTCATGAAATTTTTGTCAAACAAATACTAATGAGATCTTTATTTCATAGAACTGTTAAGAATTTCAATCAACATTTTAGAAACATAAGAACTAAGTGATATCTGAGTGTCACGGAAACAGTATCAGATAAAATTTTCCTTTAAAATACTTGTTGTTGGCTATGGCCAAGAAAAATCTTGCTACGAATCTTAAGAAATTAATACGTAAGTTTGTATGTTTGCTTCTTTATTACTCCTTAACGACAACATGGTGGAAATTATTGAGATTTGGGACAGGGGTAGATTATAGTCTGGAATAACACATAAGCCGCTTTTAATTCCACGGAAACACGGGCGAAGCCGCTGGTAGAAGCTGCATATGAGGTTTGGTGTATCTTTTATTCATTCAAGATAAAGAGCTTGGCAGTGGCGTTTGCGGCTACGTGACAAACAAAGTAGTCTATACCACCAAATTAATTACGGTATCTATATTGATTTCTTACAACACCCTTACAGCCTTACAAGTTAAAAAAAAATACAACAAAAACATCAAATCCCCAAACTCAACTGACAAGTTTAAAATTATCATCCTCATTATCGTAAAAACAAAATGATGTAAACTTGTATAATGAACAAGTCGTTCAGACATTGAGAAATGTTGATGAATCTATAAAAATGGTTCACTGAGCATTCGGTACTAATGATTATTATCTGCCGACCTTCTGACCTATATTTGCAGACTCCAATGTAATAAGTCTTGCCATCAGCTGTACAAGTTATAAATCAGATACGTATAATAGGGTGGAGTGAAACATAACAAAAAAAATTTTTTTTCTCTATTCATTTGTCCTGTATTATTAATTGATGACCATATATAAAAGCTTTGTTCATGCAAAAAATCAAAGCTTTACGACATTATCTTCAGGTGGCGCATCGAGGAAATAGTTTCTAGAAAATTCATATTTTTACTTATAAGACCACCCACAAAAAAGAGTTGTGCTTATATGTTTTGCTTACAAATTTATTGTTTTTAACTTCAACTAAGTGTTATCTCGTATGCAAATTCAGAATTTTCTTATAAAACTTTAATATACAGTTGTAAAATAGTGCCAAAGTTAAGTAAAATTTATTAAAAAATGCCTAAAACGGGTAAAACTTGCAATGTCCTTTACTTGGCGATCCAATCAAATTAAATGATAATTTATGTTACCTACATATTGTGATGTGATCAAACACTACTTATAGATTAAAAAAAAATATGTTAGAGTTGATTGATAGAAAGGATCCTTAGAAGAAATATGTGAAATGATTGCTTTTAACCAAGTATTGTATTGTGAACCTGATTGAAAAAGACCTATGGAGTTTCTTTCTCGTTCTTCTCCATAGGAATCTACACTTTGGAACGAGCAAATAGAGCAACTAGAGAACTGACCGACAGACAGACATTTGGTTTCTTTACATTGTAATATGTGCTTTGGCGTTCAAAAGTGCCTTCCCGGTCTATTTGTAATAAATAATTTTGACTTTGACTTTCGATAGTAAAGGGATATAGAATAAGGCATCTATCTCTACAATTATTCATCAACAAGTCGTGTCTAGGTTGTCTATTTTGTACTTTCAAAAGTACAAATACATTATGTGAAATGTTACGCAATGACGCCAAAAAGCAGATATTTTACAAATATTTTTTTTTATATCGCACCACGTAAATATTTATCCCGAGAAGTATGCAAATGTGTGACTAAATCACCTGCTGCTGAGATAAACTTCTTAAAAGGTCAACGAAATGATCGCAAAATGTACATTGGTTCTGTAGATAAGATGACAACTCAATCTATGCGATGTCATGAAATTAAGAAGCGATAATATGATGAGTTTGCTGCAAAATATAACGGGTCCACAAACAGATGCCGAAGCCTCTGCTATACGTTTAGCACACCTTTCTACTGCTTGAGTGTGGCAAGGATACTTCTCAATTTCAAACAATTTACCTCCAGGTGCAATCATTGTAGTCATTTCCCAGTCGCTGTATTTCATTGTTACAGGAGGTTGTGTTACCTTTTTTTCGCCAATTCTATCAAATCATAATAATTAGTCGAGTCTACTCAAGCAGTAGAAAGGTGTGTCAAACGTACAACGGAGGCTTCGGCATCTGTTTGCGGACCCAATGATAGAAATGGTTTCATCCGTACTAAAATAAAATCCAGGCAAGAAATACCTATTTATGACGCTAAATCTCAGTATTTTTGCCAAAATGAAGACACTGGAACGTCTGATGCTGGACATCAAAATTTTATTTTTATGGTAATTTCATATAGTATTTTATTATTTTAGTGGTTTAAAGTTTAAATTCATTTAAATATATGGAAATATAGTTAGAAATAAATATTTGCTTGTAACTCTACTTTTGTTATTTTTTTCAAATTTCATACCTAATGCGCCACCTCAAGATATTGAGTTAGAAAGCTGTAATTTTGCATGAACATTTCTATTACTATGGGTCAATGTTTGAAAACACAGGAAACTTCAAATTAAGAAAAGATTTTTTCACTCCACCCTAACGTATAAGTGTGCTTTTCCACCAGAGATGTGCTGTGCTACGTTGTTGTGGATACGTTTGGCTTCCATTAATAATATTCATTGATACACAAGCTTATCACTGGTGGATATGGACTCAGCTAGGCTATGTTTTTTATATAAAAAATGCGTGTTATAGAAGCGTGCTATGGATGTGTGCTATGAATAGTAGGGAACTATCAATACATCGCATACTCGAGCTGCGCATCTTTCTCGCACAGCTACTTTGCGGCGACGCATCTCCATATCTTACTCGCTCACCTACATAGCTTAGTATCAGTGGAAACGGTCACAAAGTTTCACAGCTTAGCTATTACATCTTCGTAGCATAGCACATCTCTGGTGGAAAAGCGCCCTAAATATTTGATGAAGTAAATGAATAATAAACTGAAATACTGTAGAAGAATATTGGACAAGACTGTTTCTTCTTGTAACTTGTGAAAATATAAGAACAAATTCTCAATTACTTGAAATATGCTTTGAGAATGAGTTTTTTGGCTTTATGTCTGACACTGAGCCAAGAACGTAGGTCTAGTTTTTCATTTCGTAACTGCGGACAACGTAACAGGTTATCGGGGCTCCAGCTCAAAGGAGGAGTAGGATCGGGGTGGTTTTTAGTCAATAAGAATGTTACACTCCCTTTCGGCTCAGCCAGAGTGGGAGAAGCCATTGGATGATTTTCACTCCTTAAAAATGGTCTAGTTTTCAAAATTCTATACAATAATATCTTGACTAAGTGTCAAGTTGTGTACCTACAATATTCATTATTTCTCATTTCATTGTATACTTAGAAAATAAACGGGAAAACATTCTGAACTAGTTATAAAATAAAAGTATCATAAAATACATTTTCTATTATAAGTACTCGCGGCTACAATGACAATTTCCTTTTTATTATTTCTGTTCCATAATATTGTCATTTCATTTCCTCACCACGCAATATTCTTTATAGTTTACACTCCTTTTTAATTAAAAATGTAGTACTAAACAATCACAACACTAAGAGCTAAGACGCAAAACAATCTACATTGCTTTATTTGTGCAACAGAGCCATTGAAAAGATTGATGGCAGCGCGCAATGGAATGTAAAGCAAAATTAAAGACATCGTTTTTCATTGTCTTCCTAGTCATTCTTTTACGTCACTAGAGTTCCTCAAGCATGTTTTATAAAGTGTAAAATAGGTTAAAGTTTTCTATTTAAAACAATATAAACAATGTCGAGTAAAAAGTAAAATGTATATGTAGTCGTAATCAAAGGACCAAAAGTCTTTTGTAATTCAAATAAATCTAAAATGTCCATTACTAAAAGAATCGTAAAAGTATCTAACATAAAAATAGACACTCATTAACAAACCCAAACCTACGAACATTTTTGTAACAATTATGTTCGAAAAATGTATTCAACAACCTTAATACACAGGAATTAAAATCGAATCTAGAACGAATTTAGAATAACAATGGCGTATTTCTACTCCAGACTTGTTATAATATCCAATATATAAAGTAATCCTGCCCTACAGACTAGATTCAATTGCTACCATTTAGATTTAGGTCAATATTTCAGATTATCTGGGAATAATAGATGGTTTACGAGCCTTTGTGATTGCAGACAATTTCGCCGTATATTTGGGGAAGGAATAAAACACAATAATAAGGAAAATTAGACACAGTCTATCATTTGTGTTACTATTTATACATTTTCTTAGGAAAAATGTCGTAAAGAAAGATTCTCAGAACAATATGAAAACAAACAAAGAACAAACCCAGTATTACCCTCTTTAACTTCGCTGTAGTTGACAATATTGATAACCACTTCCCTAAGCAAATACTTTCCCAAAATAACCAAACATAAGTTTACCCACACCTACCTCAACGCAAAAACAAACATAAAACACATTTCCTTTTCGATAGATCCGCAAAAATACATTGTCCCACGTTTACTCTACGATATATCTTTTACTTAGGCACATGTGGCAAGACCCCGAGTTCCCCCGTACGTCGAATTCGGGTCAAGGATCAAAGGACCAAAGTTATACCGAATGTAAGAAATCGACTATACTTGAGACGGCGGGGAAATTGGGGCGAATTCGTCACAATTGCGGCTCCAATACTACCCAATTCAGACGCCTGAGAGAATTTTTAAGAACACGAAATTCTAGACATTTTGCTCTGCAGACGTTAAATTTATTTGCAGGATAAAAAATAATGGTTGCTTTTACTTTTTTGTAAGAGGAGCGAGCGAATTGTTGAGGTACCTACTGTGTCGAGTATTGGGTTAAATGTGGGTGTTTTCGAAAACAAAATTAGATTCAAGAGTGTTATTTTAAGCTCGGTGTCAAATTTTATTATTGTTTAAAAGACGAGTGGTGTCACTGATGGTTATAACATGACAGAACTGTTTTAAAATAGCTCTGTTGAATAAATAAGTAGATTTCTGTTTACGGTATGATACGAAATTTTGTTTTAAAGTCAGCCTGAACTGTTATAAAACCTTTTAAGTTTTGTTGTTTGAAATAACTTAGTGTATTGTACTTGACATGCCTCCTGATATATTTTTACCTGTTCTACTTTATCTTAGTCGTTTCAAACGTTTTGGATGAACTTGCCGCACCCCAGAGGGTATTTCACAGAACTTTTATTAGATATTCAAAGAAAATATTACAAAAGATTTTACAAAAATACTTTCATCATCTTTTTTCTTTATTGTTTTTATCAAAGTAATTATTGTGAACAAGGTACAACAATTGCCGAGAGCTTTGGTCCTGAAGGGGGAAAAAGGACCAGATTTGAGTTTTTTTCTCAAAGCTATGGGTAAACAAGATCCAAGCCGGATCCTTTAAAAGCCTTTGTTTTTTTAAGAAAAATATTGTTAAGACTGCAGTTGTGCACTTTTCTAGGAAAAAGAAATAACAATGATTTACTACGTTTCTTATGTAAGTACTCTTATGAACTTTGTATACAACTTGTATTGTTATTATTTTTAACTGTTTAAGTGTATTTCTCTTATCTATTTATTAACCTCTGATTTTATAGTTGAAGTCCACACAAAGAGTTGCTTTTGTGAGAATCGAACCCGCTACAAGTTGCGCGGCAGCTGGTTGCTCAGCCGCTGTGCCACGCGTGCATTCAAGCAAATATAAGCATGTTTTGTATCAATAAGAACTAAGGACTATATTTCAAAGCAGAAAGCACTTTATTGTTCATCATTATGTATCTAGTACATTGATAAATTAATCCATTTCGTCGAACAATAAAATGTACTAACAAGTAAAAATAAAAATGTATGGAATCTCATACATTATGCTTTGAGTTATAATAATCTTTATAGACATACGTCTAAGTGTAGACGTATCCTATTAATATTACACATTTATATAAAGGTTCGTCAACTTGTTTGTATGTTTGGTACTCTATCACTAAAATAGCAGAACAGATCGGAAGGAAATTTTGCGCTGAGATAGACCGAATTAGACGGAGCTACTTTTTATTTTGATAAGGCAGTGAAAGCCTCTCGTAAAAACTAGTATTATTATAAGGACGAAGTAGCTTTAAGAGAATATAAATTAGAAGACTATACGCATATAAGTAATTTAAATAAAAACATAATATTTATATTTTTATCTAGTCTACGAGACCTACTTTGTAAAATTATTTTGAATAATAATATGTCGTTATGTTTGTCATGAAAGAGGCCATTTAAAATGCTACTTTATTATGTCTCTTATTAGGTTTATTATTTATTTGTGTGTGAAAGTAGGTTTTGGAAATAATTTAGTACTACGTAACTGTGTATTTATATTTATCGGGTGTTATTAAGTTATATTATTTTTTGTACCAAAACTAGATTAAATTAACATACATGTCTCAAACGTAGGCAGGGTAAGGGCCATCATCGTCATTATCATAATCATCAGAGCTGCGCACTACCTAGCGGGTTTACTGAGGTGCCAGCTCGAAAAGCAGAAGGAACGGAGTGGTTTTTGGTAAGTAAAACTCTGACACTCTCTCTCGCCTCGCCTAAGGAAGGAGAAGTCATTAGATTATTTTCCAGTTACAAAAAAGCATAATCATATCAGTTACAACTTCACAAGTCATCCAGTACTGATCCATTCCTGCTTCCTTCAAAGGACATAATAAAAATATTCCTATCCTTGGGTTTTAAAATATAATATACATTATATATGAAATTACCTACGTATTAAATTACCTAGACTTCGGTATAAACTTCGTTAGTTTAAGGTTACGACCCATTATTTATAGCAACTGATACTTTCACCCCATCGAATCTTCTAGATTTCATTAATTTGCGCCCGAATCTTATAACCGTAAACGGATCGTTTTCCCAATAACCTTTGACCCTACCGAAATTATTTTTGATACGATTTTCTTGGGTAGCTAAATATTTGCTGCCAAAATAGCTAAAATGTTTCAGTAAAACTTTTGTTTGTATACTATGTAGTGCCAAGAACAATTTCTAAGTAATTGAGGATTTTGTTAATTTTATTTCGGAAATCAATATATAAAACTGTCGTTTTGCCTCATTGAACTAAAGGTGCAAAGCGTCCTTATTTTGAGGGAGGAAAATCATTCAATGAGTTCTCTCGCCTTGGTAGAGGCGAGAAGGGAAATCCTGCTCTTCGAGCCAGCTTCGGGTCGGGTATACTGGGTATAGATGCTACAATTTTGTCACGAGAGCGCCAATGCATATTTTCTTCTTTCCTATTCCTAAGTATGTATTTTCGAGATTACGGATTATATGTAGGTACGGTAAGTGATTAGCGGTGTCTATGGAAGTACGGAAGGCTTAGTACAAGATTGTTTTATGTTGAACGAAAATGAAAAGAGATAGCTTTCGGCACTCTGTACCCTTAATACATGTTGTTTTACGATTTACGATTTCGGCATGGAGGAAGCCCTCTGATTGGTTAATTCATTCGTGTCTGCCGATTAAAGCGCTGTACGCGCTCTTGTTTTGTTTTCGTTGAACGTGCTCGTAAAACAAACTCGCACTAAGGATACTGTACATAGAAGAGAATATTGCCTGCAACAACAGAGGAATTATAAGTGCACTGCCAGCCTTTCGGGACCAAGTTACACGATGTTAAGAAACAAAGTATTGTTGAAACTACAACGATTTTAGTAAGGATAAAAACATTAAGGATATTTTACTCAAGGTGTACCAAGTAATTCACCACCCATTACATGCATTACCACAAAAAGATACGTCTAGCTACTACTCAAGATTAGTACTACAGAATCATATCCAACCCTAACTAGTTTCAAACTGTCTCATGTCTGTCAGTTTAAAACAGACCCTTTTAAAACTAAATGTTAAAGTCAGAATACTTCGTGCTTTCCCTACAAATTGTGGACTTTAATAGTGACTTAGGGGCAACTTTAAGACGCTTCAGGTAGACACCGCAAGCAAACTTAACCCCACAACCGCCGGTAGGGGTAATAGACGATCTTAAGAGAGCTTGTGATCCCGCAAATTGCCTTTTGTTAATGTAACTGAGGGTTAAACTGGCACAAGAAGCGATTAGACTGAGTTTTCTTTTATAAAGTTTATGGGATAGGATATTTTGAGGTTTCAGTGGTCAGTTTTGAAGTTTTATTCTTGAATTTGTTAAAGAAAGTAGTCTATTCATCATGAAACCAGGCAGTTTCATTTTCTTTGTTAATCTAATGCATTTGAGTAAATATGCAGATATATGTAGATGGTGACCACCTGATGGTAAACAATCGGTGCCGCCGTACACCCGAAACGCTAGAGGCGTTAGAAGTGCGTAGCCGGCCTTTTGGGGTTAGAAATTTAAAGTTTATCGGGGATTATGAAGATTGTCAAGGTTTTAAAGAAAATCATCAATTTTGTTTACTTTTGTTTAGCTCAAGTTTCATAATGATTAATAACAAAAGCTTATAAACCCTATAAACCCTAACTCAGAAACCTTAGGTTATAAACTAGGGTTTATAAGTTTGACAACATTCTTTAATGTTTAAAGCTATTTCCGCAATATTATAAGACTTTATATTTATTAAACACGAATACTGTGTATAGGTTCTATTGAACTAGAAATAATAATCGATATCAACGGTGAACGAACTCATTAAAGTGCAGCTCTGTATAAAATAAAAGTATAAAGTGCTTAGTGCTCACTATTTCTAAAGGAAGAGCGGAGTAAAATTGAGTACTTATTTATTTAAATTAACTCAACTAGCGGCTACTAATTACACGATTCTTGTATTATATATTTTATACTATTCACGGAAATAAAAGATAAAAAAGTATTTTCTAAAAATTTTACAGTTCAAAACTGACTGTACTCTACACACCATGTCAAATCTCAATCTGAAAACCCGATCTGAGAATAGGGTAGATGACTAATTTTTATTTTAATGTCTGTCTTGTAGATTATTTAAAACATTAGACACGCATTTTTTTATTTTCTTACGGAAACAAATACTTTCGGTGATCACGTGGCATCACTTCTAGTTACCTGCATTTTATACGTGGAAATGACGTTTTTGCTTCCACTCCTAAACTTTGATTCGTTTTATTTTATTTTACATGAATAGATACAAAATACGATTGTTATATGTTTTCATTACCTAACTAACGGACTAAATATATATTTTAATTATCATACCTCGTCATCATCCCTATTGAACCTAAAACCGACAGTATACAAGTACAACAACTTGACAAACAAGGCTCTTAATAACCAAACAAATCTTCCCCAAACAAAAAGAAACAGCATAATTAATCAATCCTGTCCCATCTTTGCCAAACAAAAAGACTACACAAAATCCATTGTGGATTTTCCTCGGAAAATGGACATCAAACAACAAAATCCTATTACGTGTCCATTAACAGTGGACTAAGCGGCATCCTCACGCCCCTAAAGTGGGTTAACTATAATCTGCCTACTACCTAGCACAACGTATCTACTCCAACGTAAATTGCTTAATTCACTAGCAAGAGAACGCTGCCATAATGAACCTTTCAAATACTTTGTTACGTCAGCTATGGGTACTAAAATCAGTGGGTAGTCTTTCCAAAATTATCGTTAAGTCGTATCTTAGTCAAAGTATAAGGGAATGTGGGGATCATTATGATATCGATACATGGATATCCACTTAAGATTGTGACCTGATATCTTCAGTTTCATCTTGCCAAATTATATGTCATAGTGTTGCACTTATGTAGCGTATGTTAAAGTTATCATTAATACAGAGAACGTGTTTAAATCAATACGTACGATACGATCTTTAAACTTTCAAGAAAAGAGCGAATTCATTTTTAAAAGATCGGCTACGCACCTGTGACTCCTCTGATGTTGCATGGGTGGCATTGATCGCTTGCTATCAGGTGATCCGTCTGCTTGTTTGCTTCCTATTCCATAAAAATAATTATATCATTGAGATACACTTCAACATCAACAGTAATTCAATTACCACATGAATAGTAATTGCTACTTTGATAAATTGGATTATTAATCGGGTAATAGGATAAGTAGGACAGGATTCGGATCGTTAAGAACAATGCAACGTCACGCTTTTTATCCCGAAGGGGTAGGCAGAGGTGCACATTACGGCACGTAATGCCGCTATACAATGTACACCCACATTTCACAATTTGTGTTATAAGTCCCACGTAATACGCGTTGAGCCTATTGCCATACACTGGACACAATTCCAGACTCCGTGCTACTACTGAGAAATCTTCGAAAAACCGAAAAAAGCCCAGTAATACTTTGCCAGACCCAAGAATCGAACTCGAGACCCTTGTCTGTGACTCTTGTCTGGCAGTCGCACTTGTGTTGTGTAATCACTCGACCAACAAGGCAGTCATATAATTATTTCTATCACCTTTTCTAAACCCTTCCAATTTTTCAAAACAAATAGATTTTGTAACATATTCCTTAGCTCAGCAATAACAAAGCGATATGTTTGAGCCCCAAAGGTAACGCAAGCGAACGGTTTGCTGAACCAGCTGGTAATATCAAATGATTTATGGCTCCAAAGGAAATGCATCACTTCTCTACCTGTGGGCTGCTCAATGAGCGATGCTGATGTGGGTATTTAATGTCTTATTTTATAGAATTTGTTCTATTTCTGGTATGATTTTCTAGGCTTTTATTTTGTTGTAAAAATATTCTTAGTAAAAGTACGGGGTCTTTTTTTGTTTTTTGACGGGGGGATCATCTAATGATTTCTCCTGCCTTGGGTGAGACGAGAAGGTGTTAGACTCTTACTGACTAAACACCACCCCGTTCCTAGTCTTGCTCTTGGAGCCGGAGCTTTGGTAACTCGTTTAGTAAGTCTTCCGAGACTCCGTATCGGGCATCAGACCTATTGAAAAGTATGGCTAAATTGTGTTCTGTATAAGGAAATGAGCTCACTCCTAACTGCATGGGACTCATATCATAAATGGTGAAAGGTGAGTTTTACATTCTATGTTATTTTACCTGTATCTACTTCCACGAAGGTTCAAGATGCCTGACTATATTTTTGACATGGAGGCTTTTTTTGCCCAATTTTATAGTAGATCTCCAATATTTATTTACATTCGGCTCAAAATGGGTAAAGAGTTATTCTACAATCTACGTAACGTCTACAAATCATTTATTACTTCAATAAACGAACAAAGGTTGATCCCAAATACAATTATTGCTGCGATAACACAATTTATTTTTCAAAAAAATATTACATAAAGTACGTTTTCAATCAAAGCAAGTTTATTTTAATAATTTTATTTCAACACTTTGATGAATGCTCTACTTACTTACATGATCAATATCGTTAAAAGGTTTCATTTTATTTGTTCTTATATTCAATAACTACTTTTTGTTAAAGGCAACAAACAATATAATGATAATTAATTACTGCTTCGTAAGTCTCACACCTACGTCTATTTAATTTTT
Organism: Spodoptera frugiperda; assembly: GCF_023101765.2. Taxonomy (NCBI): domain Eukaryota; kingdom Metazoa; phylum Arthropoda; class Insecta; order Lepidoptera; family Noctuidae; genus Spodoptera; species Spodoptera frugiperda. The sequence continues at coordinate 10,336,363 of NC_064234.1, read as the reverse complement.
TAGATATCTCTTTGTAGGTCATAAAGTATTTCACATAATTTTATTTTTGAAGAACTTGATAAATATCGTCACAATGAAACTCAATTTATTTAATAACTAATTAATGTTTCATAGTTTTAATACATAATTATCAGTGACAAGACATTCACTACTGAACAAAGGCCTCCCGCTACTATAACCCCAGGTTTCCTCAAAATGTTTTCCTTCACCGTTTGTCGGTGATGTCTAAATAATCTTATCTAAATATTAAAATAAATTCTTCTAAATATCTAAAAAAGTACTTATAACTCGGAAAAAGTCACATTGGTACTTTGCCATTGGTAGGTTTTAAACCCGCGCCCTTATGCAAGAGAAGCGGGCGTCTTAAACCTCCGGGTTACCACGACGCACAAAAATAAGTTCTGTTGTATATTATCCAGCAAAACCTTAATTCATATAACTATAATCCGCTTAAAGAGTATCTCATAATGATAATAAAAGTCAGACTTTCCACACCTTTTATATAAATAAAACTATATTCAACTAACAGATATTTCCCATCACTCACTCTCAGGTGTTTAAAGATAATTGCATTGCTTTGAACCCGCCGACTTAACTTAGTAATTACTTGAGCGAATTGTGCACTGGATAATTAAGTAAGTGCTTAACTCACTTAAGTGTAACTGTTGTTAACAGAGCTAAGCTCGGCTTATTTGCTTTGTGATAAACTAAGTTACTCATCCGTTAGACTGCTGAGATGTAAGTTTATTTTTCTATGGCAGATTTTAGCCCTAAGATTCTAACAAAAAATTGGATATTCATTAAGAAGTAATCATTAACATGCTAGGCATTGTTAAAAAGAACCTAGATTGTACCGATTCGCAAATGCTCCACAAGGCTGACAGACGACTATTAAAGTTCCCTAAGAGAAAATGAATTGAAGATACTTTCAACGGGCCGACTTGAAAGTCATCGAAGGAAGTTTACATTCTACATTGAACATCTTGGGGCTTGAGGCTGTGGCTATCATGAGAATGGCTATCATGCGTTTAATGTTAAGCTTTTAAATTTCCTCCTTTCATTTCCTTTGGCAAGACTTGAACCAAATGATAAACTTTGCAACAAAGCGACAAGTAAATAATGCTATTGATTAAAAGTGTATTTGCTTTCTCTTTCAAGCAATGACAAGTACCTATGTATGTATATGTTATCATAATAAATTGAAATCCCTTCATAACATAACGTAACATTTTATGAAAATGTTAGATATTTCCAGTATAATCCGATGACCTATTTTAATACAAGTTTAAATTGAACGACGATAAAACCTCTCTGCGTCCCCTTTTAAATTATATTTTATTTTCACAGCAAAAAATCCACGAGCTTTGAGGTCAGTAATCGGAATTAGGTCATGCCGGGATTCCTAGGTCGTGCGAATCACGCTTCTGTAGCCTATGTCATAGAATAAAAATATACAAAAGGGTTGCTCTTTCTACCCTAGGTAATAAAACCTAGGTACCTTAATCTTATTGGATACTTAGATTTATCCATTTGTCCGATATTCGTTTTTTAAGATGTATTTTGCTGTTTTATTGCCACCTTTTTCAGTTAAGTAGTTTGATGTCGATTTTAGATTGCAAATATATTATCTTGAGCATACATTTATGATATTCAAATACAGTAGGTGGTTTAGATTATTTTATAAACATGTTTTTTTTTTTGAGGGAGGAATATCATCCTGTTCTTTCTCCTCCACTTCGAGCCCCGATAACCCGCTAGGTAGTGCATAACTCCAGGTCAGGCTTCAGCCCTACTGGGCCCCATTTGTGGTGGTCTAATGGCTCTTTTAGGCACCCACGGAACTTGACGCGCCGTACGCACGGGTTTTATAAACGGGTAAGGACTTAGCCAGCGCAATACTTCTCTATGTAAAACAGACCTGTCCTGTAACTTTGTAAGCTAGAAACTCGAGTTAAAAAGAAACTTGTATAAAAGAAAAAGAGATCGTAGTCCTTTGAGCTGTTTTAATTGCATTTTTGAGTCAGTATAGAAAAACGGTACACCGAATTCAGTTCTACAGCCAAATGCTTAGTCTATGACGTCACACATGCTCACACAAACACATACATATTCATATATCAACATGTTTAATCAGAGTAGTAATAGTTCCTGTGCACTGCTGTTCTGTATACCTATATTATATGTATGTATGTATGTATGTGCTTTGTGGCGTATTGACGAAGTGACCAGTTTGTATCTGTGTGGAACAATGGATTAATTTGTTGCACCCGGTATTTTGGTACAACTATATTAAAAGTTACGCTGAGATCTTTTGAAATGTACCTTACTCAGTTACTCTTAGACACTTACCTTACTTAAAATGTATAACATGGCTAGGTTTAAAAAAAATGTCGTTTGTAAAACTGTATTCTACAAGTATAGTTTTTAACTCAAAAACTTTAGAGATCATTTTTCAAATGCTTAGTATCACATTGCAGTCAACATTGCTGAGTATGAGGTTCTATTGCGATTTCCATTTTTCGGAATTCCCAGTAGAAGTACAAACTATTTTGCGCCTAAATTGCGACAATAGGTTTGGTCTGAAACAGAAGACTCGGTGTAGATCCGAAGGTACCATATTTGTATGTATATTGTATATCTGTCTAACCCTTCTGGGAACACGAACGTATTGTTATGTATGTTACGCCAGTGACCTCCAACATAAAAGCCACAAAACGCTTACAATTTAATGTTCCCGCACAATACATTATTTCGGTTCTACACATACATAGGTACATACTTCCAAACATTTTCCTTGATCATTTATTTTCTTTTGCAGAGAAAATAAACGGCGTTTTTCTCTTAAGACTACGCGATATATCTTCGGGCTTTTTCATAAGAAGAACTAGGAACGAAATTAGATATAATCATATTAGATAAGGAGACGAAATTACTTAGTCTCCTTTACTTAGCATTATTATGTGTTGTTTACTCTCTATGTGCTGAATACAGGGTTGTAGGAACATGAATTGATGGTAAAGGTTAGGCTACACTACATGAAGCCCCATCAAAGCCGTGCTTCCACCTAATATTGCACTCTAGCCTTAATTAGTGCGTTCCATTACAAAGATATTGCACGATATGCCTCGCTTTTGTGTCAAAATGCAGAAGCATTTTACCAAAATAATCTTCGTACAAAGCATCCATCCAAATCCAATTTCTGCTGCTATTATAGGAATGTGTTTGTAAAGAAATTGTTAGGCACGGTTATTGCTTTGCGCCGGGATGCGGCCCGGATTAATGTGGCCCTACCTTAACATACACATATAAAGGTAAACTTTAATATAAAAAGCAATTATGTCGGTACCCACCCCGTGTAGATATATCAATTACATTAAATATATTGTGGGCCTACATGTTATTTGATAAGCACAGAAAACCGTTTATCCAAATTCTGAATATCATGTTCAAGAAAAATTACCTTTCCGAATTCAATTTAGAAAACGTATTAATATCAGGGCTGTAACATATCTATTCCGTTCTAGCTTCAGTAAAATATTATTTACAAATACGTATTCGTCGGAAAGGCTTTGTTGGAAAAAGGGAGGAGAGATAAAACATCCTTATTGCCTAAGTTTATGTTCAGGGACCATTACGGTGATGTATTTGGGCGTTTAAGATAGAACAACGGTTGGGCACATCTCTCAAGATTTAATACGGCTAGTGTGGAAAGGTTGTTGAATAGAGGTGCGTATTTTTAGCTGGGTGACCTATTTCCAGCTGGCGGGTGCTTCCCGGGCCGAGCTGCCGTTCTATTGACCCACATGTACGCAAGCTCTGACGTCAGACGCTGTTATTACGTCACGCGGCAGCTCGCTCTTTGTGCCCGGCTGTTAGCTGATGATGTTGTCGCGGGTTATGTTCGATGTGCAACTATTTACTTCATAATAAAGTGGTGTCGTATTATGAGATCAGATTCTCAACCACTCAGTAAAAATAAAACTTTATTTCCAAGAGAATTAAGTCTGATTTCAATTTAGCAAGTAAATGGTTCGTAACGTAAGTAAGTCGGGTCGTAATCGAATTTGGAAGAACACTCAATTGTAAGCAAATAACACTACTGTCCCATTTCTCTCTACATCAAGATAAAAACAAACCATCAAGTCATCACGTTTATTAAAACCGAAATATTGTTAAAAGGCTGTATCAATTTCATTGCTACGTAAATAAAAAGCCGTCAACTCGAATACAATTCTGGACGATAATAATTTCGTAATGGATACAAAGCAATTACTATCAATAAAGCTATTTGAGATACAGTAGGCATTTGTTTGTAACGTGATGAATTAAGAAAAAGGCAATACAGTAAACACATTTTCATACAAAACAGATTTCATTTAATCATCATCATCATCATCAGCCGAGAGACGTCCACTGCTGAACAAAGGCCTCCCCTTGGTCCTCCACGTAGAACGACAAGCCGCCACCTGCATCCACTGGCTCCCCGCCACTCTGACGATGTCGTCGGTCCACCTAGTGGGAGGTCTGCCCACGCTGCGTCTTCCGGTCCGCGGTCGCCACTCAGTCACCTTCCTGGCCCAGCGGCCATCAGTCCTCCGAGCGACGTGGCCTGCCCATTGCCACTTCAGCCTGCATATTTTGAGAGCTATGTCTGTAACTCTTGTTCTTTGGCGAATTTCCATATTTCGGATTTTGTCGCGCAAAGATACTCCGAGCATAGCTCTCTCCATCGCGCGCTGGGCGACTCTGAGCCTTTCTAAAAGGCCAGCAGTTAGGGACCATGTCTCGGTACCGTACGTCATCACTGGCAACACACACTGGTTGTACATCCTGGTCTTCAGACACTGCGGGATTTTTGACGAGAAGACTTCATGCAACTTCCCAAATGCTGCCCATCCGAGTTGGATTCTTCGAGCGACCTCTTTCTCGAAGTTGGACCTACCTAGCTGGATGATCTGACCCAGGTATGTGTAGTGGTCTACAACTTCGAGTATATCGTTCCCAACGACAACCGGTATAGGTGCAACATGGACATTTGACATGATTTTCGTCTTGTCCATGTTCATTTTAAGGCCCACCTGTTGGGAAACGGTATTGAGGTCGCTGAGCATGGTGTTCAGCTCTTCCAGCGACTCTGCCATTACGACTATGTCATCGGCGAAACGGAGATGAGTGATGTATTCGCCATTAATGTTGATGCCGCGGCCGCTCCAGTCCAAGAGCTTAAAAACGTCCTCCAGTGCGTTCGTGAACAGTTTCGGAGATATAACGTCTCCCTGTCTCACGCCCTTCCGCAACTGGATTGGCCTCGTAGTCTCTTCCTGGAGTCGGATGCGCATGGTGGCGTTGTTATACAAACACTTCAAAACCTCGATGTATCTATAGTCGATGTGGCACCGCTGGAGAGACTGCAGCACCGCCCAGGTTTCGATTGAATCGAAGGCTTTCTCATAGTCCACAAACGCCAAGCATAGTGGCAAGTTATACTCCTCGGTCTTCTGTATAACCTGCCGCAGCGTATGAATGTGGTCTATGGTACTGAAACCTTTTCGGAATCCGGCTTGTTCGGGAGGCTGGAAGTCATCAAGCCTGCGTTCGAGACGGTTCGTGATAGTGAGAAGTGAGATAGGTCTGTAGTTCTTTAGCAGACAGTTGTCGCCTTTTTTAAAGAACAGAACCACCACACTCCGTTGCCATGCTACCGGCGTGGTTCCCTCGAGTATGACGGAATTGAATAGCTTCTGGAGGACTAAAAGTATCGGTTTTCCACCCGCTCGCAGAAGTTCCGACGTGATTCCGTCATCGCCCGGCGCCTTGTTGTTTTTAAGCTGTTTGAGAGCCATCCTAATCTCGTACAGGCTGATGTCTGGGATATCCTCAGTGTAGTGCCGCGTCAGTTTAGCTCTTGGGTCCCGAGCTGTACCGACGATGGGTTGCCGTGTTGAGGTGTATAACTGTCCGTAAAACCTCTCGAGCTCTCCGAGGATCTCGGACTTCGACGAGATGACGCTGCCATCCTCGGTCTTCAGCCTCGTCATTTGGCTTTGCCCAACAGACGAATTCTTTGCGAAGACTTTTGAGCCCTTGTTTCGTTCAATTAAGTCTCTGACTCTTGCGGCGTTATAGGCCCGCAGGTCACGTCGCATGTATTTCGAGATTCGTCTATTGAGCTTGCCGTATTCAGACATATCGTCTGAAGACTGCAGCCTCATCTCGCTACGATCCTTAAGAAGTTTTAAGGTTCCGTCGGAGAGCTTTTGGGGCCTGTTTCGGCGGGGGTCTTGAAGAAGTCTGACCCCACTGCTCGGACAGTTTCCACCAACCCATTATTTATCTCGTCCACGTTTCCACAATCAGCTAGACACTGGAAGCGATTTTGCAGTTGGAGTTGGAACTGCTCGGGGTTTTGGATCTGGGCACGTCCAGGGCGGAGCGTGGACTTCACCAGGCGTGACCGCTCTAGTTTTACATTGATGTTCAGTGTGCCCCTGACAATACGGTGATCGCTACCGGTTTTCACCTTCGCTATCACAGAGACATCACTGAATATACGTCTTTCGGTCGCCATGATGAAGTCGATCTCATTTTTGGTAGAACCATCAGGGCTTATCCATGTCCACTTCTTGGCCGGTCGCTTCTGGAAGAAGGAGTTCATCAAATAGAGTCTCTCCTCTCCATAAAGTCGACCAGCCGCTGGCCCCGATGGTTTCGCTGCCCATATCCAAATGGCCCTATTCTCAACTCATCGCTATTCCGTGTGCCCACCTTTGCATTGAAATCCCCCATCACAACGGTGAAGTGTGTTTCGGAGGAGTGTATGGCTTTTGAAATTTCCTCATACAGAGCCTCTACTTCGTCGTCACAATGTGTCGAGGTCGGCGCATATACCTGTATGACCTTCAGCGAATACCGGTTAGATATTCTGAGTATAAGGTACGCTACCCTGTTCGACACACTGTCGACCTCACACACGTTGTTGACGAGAGACTTGCGGACGAGAAATCCGACACCACCCTGGGATTTACGGTCTCCTTCCCGGAAGAAGAGCAAGTTGCCGGAATCTAGGATTATCGTATCCTGACCCTCTCTTCGGATTTCAGATAGTCCCAAGATGTCCCACCGCATTTTGCTCAATTCTTCCTCCAGCTCGACAATCTTCTCATCAGTCCGCAGTGTGCGGATGTTGTGCGTTGCCAGGGCCAAAGTTCGTCGGGGGTGGTAGCGCTTTCTCTGCCGGGGATTCTTAGCACCCCCTGCTCCGCCGTTACCTGATCCGCTACCTAGATCAGGAATAGCGGAGCTGCCGGGGACTGGGGGCCGTGTAAGGTTGCCATAATCCCCACGCTTGGCAGGCGGCTTGGGGATCGCAGTTAGGTCACCGATAAATTTTGAGAATGCTGCTGCCCATTCCTCGGTGGCTGGTCGCAGTTTTAGGACGTACCCGGGTCCGCTTGTACGTTTCATTAAATACTAACACACAGTGTCAAGTAAAATCATCCATCAAATATTAAGTAAAATCATGACATACGTATCTATTGCTCTGTAATTCCTACTTTTCTACATAGGACAAAGGAATGAGTGAGTAATTGTTAATTCTTTAGTGTTTTAAAAATACTAAATGCTTTAAGAACGGAACACAATCGAGATTGAAGATTAATTCAGAGATTTAAATACCTAGCTTCCAAATTTTTTTGGTATGTATGGAGAATTGAATGGTATACTCCTCCTACCCTAGAAGATTCAGAACGAAGAATAAGACTGTTAATACTGACTAAACAATATCCCATTCTTACTTCTGATCCATGCAGGAGTCTCGGTATACATGTACCATGTACGATGTAGGTACGATGTACGATATGTAAGATGATGAAGAATACTCTTCATCATTGATACTTTTTGTCTTACTTTGTGCATAAGACAGATGTTGTATTGGACTATTTACCATCTAAAACACACTCTATCCCTGAAAACAAGAGGGTCACTGAGTACTCGAGTGAAGGAACTCACCGTATCCGCAACCTTAGCAAAAATCCGGCTATAGTAGGTTATACAATTTCCAGAATTTTAATAGGCTGGTTTCATTAACAATCATCCTTCACAGAACTACAACCTCACTTCACATAGAAGGCATATATCGAAACACACAAATACTACCTACACTCTACAGCCTCCAATAACCAATACATAGTTCGAGAATATTCGAACAGTGCAGAGAACTATCAATTATTTAGAACAGACCTACCGATTGTTGGAGAGTCCATTTACTTACTACATATGTAGGTTTAACTAAAACATAGCCACTCCATTCCATCTAGTTTGATATGTACATTTATAATTTTCTGCACTAAAACGTAGGTACTGACTAAAAACCTAAGCCGTAGTAGCAAAGCTAGCTTAGTTGTTGATCACGAAATCTTGAACCTTCACATACTATAATGTTGTATTGAGTTTTTAAATTTTTAGTCAAGTGTTAATCCTTCTACTACTCTTGATGATTCCGGAGCTGCGGACTACCTAACAGGTTACCTGGGCTCCGGGTCGAAGATCATGACTAGGAACGGGGTGGTTTTTAGTCAGTAACCGCTATACGCAGAGCCATTTAATGCCAGTCCTTAGCAATTGTTTTCTGAACAAAATCGTTACTAAGAAATAGTTTAAGTAGAGAGAGCCATTGGATGATTTTCTCCTTCAAAAAAAAGCTCTTGATAATTACTATTATATGTAACAGCTCTATAATACTTAAGTATCGAAACTAAACAAAAACCTAAACACTGGCTCTGCAATAGACTGTTATTGTGATACGAAATTAAATTAATAAAAAAACAAGCTATCGATATTGTATTTCAAAAATTCACAGCTCCTTTTCTTTTCCAAACACCTTTTAAAAGACCATCAATTGTGGAAAATGCAATAACATCAAACAAATAACTTTGCACAAAGGCGAGGCGGGAATCAACCAATCAGAACTCAGCTCGCAAGGGAGATTTAAATCGCGCTCATTTATGACCAATGTTTGTTGATTTTAGAGCCAATAAATTGTGTTTACATATTTAGGTGATCCAATGTTGGCTGTTGATTTGTTCGCTATAGAATATTCTGGATAAAGTAATCAAGGGAATTTATGTTTTATGCACAAAGATATACGTATGATATTGATGTGATTTGTTTCTTTTTACATTGCCTTTGAGTCCGTCAGTTATTCTGTCGTATCGTGGTTTGCATTTGAGCAAAATATCTCGTTTATTTACACGAATTTGTTTGCGCTAAATCAAAGCGCTTTGAATCAAAGGGTTTGTATTTCTACAGAAAAGGATGTTATGGTAATATGTACTCTATGTGTTTGGTAACTAAGTCGAGTTGATGACGTAAATTGAATGTGGTGCTGTCCGTGTAATGTAAACAGCATGTTGTTGGCCAAAAATGAAATGTTCATAAGGGAACATTACGGACTTTTAATTCCTACAGTAATGTTTAGATATTCATAATATGACGGGATTGACATGTCATAAAAATAGAAAGGTAATTATTTTTAATTTTACCAGTCCTTCTTGAAATTTTCCTTAGAATCCTTATAAAAACATCCTTTATAAAAAAAGTTTGTTATCCTTAAACAAGCTCCAACAAAATTAATAAACGATTTTCCTTCCTTAACACAAATATTTACTTACCTATTAATAATTCGATTTACTCACACTTCGTTCAAAAAAATGTTTACACAAACATCCAATCGATACCGATATAAAGCAAAATAATCCAATCACAGTTTCCTTTGAACACAGTACGCAGAATAAAATAGGGGGAAATTAAAAATTCCCAGCGAATACCAGCTTTCTATTCCAATACAAATCATTTGAGACATCGGTCCTGCACTCTGTTTTTATATTTTTCTTGTTTTCTCCATTCGCTCGGAAATCCATTAGTTTGGTCGCGGTGGAAAAAGCGAGTGATTCCAGTACCAATGTAGTTTTCAAGCTCATCGGAGATTTTTCTACGAATTCGCCCTTTACGGGGACATAGACTAATGAATTTTATCTTTAAGAAAACATTTCTAGTCGATATGTTGTTATTATTTGTGTTTGGATTACTAGATAAATATATGGAGTAATTCTAGATTCTATTGATGTTTATTTTGTATTAAATTTTGTTATTTCTCTCTCTTAAACTAATTTTGTATTACAAACATACTCGTATAATAATTGTTTAACGTGGTAACTCGACTAGTTTCAAGCTGTGACAGGGACTCATACTCATGAGCAGCAATGCGTGACAAACGACGACGCAATAAACTTTGTGTTGACAAAACAATGCGTTATTATTTGTATGCCTGTGTTTGTATTAAATCGGACAAGTTCAATACTTATATTCATACACACATACATGTACTCAAATAACCTTTTATAAATAAAACAATAAGCAACTAACTAAATTAAATCTATCAATAAACTGTCATTCGAGTGAAACTATAAACACGTTTGACAATAGAAAAATATGAATATTTACTTTATTTGACAACACGTATCAATTTTCATTTAAAATTTAATTTCTTTTAAACATGTCACAAATTGTTTTGGGTATCAGTAAAACAATATATCAATTATCTGATAAATCCATGATATAGAAATTGTTTTAAAAAGAGATATTTTGAACCAATTAAATTGTGCTCAACATAACTGTTTGACAAAGTTCCTCGACTAATTTCAAGCCATGTTGGGGCCCATAATCACGTGCTTCAATTGTGTCGCGTCAGTGTCCAAAGCCTTACAATCTAATTTATTTATGTATCACAATAAACATAAAATAAAACCTTATAATATTTTCTCACAAACATATTATATCTTGCAAAATATTCTAATGAAAAGAATCCCTTTTTAAACCTCATTCAGATTTCACTCCGTCAATGAAAATAAATTATCTAGTTGAATGAAAAGCTTTGAAAATATCACAACCCACTCTAGATCTTACTAAATGGATGAGTGAAAAGGAAATTAAATGTAGTCTACGTATTTTGAGAACGAAGTAAAAAACAAGTCTTGAGCGTTTGAAATTAGGTCAGGAATTATAACTTAGTTTAAAAAAGATGATCTTACTTAAAATACATATATTTTATTATATTTTTTATATAAGATAGGGAACCGCCTTCTATTTTCTTTACCGCCTCCATTTGAATATCCCTAAAACCTTCTTCTTAGTCTGAAAAAACTGTGCTGAAAACCACATCAAAATCGGTTTAGTCAAACGCGAGATAATCGCGGATAAACTTACATACATACGGGTCAAACTGAGAACCTTTAATTTGGAATTTTTATTTTTTACTAGAGTATTGACCGACAGACTGACATATTGTTTTTAAATTTTGTATTATTTGTTTTGACGTTCAAACGTCCTTTGACTGACTTTTGACTTTATTTTGAAGTCGGATTTTTTTAATATTTGATGAATTAGTCGCTATCTCGCCTGGTAATATGTATCTAATATAGGTACAGTAACCCTTCGGAGATAAAAGACGTGACGTTGCAATAATAATTTATATGAATTCTCTATCATATTACTACTCTGTGTCATGATCGTTCAGCCGATACAACTTGTATTAAAGATAAGTGCTGCGCGGACATCTTGAGTCGTCGCATAAAACTACTACGGATTACTTCCAAGCTTAAGTACAACTTTCTTTACTTCACTACTTCTACGTCTTTTATATTTCTTGTTATATAAGTTGTACTAGGTCACTTTTGTTGAATTTCAATAGAGATGTTGATAATTTATCAGTTTATCTTTTGTGATGGTATGGAAGTATAATAGTTAACTTATTCATAAATGAAACATAACCTACACAATTCGAGCCTTGTTTAAATTGTTATGCTAATAATACTTTTTAAGTAAAGATTTTTTATAAAAACAAAGTAAAATGACATTTGTTAGTTGACTCAGAATAAACGTCAAAACACACATAACAACGCTCTGAATGAGCGGCGGCACGGCGGCGTAGTTTCGAATTGCGGCGCACCGACTGCAAGCGCGTGATGCGACTATGTTTCACTAGCGCCTGACGCGTTCCTACGACTCAAGAGAAACGCGCGGTGGCCACCCACCGTTGGCTCTTTTGTATAGATGTTATAAAATATATCATTCGACATACGATTAAAAGTTCAAATTTAAATGAAAAATTAATAACTGGGCTGGGCGGTGCTCGTTAGGAGTGTATGTTCTTAAAAACGTTGTTCTTCTTCAAACGCGGACATCGCTATTATTTTCTCCTAATTCACGAGATCGATGCCAAAGAACATTTTAAAACCTAAATCTGTCTATCTCTTTTGAGAAAAAGAGAGGTAAGTATCTCCTTCTATTTCATACACAGCCTTGACCGGTCATCGGTCATCGACCTGGAATAAGCATTTCCATTCTCATTTAAACAAACACGCTTTTCTTACAAGTTTCCTCATTTCTACTTTAATAAAAGCATAGAATAATACCATTCTAGAGAGTATGTGTTATAGAATGAGATATAAATAGAACGGAGTTTCTCTCCATTCAATGTAATCGTATTATATTTACTTTAAGTCTGTACGACTTGGAATATTTCAGTCAACATTTGTTAGGTAAGTTGATGAAAAGGTATTTAATATTAGAAGTGTTAATAAAGTCTTACTTGAGAAACAAAAGAGAATAGTACCTAGTTATTTGTTTTACTTTGTCTGTTAGTAACAGTGAGACACGTGTAGAGGTTAGTTAATTTTATACACTTTAAAGCCTTGGCTGCACTAGGGCAGAATTGCGGCGGTTTTTAACCGCGTTCTATTGAAAAACGTGTGCGGGAAAAAACCGCTGCGGTTCCGCTCTGCGGTGCGGTAAGTCTCAATGCATTTGGCTATTAGAAATGCTTATTAGATTGAGGTATAAGACATTAAGCTTCATACAAAATGTATCAAGACCAACAAAGTATCTATGAGCCATCGTTCGACTGATTGCATTTTCATTATTTGATTAAACACCCAGTGACTCTGTATAGTTTAAATGAAATATTAAACCCAGTACTTTTGTACTTTTTGACGTAACATTAGGCAGTGAAATTTTTACCCAAATTTTAAGAGAAAAGATTAGAAACAGGCGCCATCTTAATTACCGGTTACACAGTAATAAAGTCCTTTATTTCAGCGATACTTACGCTTAACTTTAAAATTCCATAAGCGTTTTCTTTTGTTCGTTTACTCAAAGAGAATCGTCTGTTCGTTTAACTTAAATAGGACTCTATCGCAAGAGGGATAGTGTTCATTTTTGATCCAGTGTTTCTTATGGGCGCACTAAACATTTCTTAGGTGATTATTTTTAAATGGCGTTCCTTTAATAGGTCCCATTTTAACTCGAATCCGAATAAATTCTTTTTCATTGGCCACCCATCGACCTAAAAAGCTATTGTTGTACGCGTTAAACTAATTTGCCAATTTTCTTTATTAGGTACTTGAGGAAAGTAAATAAAACTAAAAATGGAGGTGTTTAGGTCATTTAATCAACTTATCAATACTTTATTGCTTTACTATCCGATTATTTATTCTAACTAAAGTACCAACTTAATAATAAAAGAGCAGTAGTAAGAACGCGGTGGCTTTTAGTCAGTAAGAGTCTAACACTCCTGTTCTGCAAATAATTGGATAAGTTCCCCCCTCAAGAACAAAAATATTAATGAACCGTCATAAAAAAGTAAATAAAAAATTATACCCATCTCAAAAGTAAAGGTAGTTAGCAATTTCATTTAACTTTCATCAAGCTACAAGTAATCAAATTATGAACGACGAATAAAAGAGTTGGTGTTAGGTACATTTTAATAAAAAAAAAAATAAAAAATCCGAAGGCAATTTGAAACTCGACGTCTTGTTCATCAAGAGCTCTTGTTTTATTCAATAAAACAAACTTCATTAAAATATTTATTTAGGTCGACGCAGCGGTAGTTTGTAATTTGAATCGAGTACCAACTTTAATTGGAATGCTTTAGTTTCAGTGCTCAGCAAATCAAAGTTTGATATCATCGGTAGGTACTTCAGTGAGCCGTCGTGACGTTTTAATCTTTATATTAACATAATATTTCGGCTGTGAATAAGTAAATTGGGTTGGTATATACATATTTAATAGACGAAAATTTTAAATAAGTGAGTTACCTACATTTATAATACCATAACATAAATATGACACGACCGAACTTTTGAAGTGTGGGAGAGCCATGCTTCGGCACGAATAGGCCGGCTCGACCAGAGTGATACCACGGTCTCACAGAAAACTGGCGTGAAACAACGCTTGCGTTGTGTTTCGTTATGTGAGTGAGGTTACCGGAGGCCCAGTTACCCCCTTTCCCAAGCCCCGATCCCCCAAAAACCCTCAAATTCCTAGCCCCCAAAAGCGTGCAGGCTCCATCGTGTGCCACACCATCGCTTTACCACCATTCGAGATAATGGCTAAACGTCGACCGTCAATGTATAAAAAAAATCTCTTTCGTCAGTCGCCCTACGCACTACATTAATCTACTCATCAAGTTGGTCCGAATTGTTTCCGAAACCCAGCAGCCATTAATAAATTTTCACCACGAAACCACTCCATGAATTGATTAATTTGAAATTGTTCGAGGTTTGAGATTTATTAAGTGTCTGGAATTATTGATAGTGGATTCCTATACCCTGATTTGGTACAGAGGTATTATTAGAAGAACAATTATAACGTAATTGGTCCTTTACTTAGATATATTTGTATAGAAATGGATACAGTACCCTTAGAATGAGTTTGCTTTATGTTTAAAGTAATGCGAAGAAATGAGAGCGCGTTCGGCGCTTTGATTGGTTGGTTTATTCGAGCCGGCCGATCACAGCAGAGCGTCGAACTCGCTCTCGTTTCGATTTCGTTAAACGTAAAGCAAACTCATACTAAGGGAACAGAATGAGACAGGTTAATCTCTTACTATTTATTAGTATACCTCTTATCCTGTGGTCCAGGTGTTGCGTATTAATAGAACTATAATTTGAGGGATCTTACCTATTTTCTCTATTACTACATATTATTTATGAAGCTAAATTAATACTTTCTATAGGTACACATAGGTCTCAGATTATTTTCTTAACGCCAAATTATTGTACTGTGATTCTTAGTTATCTCGCTACGGGAATACTATACCATGTATCGTTTATGAAAACTTATTCAAAACTTTGTGTATATTGTCAAAAAGTTCACAAAACATTCACTTTCGATTCAGTTCAGAACCAAAATCAAAACATTCTTATTTATTTTATAGTACTTGTTTCAAACAATGTGATCAACGGACAGACTTGTGACGTATCTTCATGTACGCCATCAGATTTGTCTTCTATTCCAATTTTGCGAACAAATAAAGCTGACTGATCCAAGATGGCCGCTCAAATGTGTCTGGGTAGCGTTGATGTATTCAGACTAGCTGGTGTAATCTTTACACATCGGTTATATGGTGCGATGGAGCTCTCTAAGGGAATAGGAGTAAATAAAAAGTTGAATAAAATACGCCTCAGTAATTGAGATTGTCTCAAGAATAGAATATATCGAAATTAGAGTCGGTTCATGGTTGATTAATTAGAAGATATTTGTGTTTTACATATCGTACATACATATCGTCACGGCTTTAATCCCCGAAGGGGTAGGCAGAGGTGCACATTATGACACGTAATGCCATTGTGTACACCCACTTTTCACAATTTATGTTGTAAGTCCCATGTGGTGAGCCTATTGCCATATACCGGGCACATTTCCAGACTCCGTGCTACTACTGAGAAATTTTCGAAAAACCGAAAAAATACCCAGTAATTCTTTGCCCGACCCGGGAATCGAACCCGAGACCCCTTGCCCGGTAGTCGCACTTACAACCATATTTGTGTTTTCCTTTAGGTAATTTGAGAATAGTTAGAGATGTATATCTTTTGGCAGTTCAACAACATTATTAGTTTTACTATCCCTAGTTTAAATACAATACCGTATTGAAATCCCAAAGCGTTTAATCATCACAGCAAATAAAAAATAAATATTAGATGCCCACAAAAGCGGGAATTCTTTTCAATATTTAAACCCTTTTTCAATAGAAAAGGTTGATTCTAGATCGCAGACACCACATCACAATAGACGTGGAATATGCCATAGAGGGGATTATACCTTCGGCAATTTACCTGCGGTCACCCTAATAATGACATTGCCTATCAATAAATTAAATCTTGCGACCCGTATTAATGCTGACAATCGTAGCTGCAGTAATATTTAGTATAGCTTTTGCCCGCGACTTCGTTCGCGTGGAATAGTGACTTCCGGCAAATTTTTGGTTTTAACCACATAGTTCCCGATCTCGCGGGATCTCTTCAAAAATGAGATGTGGAAGATATTCCAGGGAACTCTTTAAAAATCAACATAATGAGCTCTGCGTTTGAATTTAATAGATGTATACTCACTTAGGGCATTGAAAAAATAGTTTAAAAACGGACTTAAACTAACTTAAAACTAAAGAAAGCTACGAATTACGAATTTATAACAATTAAAAAAGAAACTATATTACAACCTATCCTCTATGCTATAATAACCAAGCTTAAACTAAATAATTTAAAAGAAACGACTTAAATCTAATCTAATTAATTTATAAATTAGACTTACAATTTTATTAAAAAAACCAACTACAGTAACTACTAATAATCGATATCAAACTAAACCTACGTTAAATAGTTTAACCAAAAAACCAGGAAAACCCAACAAATAAACTTATTAATTGACAAATACAACGAAACCAATTTAGAATATACGAAACAGCAGGACCACTACAGACAAATAATCATACGACTGATAATACACATTTTCTACAATAGTACCGAAGCGCTCGGCCGATACCCAACCAAATAATTGTAACAAAACCATAGCGCAATCTATTTCGATCCCAACGCCATCTATCGAGGATAAAGACAACTTGGATTATTTATTTATACTCCGTTCGGGCATTTTCTTTGTACTAAAAGTTTAATTATATTGATATAATTTTTTTCATACCTTTTTACTATTTGTTAACTTTTTTTCGATGAATTAAAACAATAACATGAACCGAAGTCGTGTAACGATCGACATAGAATTATCTATACTCCGTTAGAGCGTTTTCTTTGTAATAAAAGTTGTATTATGTTATATTTTTCATTGCTTTTTACTATTTTGTAAAAACAAATTTCCAATGAATTAAAACAATAACATGAACTGAACAATTTGTAATTTTATT
The DNA here is from genome assembly GCF_023101765.2 of Spodoptera frugiperda. Taxonomy (NCBI): domain Eukaryota; kingdom Metazoa; phylum Arthropoda; class Insecta; order Lepidoptera; family Noctuidae; genus Spodoptera; species Spodoptera frugiperda. The sequence goes on along the minus strand of NC_064234.1, from coordinate 10,319,112 downwards.
TTTATTTTTATTTTTATTTTTATTTTTATTTTTATTTTTATATTTATATTTATATTTATTTTATTTTTATTTTATTTTTATTTTATTTTTATTTTATTTTTATTTTATTTTTATTTTTATTTTTATTTTTATTTTTATTTTTATTTTTATTTTTATTTTTATTTTTATTTTTATTTTTATTTTTATTTTTATTTTATATTTATTTTTATTTTATTTTTATTTTATTATTTTATTTTTATTTTATTTTTATTTTATTTTTATTTTATTTTTATTTTATTTTTATTTTATTTTTATTTTATTTTTATTTTATTTTTATTTTATTTTTATTTTTATTTTATTTTATTTTTATTTTTATTTTTTTTTTTTATTTTTTTTTATTTTTATTTTATTTTTATTTTATTTTTATTTTATTTTTATTTTATTTTATTTTTATTTTATTTTATTTTATTTTTATTTTATTTTTATTTTTATTTTATTTTTATTTTATTTTTATTTTATTTTTATTTTATTTTTATTTTATTTTTATTTTATTTTTATTTTATTTTTATTTTATTTTTATTTTATTTTTATTTTATTTTTTGATTTTTGAAATAAAAATATATCTATGTCCTTTCTAATATAAGGTTCTAAACTATATCTGTACCAAATTTCAACCAAATCCGTCAAATAGTTACGGAGATTAATGGTATAAGCATAGAATGTTCGACGTGATTCTTTAATTTGACATAACTTTTTTATTTATGAACCGATTGACATGAAACAAACACTAAATGTAAATTTAAGCATCCCACAATATATTCGTGAAAACCGCATCCAACTCGGATCAGCCGTTTCTGAGATTAGCGCGCACAGACGAACAGACAAACAGACAAACAGACAAACAGACAAACAGACAAACAGACAAAAAAAAAGTTAATTACATTTTTGGGTTCGACATCGACATAACAATAACCCCTGCTATTTTTTTTATTTTTATTTTCAATGTACAGACAGCACTTTTCTACGATTTTATTATATGTATAGATGTGTTTAATCTGGCGCTAGCTGATATTGTTATATTTTGGTTAGGTGTTGATTTGTTTAACGTTTCACGTAGTCTTCAAATCCATTCTAGTGTAAATTAATAATTTATGACTTTTTCTCAATCTCACCTCAATATCTTTACGATGATACTAGTCTAACTAAATGAGCTGCGGACTAGCAGGTTACTGAGGCTCCAGCTCGAAAAACAGGAGTGGGACCGTGATGGTTTTTAGTCAGTAAGAGTCTGACACTCCCTCTCGCCTCGCCCAAGGCGATAAGACGAATTCCCTTCTCAAAGAAAAGTCAAATTAAATGGTTTCAACTTTGTATTTTGTATTCTTACTACCATATATTATTAACTCTTACTGCCGTATTCAAAGTCATTTAACAGCTACATAACCATGTTCTTAGCAATTGCTTTCGCAACAAAATGTTACTAAGGAATAGTTTGAGTAATCATTAAATGTCTCTGAGTACGGGAATTAATCTCTCCAATAAATCACATACTCCTTAACAACAAACAAACCATGTTTCTCATAAGCACATTTTGGATTTGTAGTACGTCTCATTGTCTTTCAATCATACACAATATACATTATGTTGTCTCATCATTGACCCATATTCCCTGAATCAGACGTTCGTGACTGTCTCCATTTAGGTTTTAATCAGGTCAGTGTTTGACACTGAACTTGTGTCGTGGGGTTGGTCACGCTGTTTTGTCTTTTCATTCATTATTCTTTCACTTAATATTGAGGGGTAGCTCAACTAATGTAAGTCAATGTAAAGTGAAGAGGGTTGATAATTATGTTGAACTTCATAGTGTAGTAATTTACGATGATTTTATGTTATAGAGCACGTGCGACTGTCGGACAAGGGGTCTCGTTTTCAATTCCCGGGTTGAGCAAAGGATAACTGGACTTTTTTCGGTTTTTCGATAATTTCCCAGTAGTAGCACGGAGTCTGAAATTGTGCCCAGTAAATATGCTGACCCCCTATTACATGGGACTTATAACACAAATGGTGAAAAGTGGGCGTATATTGTATAGCGCCATTACATGCCGTAATATGCACCTCTGCCTACCCTTTCGGGGATAAAAGGCTGTTGTTGTAGTTATGTTCTAGAGTATTTTCAATGCCACAAACTTAAGGGCTAGGCTGATTTCTTTAGAAAAATCTACTAAAACTCTATTAAGTAAACAACAAGTACGTAGTGACTACTAAGTTCCATCGCATTACCGTTAAATTCAACAAAAAAAAAACATCAGAGGATCTGGCGATCGTTTGAACTTAATTGAATATGTCAGAAAATGGGAAAAAACTTACATACGAGTACATACATGTTTATATAAGCGACCGGAGATTGAAGAAAACATTAGGTTCTACGTACCAAACAGAATAGAAAAGGTACTTTCTGGCTAGACGCTTTTTTATGGGGGAATATCATCCAATAAATTCTTTCGACTTGGGCAAGGCGAGAGAGAGTGACAGATTCTTACTGACTAAAAACTACCCCGTCCTACTGCTGCTTTTCGAGTCGAAGCCCCGATAAACCCGTTAGGTAGTCCGCAGCTCTGGATGAGGCATCAGCCAGGACTTTGATACGTAGACAAGTTACTCTAAAAAAAATATCGGTATAGTAAACAATCTACCAAAAACTTGACTTAACTGTTATGTACTGTAGACCACCAACACAAGAAATAACACAACTATAGCATCGTAGCTCCTGAACAGCCGAATCAATTTAAGAGCGATTTCTTTTCTCGAAAGCCTTGTTCATCGTGGTGATTGCTAAGATATTTTTTAAAGTATTTTATTTTATACTCATTGTATAATAGCTTTGAAAAACAGGAAAAATCATTGTTGGCGAAATGGAGTTCGCCAGGTTTGCTAGTACCTTATAAACTAAGACGAATAACTCACGAAGAGGTAAGAGTGATGCAAGTCCCTCGTCTATACAGACCCTTATGAAGACCTCTACAATCATTTCAGATTGTCAATTACTAAAAGTGTACTTCGGCTCCCAAGACTAATATAAGACGATTATTATTTTTAACGATTATGACATTTTAACGAGAATTTCTTTCCAGAATTATCTATTAAAATGCTCCTCGTTATAAGTTGATTAAATCGCGCTTTTTAATGATAGACCCTATTCAGTGTTTCATTTTGATAAATAACGTTGCTTAACTGTACTTTGTACAGTTATTGCCGTACTTAGAGATATGTAATTATTTCTCAAACCATTCCTTAGTTACGATTTTGTTCCGAAAACGAATGCTAAGGACTGAGTTATGTAACCACTAAATGAATTTGAGTACGACAGTCAAACATCAACTATGGCAAAGCGATCCAACATTCTCAGGTACAATTTTTAGTAGTTAGCTAGGTTATAAAATTATTTACTTCACAATATTTTTCGAAGAATTAGCCACCAGAAGTCATCCAATATCAGTACAATGTCTATGATAAAAGATACTAATGGCTCTACTATTTTGACAATACTTCGATCTCCAAGCCGTCTGCCAGACATTGCGATTATCGTATTACACACATAAAGTGAACTATCATCATAAGCTGCTAAGGTTCAAATTCATACTGTTTAAGCTATTGATTGATACTCCCCCTCAACAAAAGTAACTCGAAACCAAAACAAAATAAAAAAAACCAATTTCAAATATCATATTCCTTCCAAACAAAATTAAATTCTAACTGGTAAACAACAAGTTTTTAATCAAAACGTTTTTGTTGTTAGATTTGATTATTTATTCAGTTTATTCAGTCTGCTCGGTGTTGTTTCAGTTTCAATATTTCGTATGCAAATCGTTCGGAGGTAGCGATATCCGACATACTGCAGCGAAACCGTTTTATTACCCGACTGCCAAGGAAGGGTTATGTTTTTCGCGCGTATCTTGTATGTATGAGCCTAATATTCTTTATTACCTCATTTCTTCGAAACGGCTTGATGGATTTCGACAATCAGGGTATCGTTGGATTCGTCTTAATTACCCAAGTGTTCTTAGATATGTGACGTAAAACAAAAACCAAAATGGCGGCCGTGAGGCGCCCTAGTAGGAGTAAAAAAAAAAAAAATTTTTTTTGTTTGCTACAATATGGGTATCAAATTAAAGAGCTCATCATGAGGATTCCAAAATGGTATATCACTGACATATAGAAAAAAAAATACTATGTGCAATTATGTTCTTTATTATCCAAACTAAACACTCGTATAGGTACTACGCGACGCGATTGACTAGCGGTGTCTGAACTTAAAAGTGAAAAGTGATAATAAAAGTACGTCTTAACTAAATTATTTACAATGAATTTATTTATAAATAAAGGACTAGCGACCCGCCCTCGCTTTGCTGAACGTTAAATAAGGAATCTATCTACATAGTCGTTTACCTATAGCCCATGCGACGCGTCAACTGTAAAGACCGTTTTTTGTCTAAAACTAGTAGAAATTTTGAAACAGTGTAAAGAGCAAATTTTATCTTCATTTAATGTAGAAAATTAATAGACTATTTAAAAGGATAAGGATTAATACTATTACGGACAAAAACCCCTCACAATAAAAGATCCAAAAAAATATTAAATAGTCCACACAACGAAAATTCTTTTAAAGAATTAGACCGTTTACGAAATTTGTAAATAGTAAATTTTACTGTCCTTAATCCTTCTTCTTTTTCTAATTCCTTTACTCTCTTTGTGTTACGCAATCAATCTGAAATAACTGGATCGACGTGTGTTATTTTTTTATTATCTTGGTATTGGAAGTAGTTCTCTCGTGTCGCGGGTGAAATCTTGAGAAACACATAGCCGTATTATAACTAACTAAAAACTAAAAAGTGTTAAATAAAAATAAATAAATTAAAAAAATTAAAAAACCCGACTGCATAAAAAACACTTTAAATAAAAACTGAAAAGTAAAAAACAAGCTTAGTCTAAAAGTGTAGATAGCAATGCTATTACCACAAAATTAAATAATTTCATAATCAATACACAAAAAATAATAATCTTATGCGAAACATAATTGAGTGTAACAGTCGGGACCCATTAAATAAACTAGACTTAAATCATTCAATATGGGTCCCGACTGTTACACTCAATTATGTTTCGCATAAGATTATTATTTTTTGTGTATTGATTATGAAATTATTTAATTTTGTGGTAATAGCATTGCTATCTACACTTTTAGACTAAGCTTGTTTTTTACTTTTCAGTTTTTATTTAAAGTGTTTTTTATGCAGTCGGGTTTTTTAATTTTTTTAATTTATTTATTTTTATTAGTTTTCCTTTAGTTATTGACGTGAGAAATTCATATATACAGGTAAATATTGGAATGGGCTGATTAGAATCAGTTTTCTCGTGGAGTACTAAGTAAGGGTTCAGATCAGGCAGGATTTTAAGGGTGGGATAGCCATGCTTCGGCAAGAATGGGCTGGCTTGACCCGAGTGATACCACGTGCACGGCCTTATAGAAAACCAACGTGAAACAACGCTGCGCAACGTGCTTTGTGTTTCGTATCAAATATACGGAGTAATATTGAGTAATATGTACTAATATTGAGTATCCAATATATCTAACGAACAAGAATTAAGCTTGTAATAAGGTTAAGTTTATCCCAGAGCACTGTTGGCCAGTGTTACCTCACTAACAGGAAGAGCAGAGATTAGACCAAAATGTATCCTACTCAAGACTACTACGCCAAAATTATTTTCCAAAAATACAACTAATGAAAAAATCTTCGTACACATAGATAAGTCTAGGCAAGTTTAGATACTATTTTAACTTACTATGGCGTAGTTACCTACTACTCTAAAAGTATAAGTTTGATAAATTACATTTTGAAATACTTTGTTTAGAATGAAATAGTAGATAATTCTATTAGTATTACAAAGAGACGACTAAAATATTTAAGTTAAGGAAATTCTAGTTCCTCTAGTCCTTTCTCTAATTTGAAACCAGTGTTGAATCTTAATCAGATTCGTCAGTGTTAGTTAGGTATTGTGATAAAGAAATGACTACTCAATACTTATACTATTCAGAACAGACCATTTGTGACTAACAGTAGTAAACAGAATTCATTTATAGGAAAATTAAAAATATTATTTGCTTTATCGTTGAAAATATCTTAGACGATAGTTTTGTTTTGTTACTGTTTTATGGTCTATCAACCGGTAAAAGAACAGACGCATCGCCTGATGGTATCGCTGCCGCCCGTGAACACCCGAAACACTTGAGGTGTTACAAGTTCATTACCGGCCTTGTGGGCTTAGGAATTTAAGGGTTGTAGGGCGAATCGGGGATTAGGAAGATTGGAAAGGGGGGATAATTGGTCTTCCGGTAACATCACTTACACAAGCAAGTGTTGATTCACGTCGGTTTTCTGTGAGACCGTGGTATCACTAGACGAGCCGGCCGACGAACCGACGAGCTGGCCTATTCGTGCAGAATTGATTTTCTTTCACATTAAAACCATTAACTTTTCCCCGAACCAAAAGAAATAGTCCCGATTCATAGTTCATTTCGATTAGAAAATATAGGAAGGTTTTTTTAAAATAAATATTGAAAGTAAAAATCATATCATCTGGAGACCCATCGATTCTCTTCAAGTACGTTCTTCTGATCTCCGGACGTTTCCGCAATCAGATCTTCCAGGAATCGCGTCCAATTTGCCATCGAGTAATGGAACGCAGTTCTAATAAAATATTTGCCTTCAGAAGAGTTCTTGGAATATTATATTTAATGCTAGGGTTTATTTGTGTAGGAAATAGGTGCAAATATTTTTCTAAGTTGTAGATAGTCTATAAAGTTTACATAGGATATTGTATTTATACTTTGTATATAAGAAGTTGATATAAAAACTGAATGCCTATGTACAATTCAAAAGACTAGACTGGAAAGACTCCGGAGCTGCGGACTGCCTAGCGGGTTACCGGAGCTCCGGCTCGAAAAGCAGGAGTAGGAACGGGGTGGTTTTTAGTCAGTAACAGTCTGACATTCCCTCCCGCCACGTCCAAGGCGAGAGAAGTCATTGGATGGCTTTCCGACTTCAAAAATAGGAAATAGTCTTAAGCCGGTCGGTTTTTTTTTTAATTAAAGCGCTATTTAATTTAAAAAAGCAAGACACAAATCTACAATGCATGTAATTTTCAAAAACCTAACCTGAGTCACCGTTCTTGACAGTCACGCAGTCACCTTTTTATTATCAAGACAGTTTATCGGACAAATCACATCCAATTTTCTTCACATTCTTTAACTTATAACATAACAAGGCGCCATGTTTGTTTTTAATTTCACCCGTGACAGATGCAATCGTAGTGCTGCCGTCAGCAAAACGTTAAAAGTTGACATCGAACGTGCCTTTGCATCCACGAGTCTTATATTTAACGATATTTTCATACGACCAATCACCTAAAAGGTAATATAATGTATAATAGTCCCTAGTATGTATATTATTATGTTTAAATGTGACTGTTTGTTTGTCTTCTTGTCAAATTGAGAAACATTTTTCTGTGAAGATTACTTTAAAATTTTGGAAAGCTGGAGAAGTACTGCGTAATTTAATTTTTGTAATATGTCATAATCTGTCATTAGATGGAAATCTCTGATTATGGAGCATGCTTACCTGTTCACTCGGGACTTGAAGACACCCAAGTATTTTTCAGACAACACCGAAAATGTTTTTATAGCTATAAAATCAAGGTTAATAAAATGAGGCTGTATTCATCACTCATATTTATATTAACAGTCGCACCTTTACAAACAAAACCACAGGTAAGAACTAGTTGTAATATAAAAATATGGCATAAACCGTGTATTACTAAGCAGTTTCAAATGTATTTGCTTGTCTTTTTACTGCCATAAAAGTGTAAAATTGATATTGAGGCAATAAAATTGGTAAACTTTAATTAGTCCATTGAAATGTTACAATTTGAGGGCCGAATTATGCATTTTTAGAGGACGCAATTTTATTTTTTGATCATGTAGGGGGGTCAATAGAAGCTTAACTTGAAGTTTGTGGGGTCGCCACCCTTGTCCCTCGGCCGCCATCTTGGAAAAAGGGATGGAAACACTTTTTTTGCTATATCTCGGAAACTATGCATCGTAATAAAATTTTTAAAATCATAATTTGTAGAAAATTATTTTGCCTACAAATATGTTTAATAACTTTTTGCCCTAAATTAACAATTAAAGAAGTTATAAGTAAAAAAGTGAAATTTTGTTAATAAAATTTTCTCCTTTGCTCTATAACTTTTTTTTACATTTTATAAATAAATGACTTCAGACCAATCTTGTAGAATATTTTTCGAGAATTTTTTTTCCCTACAACTGTTTTCAATTTCATTCATTAGAAACTCAGTTACAGCGCTCCCAAGTTAACCGGGTTCGTCAAATTAGTCCAGTCAAATAAGCTTAAATTAGGTAAGAATCTCGGAATGCGAGATGACCAGCTGTAATTTTGTAAATACTTGTATATTGACCCCCTAAACCTTGTCTCAAAACCATGGTATATATGGTAGGGTGTAAGCAACTCTTAAAATTCAGGGTCAAAGGTCCCAAAAATCGTTCTTTTGCGGTTTTTTGGAAATATCTCATTTCCTATGGGTTTTTGGTATTTATATTCATTATCAATATTGTAGAATACAAAATTCTCTACAACTTATGTCTAATTTTTTTTTTACATGGTGAACCGTTGTCGAGTTAGAGGGCGGAGAACGCACGGTCAATTTTCCACTTTGGAAGCGTCTATCTTTCAAACAATTGAATTAGACGAAAAATGGTTTTAGAAACCATAACGTCTTTTTTAATGTCCTATCCATAACCAACTATCACGGGTAGGTTAGCTGAAAAAAAAAATGTCTGATGTGATGCAGTGACCGTGCGTTCTCCGCCCTCTAACTCGACTACGGTTCATGATGTAAAAAAAAATTTTGACAAAAGTTGTAGAAAATTTTGTATTCTACAATATTGATAATGAATACAAATACCAAAAACTCATAGGAAATGAGATATTTCCAAAAAACCGCAAAAGAATGATTTTTGGGACCTTTGACCCTGAATTTTAAGAGTTGCTTACACCCTACCATATATACCATGGTTTTGAGACAAGGTTTAGGGGGCAATATACAAGTATTTACAAAATTACAGCTGGTCATCTCGCATTCCGAGATTCTTACCTAATTTAAGCTTATTTGACTGGACTAATTTGACGAACCCGGTTAACTTGGGAGCGCTGTAACTGAGTTTCTGATGAATGAAATTGAAAACAGTTGTAGGGAAAAAAAATTCTCGAAAAATATTCTACAAGATTGGTCTGAAGCCATTTATTTATAAAATGTAAAAAAAAAGTTATAGAGCAAAAGAGATTATTTTATTAAAAAAAATTCACTTTTTTACTTATAACTTCTTTAATTGTTAATTTAGGGCAAAAAGTTATTAAACATATTTGTAGGCAAAATAATTTTCTACAAATTATGATTTAAAAATTTTTATTACGATGCATAGTTTCCGAGATATAGCAAAAAAAGTGTTTCCATCCCTTTTTCCAAGATGGCGGCCGAGGGACAAGGGTGGCGACCCCACAAACTTCAAGTTAAGCTTCTATTGACCCCCTACATGATCAAATAATAAAATTGCGTCCTCTAAAAAATGTAAAGCTCATGTAACATTTCAATGGACTAAATGTGTGAGATGAAATTTCGAAAAAAGTTGAGGGTTTTATTGGTGTTTTCTGTTCAAAGTCATTTGTCATTGGTGTTAGTTTTAATGAACGAACAGTAAATACATACAGATAGAAAAATGCAGTTGTGTTAAGCATAACTTTGTGGTTAAATGTGATCTAATATGTCTATGTAAGGCAAAACCTTTAGGAAAAGACTTCTTCTATTATTTGTCTAACGTTATATTATTTAACCTAAGTATATTGATCAGCAAATGTAAAAACGTATATTTTACATCGTAGTATAACTACTTATCCTTTGTTAACACGTAGACAGAAAAACTGAACATAACTGAAAATAAAACACATAATATCATAAAAAACATAAAAAGTGTCAACCATTTTAAACTCCAACCTACGTATCTATAAAGGTCAATTTTGTTCACCACTTATCTTTGACATTCAAAACCATCGACCACTCAGTAATTTAATTTCCAATGTATTACCGAAATAAAATTTCAATAAAATCCTACAAAAAGGTATTGTTATCGAAAGCTTTTTGAGTCCACCAAAGAACTCGGTAACATTTAAAAAGAAATACTTCAGCTTGAGCTACAGGCGACGAAGGTATGAATTTTAAAAGGAACTAAATTGAAATAGAGTTTCTTCCATGTTGAATGGCATCAATTCAGTCGATGTATACTCTAAAGACCAGTATAAACTGACCTTTGAATACGCAGAAAAATAATACAAAGTAAGACCATGATAAACTGGTACTGTATAGGTCGATGTGCAGCCGTGTATACCTGACTCAGTATTTCATTTGCTTTGAACGTTACAATTTGTTGGACGTTAATTCCACGTTATTATTCGACAAATCGACATGCAATTTATTTAGTTTGTGTTGCAATATTTTTCAAAAGATTTATTGGGATTAAATCAAAGAATATTACTACTTATTCGTCTATGGTAATAGCAAAGAGTATAAAATGCTGACGATAACTCCATCACTAAAACGGAACAGGACGTCTACGTGTTATGAAAACACTTCATATAATGATTATCTAAGGCTGTGAGAAAAATTAAGTCCAAAACTACATTAAGATTGATAATAAATAAAATTCGGTGTGACATAAATTTTTCTGCATCAAAACTATTTGCCGTCTTAGGGAATAGACTCGCCTTGAAATTCAAATAAATAAACTACCAATAACAAAAAAAAACCATCGCTGTCTTTCGCAAACAAGAGTCGAAATCGCTACATCAATTCAAAATAAATGAAAACAATAATTCATAATAAAAATAATTCTATAATTACTTCTAATATTTAACTAACAATAAGATGTATACCAATGACAATGAAAACATCACAGACGATCGAAAAAAGTACCAGGAGTTCAAAACATAAAGGAGTTGTTAAAATGCCATTAATCGAGGTATATTCCGAAGACAGTGACTTGTATGAAGGCTGAAGTGATTTCCCTGTGAATGTTGGCCATATTATCTCTCTCGTGGTCCCAGAGGAAGGCCACAGCGTTGGAGTAAGACTGAGCTCTCTTCTGCACCAGTGAGACTACGGCAATGATCCGATAGCGATTGAAGCCCAAACTCTTCACATTTCTCATTACTTCGCCTGCTATTACCATCGTGAGTCCTGGTGATTCCTGGGGAAGTTAACAGCTATATGAGGGTGCTTTTCCACCACAGATATGCTATCCCATCATAATTATTTATTGGTACACATAACTTAGTACTGCTGAAAACGGACTGAGCTAATCTGTTTTTATATTGAATGATGCGTGCTATGAATGCGTGCTATGGATGGCTGCGCATCTTCCTCACACAGTTACGTAGCTTAATATCAGTGGAAACGGTCACATAGATGATTCACAGCTTAACTATTACATATTCGAAGCATAAAGAAAAGTACCCCGAAGCTAGTAAGAACATAATAAATTGTTCAAATATGGCAAATTACAATCGAGAGAATTTCAGACAAAAACACATATTGTATGTACGTAAATCTTCATTGAAAACTTAAACGATTATAATAAATATATTTCCAATTATTGGAATAATATATTTCCAATTATTGAAAACAATCACACAGGATCATGGCCAACATTACATATAAACATGTCATTATATTGTAATAATGCAACATGACTGACATGTATTCAGTACGTATGTTCTTCTTTGTTTATTATTACTTAAGGAACAATCAAAAACCGCACTTATGTAGGAAGGATATAAAAAACATTTTCCTTTACCGTAACACTATATACGTGGCCTTCCCAATAAGCATCTAGTACAGCATTTATGGTGGCTTCCACGTTCGGAACGTGAAATTTAACCTTAGGCTCCAGTTGGTATGTATTCAGGAAGAGCAATGGAGGTCTCTTGAATTCCATTCCGAGCTAAAAGAACAACATACAATAAGTCTCGCTTGCCACAAGGCATTTTACAGATATTAATTACATAAAAGGACATATATAGGAATATCGGTTGATATAATTATTGCTCACTCAAAGGTCTTATTGGCGGTGGCACGGGCATTGAATCGCTTTATTCCCTACAATATGGTTGAGTTGGGCGGTGTACGAATCAAGTTTGTGCATGGCCGCCGTTAATTGGTACCGGTTATTGGTACAGGCTAAACAATAATAATTATATTGTTCTCATGGTTATTTTCTTATTCTATCTCTTTGGCTGAGTATTCGTGTACATTATTATTCTCATATATTTAATCCAAATAAACAATAATGCTATTATAACTTTCGTGAGACATACTAAATTAACGAGCAGACGGATCACCTGATGGTTAGCAATTGCCGCCGCCCATGGACACCCGAAACACCAAAGGATTAGTTTTAGGTGTTAGAAATTTCAGGGTTATTGGGGAATCGGGGATTGGGAAGATTGGGAATGGTTGTAATTGGGCCTCCGGTAACCTCACTCATACAACGAAACACAACGCAAGCGTTGTTTCACGTCGGTTTTCTGTGAGGTCGTGGTAATACTCCGGTCGAGACGGCCCAGCAGGCATTCTAAAATTTTAGGTTACTTGCAACATGTATGAGTACCTGAGAACTTTTTCGCTCCGTAGGTCTTATTCCAGCAACTCCACCGAACCCATAGGATTGTCTCCGAACTTTCATCCTACTGAGAGATTTCCCTTGGACAGCCACCGAAGACTTCCCCGCAACAACATTGGTTTTGACACTCGATGGACTCTGGTCTTTAAAGCTGAATGCTTTACTCCTTTTCTGTTCTGTTATCGATGCTGTATCCATGATTATTTAATTCTAATGATTTTGTGTATATCTTCTAAATAATTCTAGCTTGTGCTTTGTAAACGCAAACTTCTAAATTGACAATATAAAATTATGTCAAAGCTAATAGAATGAAGTTTCGTGTCATGTTATTCAATTCTACCGGCAGAAAGAAGTTTCTTTTCGATTTCATGAAGGTCTGAAGTGTATTTTTTTTGTGGAATCGAAATAAAGGTAAAACGGTGTGAAAAGAATTAGAGGGGTTCGGAAAATATTCTAACATCTATTTATCCCATTCATGTAGGTACCTATTCACCCTTTGAATACTATTCACCCCGATTAACGGTATCAAGTGGACATATTTTTAATTCCATTTTTTTTTTCATTTTAGTTTTATAACTTTCAGCCACACTGTAGCAAAGCATGTTAAAGGTATAAAATTCTTCTAACAATATTGAAAAAAGAAGTATCTAAAAACTTTGTAAAAATAAACGTGACAAATTCATAGATTCCCGTAATGTAGGACAAAATACGCTGTGAAAAATTTCTGTTCACACGTTGACAAAGAGGTTTTTCGGGTAAAAGCTGTAGGTACGTACAATGCGAGAGCGACCTCTTTTTTGGAATGTTGGCCTCTTTGTATTCCACCCTCGTTTTTTGTTGGGCCACATACAAACACTGCTTGTTACCTGAAACGACCAGAAAGATGCTTCACTTGTAATATACGAGTATATTTTTTGCACATTTCTCCTTTCAACAAGATACCTAAGGACTCATACGTTTGAGGGTCCCTATACTTACGAGACCTTTCGTTTTTTTACCTGTAACCTTTCAGCTGAGTATGGAAAACTTTACTCCAAAAATAAATATCATTATCACCCTTAGCGATACAACACAAAACAAAATATTCTTTAGTGAGTGGGATCAGACATTATACTAGAGAGGGCGTTGACCTTCCATCAGAAAAATACAGCATAAAGCATTGACATGCTAGTTGCATTCAGTATAGTAGATGCAGCGATAGAAATCCTACGTCAACTGGAATTCCCTTATAGGTCAGTTAAACGTTTGTTCACCCCGACCACTTGGTACGGGTGGGACCGAGATTTGACCGATAGTGGTTCCAGGGACCTCAACTTAAACGCCTTTTTGTTCTTAAATTAGAAAATAGAAACACGAGGACAGATAGCTTGATACGGGTGAAGAAATGAAAGGAATTTTAAGGGGATTATGTGAATTTTGTTTATTGTTATATTTCTAGTTTTGGATTGGGTTTGTTTTCTGTATCGAAATATGAGTTTGAGAGTTAGTAATAACACAGAATGTAACAATACTACTTCTAATTGAATTTCAGATAGAATATGATTAGTGTAGACGGCAGATCAAGACATTAAGCCAAGAGTTTTCCACGCAGAAAATAGAATCTGCCATTTTTATTCATATGAGAACTTTATCCCGGTTTTTATTTTGTATAACGCTCATGCTCATGTTATTTACTTAACAAAGACATACTAAAAGTATTTAGAAAAAAAAGGCAAACTGAAAGCGCTATAAATTGTCTTCTTTATGTATTTTTTCAGCCATTTTGTCTAGCTAATAGCTGCGAATATACAGCAGGATAAAGAGGTCGTTTTGAAATTTAAACTGGAAAAGTACCACTTACCTACGTCGGAGTTTTTCGTAGAACATTTTTGCTAGATTTTTCCTAGATGTTGAACTATTACGAAATTTTAGAAAACTGCTTTGTTGTAGTCGACTTTAACATGTTGTGTAAAAGTTTTGGGAAATTCTCGATATTCAGGTTGAAGTTTTTTGTAGTGAAATTACGTGACAAGACTTTTTTTTATTTATATTGATGTTAGAGTATGCTTAAATATTGATGTATCGTGCCATTTAGCGCTACACCATACACACATACATACATAACCTCACATCTGCCTCCCATGGGGGTAGGCAGAGACAATGGAACGCCAATTGCTACGAATCTTATATACCGTTTTCGCTTCATCAACAGTCATCAGTCGCGTTACACTATGTCTACCTATACCGATGAAAGATAGGCGACTCGACAATTATAATTATGTAAAGGCATAGCTTTAAAATATACTCATAACATAGAAACCGTGACCATATTTATTCAATTTCTAAATCGTTTTACAACTTTCTAAAAAAATAGAAACCGCCTCCGGTGCTTAAAGTGCGAGCCTCCATTCTGACTTAAAACCTTTTCCTGAGTCTGAAAAATACTATGCTGAAAACGGCATTAAAACGCATGTATGTACAGGTACCTATACATACAGATAGATCAAACTAAAAACCTACTTTATTTGAAGTAGCTTAATGTTTTAAATAATTATAAAGAAAAAACAACAAACCCTTCCAGAATAAAAATAGCTTTATATATACCTCTTACTAACTTCACAACACCCGTGTTACATCTCATTATGCTCAAACGTGTTTTATAACGAAACAAATCTTCACTCACTGACGTAAGAGAGCTTTGCCCAAGGTCCATCGACCTGCAAGTCCTGCTACTAAGGATCCTACACATTGGTAGACTAAATATAAGTCTTACAAATCTTCTGTAATCCTACTATCTTACTAATATTATTGGTTGGTTTGTGTGTATGTTTGTTATTCAAACACGTCAAAATGGCTAAAGGAATCTTGATGATATTTGGAACAGGTATCGATTATAGTCTGGAATAAAACATGGATTACTTTTTATCCTTTTTACGGGAACGGGGTGAAACCGCGGCAGAAGCTAGTAATATTAAGTATATAGAAGTATTGATTGTTGGTTTATATTGAGCAAACTGAAGTTTGTCCAAGATCAATTAATAAACCTTTTTTACAATTGGGAAACTCTTTTCAGAGAGTTACAAAAACTATTATCTCCAAATTCTTATAAAATTGGGACCTATTTGAGAGAAATCTATATCTACGCGGGTAAAGCCGTAGTTAAAAAGTTAGTACTTAATAATCTTCTTAGCTTTTACTTGAAAAGTTCAAGCAAGAACAGTCCTTAAAGCAAAGTCGTAGAGCGTACTATACCTTAGTTTAGCTGTTAATGCAGTTAAGGATCAAAATCGCTCATGTATCTTATACGATTTCCGATATAAGATTGAAATTCTAGCAGTTTGTAGCGATTATTTTTTAATCCATTGGTGTATGGGTTCTGATGTGAGTTACTGCACTGCACAAGCACACCGCATGTTAGTTTTTAAATAGCTATGTAGCCAAGACGACAAACACTATGTAGAAATTACTATTGCACATTATTATTACACTATGTAGGAATGACTTTAAAAATAACCCTACAAAAATGAGTAGCTTACTTAGATAACAACATGACGTGATGTTTTAAACCTCAAAGTAGATAACAGGCACATTTTCATTACCTTTTTTAATTATTAGGCTATTTTAAACGACCAGACAGATCAATCGCTGCCGGCCAAGGACACCCAAAACACCAGAGGCATTAAACACGTTGCCGGCCTTTTGGGGGTTAGGAATCTGAGGGTTGTTGGGGAATCGGGGATATGGAAGATTGGGAAGGGGGGATAATTGGGCCTCGATAACCTCACTCAGACAACGAAACACACTGCAATTGTGTTTCACATCGGTTTTCTGTGGTATCACTCCGGTCGACCCGGCTCATTCGTACTGAAGCATGGCTCTTTCACAATTGTTTTTGATGCCTTTTACACTTAATTATTATGCTTATCTTCAACATTCTTTCATTTCCTTTATATTCTTTTTTTACAGACGTGCAACTACTAACTATCTCCAACTGCATAATATAAACAAAGCACAATGTAAACTCCCTCTAAGTGCATTGAGCCCGCATTGGTCTTAAGTTATACAGCGTTATGTAAACTGAGCTAAGACACACAGACTAAGTTCTAGAGGTGTCCCTTTACATTTAAGTTGATTTACAAGTTGGATGTTATGCTTTACATTTCAGTTGATTCCCAAGTTGAATGCTATTCATTTTGACCACGTTGTTCAATTGAATTTATTTTGTAGAAGTGTGGACTGTTGACGTTTGTGTCTTTGATTTTTAAAGGAAAGTGACTTGGATATGTGTGGGTGGAATTTTGCCAACGGATAAATCAATGTGTTTATTTTTATTGTTGTTTATTCGTTTGGTATAAGAAAGGACACTATATTTCATCAACACAAATGTATGTTTATATAATATAAGATTAAATTCATTTTACTCGCCTAAATGTAGATTGGTTAAATGTTTTGAATAAATAAAAAACAACAATAGGTAATCCATATAACTAAAAATTAAAAATTACAAGAACCACAAACCTATGACGTCATAAGGGAAGTGACACCAACATAACGCGAGCACCACAAAATGGCTGCCCTCGACCATAAGTACCTAAGACCCCAAGTAATAACTGCTTACGTTTCCGCCCTTTATGAAAATATCTACGCTTACCGTAATAAAAATAATCATATACATTTATTTATTTACATATTTTAGTAGATTAAATTATACTACTTCATAGAATAAAATCAAGAAACATCGTCACTGGGCCTTCTTCACAATACGGTTTGTTATAATCTCTATGCTTATTAAGCAAGGTGAAGATAGCATTTTAAAACTTTATCTGGAAAGGACGCTGCCCGTTCTTATAAAATTTTTAGTCTCTTATTCGTTCTTGTAACATCTGGACTATGAGCCTCGTCTACATAAGATTGGGATGGAAGTATAAATGTGGTAGGGCTATGCTTCGTTACGAATGGGCCGACTCGGCTGGAGTGACACCACGGCCTCACAGAAAACCGACGTGACATAACGCTTGCTTTGTTTCATTGTGTGAGTGAAGGTACCGGAGGTCCCCTACCCAATCTCCGATTCCCCAATTCCTTACCCACAAAAGGCCGGCAACGCACTTGTAACTCTTCTCGTGTTTCGGGTGTCCATGGGCGGCGGCGATTGCTTACCATCAGGTGATCCGTCTGCTCGTTCACCGGTTTATACCATAAAAAACAAATTCACAACAACACATTCAAACCATGTGTAGATATTGTATGTATTTACATATGTATAAGTAAATGTTTTATGTATTGTCTTCACAATTTACATTCGTCAAAGTTGGAATATATTTTCACAAAGCAATAGCGTATTCTTGTAAATTACGCTTGCTTGATACAATTTCCATATAAAATACAAAGACGAGTCTAATATGTGCTCTCTAGTGGCCAATGTTTGAACCAACATTGTTTTGTAGCTTCCAATACAGAATACACTCGCATTTTTTTAAGGAATGTGTCTGAAAAAATCCGCATTATACTTTTTCAGACCTGGATATCGCAGTCTGGCTTCTAGGCACCAATGAAGCATGTCTTTTCATAGTGAAAATAATCCAATGACTTCTCCCGTCTTGGGCGAGACGAGAGAGAGAGAGTGTCTGACTCTTGCTGACTAAAAGCCACCCTGTTTCTATTCCTGCTTTTCGAGCCGGATCCCCGGTAAACCCGCTAGGTAGAGGTAATCCGCAGCTCCGGATCAGATTTCAAGTACCTAGTAGAACGATTCTGAAGCTATGAACCTGATACAAGTCCAGACTTAACAAGAAAAAAAATTACTGAAAATTCATATCGAGCTATTACCGAAAATTCCAAAACCTCTCACACCAGAAATTGAGCCGAGTCAAAAATATCCATTTTTAAATACATCTATATAACTACATAGCTCATTCCGAGAGATAATCCCTCATCTCATTAAGATTCCATGTTTACTACAGCCCGTAAAACGCGGATGTAGGCTACGGCTACTGTTAAGGGAATTTCGAGACCCTCAGTAATTAGAGCGGTGTTACAATCTGCGCTACTTAACTGTATTGCTGAGATGCATTTACTTAGAACGCTGTTGATTTTAAGCTTAGCGTTGAGATTTAGATTATATACGGTTATTAGGAGAAGTGAGTTTATTTTACGCGGATATTATTCGCAGTTTTAAGACATGATTATATAGGTATAACTAAGAAATGTATTGGGAACCTGATTGAAAAACATAACCCTCCTTCTGGCGCAGTCGGGTAAAAATAGTTACCAATGGAGTTTCTTGCTCGTTCTTCGTTATAGGAATCTACTCTTTGGAACGGCCTTTAGCTTCACTAAAGGACTGATGTCGATCAGACCTCTGATACCTTTGAAATAATTTGTTTAGCATGTGTTGTGTCTTACACGAAAGCTAAAATTCTTCTGACAATAAAATGTAATGACAAATAATGTAAAATTTTCTCATCGTTGACAACCTAGTCAAATTCAAAACGTTCAATTCTTCTCCCGTGTCACAACGCAGCCTGCCAGTGTGTGTCAACATCTAGCCTGCCAGGTGCATGTGATGAAACCTCATTGCTACAGTCTCCCCTCTAACCTGAGCGAACGTCCCCGCGATCAGGTTAGTTCTTGCGTGGTCTACCCCTCCTACGTTTCTTTCAGCCGACGTGAGGAGGCGACTGGCGTACTCTATAGGTCGCTCGTCGGTCCCCCCCCCTGGAGTAATGCCGCTCCTAAAGCCTAACTGCTACTGTCAGTTCTGAGTACGAAAGGTTTCGTTTACAATTAGAGACCTAAATCTGCACACAAACACTTCTGCACGTTTGTCTTTTTGTTCCTAGCTGAACATTTCACGTGATATCTTGTGATGAGAAGTCGAATTCTTGGCTGTCACTAAACGGGTCTGTGTACGGGTAGTGCACGAGGACACAGCTGAAGTCCATCGAGGCTCCGCACCCGCCCAACAACTTCCGAATCTTAGTCTCGGAGTCAACATGGAGCGAAGTCGGAGCACGGCGTCCTTCCAGGTGGCGACGTTGTTGCGGGCGCCGCGCCACCACACGGTGGCATCGCCCTCTAACAGCATCGGGAGTCCCCGCAGCGCGTGATCGTCACTCACGTCCGCACAGCACACTCCTTGTATACCTGGACCGCGTCGATGAAGGCTTCTAGTACCTCCGGTTTTTGAGAAGTACCGGTGAACCTCGTGGTACACTTTGCGAAGTTCCAGGACGAACTCATCTTGAGAAGTCCGGTGAACCCCGCGGTACACTTGGCGAAGTTCCAGGACGAACTCTTCTTGAGAAGTCCGGTGAACCCCGCGGTACACTTGGCGAAGTTCCAGGACGAACTCTTCTTGAGAAGTCCGGTGAACCCCGCGGTACACTTGGCGAAGTTCCAGGACGAACTCTTCTTGAGAAGTCCGGTGAACCCCGCGGTACACTTGGCGAAGTCCCAGGACGAACTCTTCTTGAGAAGTCCGGTGAACCCCGCGGTACACTTGGCGAAGTCCCAGGACGAACTCTTCTTGAGAAGTCCGGTGAACCCCGCGGTACACTTGGCGAAGTCCCAGGACGAACTCTTCTTGAGAAGTCCGGTGAACCCCGCGGTACACTTGGCGAAGTTCCAGGACGAACTCTTCTTGAGAAGTCCGGTGAACCCCGCGGTACACTTGGCGAAGTTCCAGGACGAACTCTTCTTGAGAAGTCCGGTGAACCCCGCGGTACACTTGGCGAAGTTCCAGGACGAACTCTTCTTGAGAAGTCCGGTGAACCCCGCGGTACACTTGGCGAAGTTCCAGGACGAACTCTTCTTGAGAAGTCCGGTGAACCCCCGGACCCGGACGAACTCGTAGTGATGTTCAGCGACGGTGACGATGGTGACTGCCATGAGGCGCCGGCGTTTCGACCGCGTTTCGTCGGCGCAACGACCGCAGCGTCTCTATTGGGCACCTAGTCGTATCCGCCTGCATTATGCCGGCACGGTCAGACGAGGCGCTGTGACAAGTTCGGGGGTCCGTACAGGACTCTGCTCCGTAGCTTCGTCGTCTGCCGTCGTCTGCCTCCGTAGCCTAGTTCGGGGCATGGTCGGCCCTACTAGCTGGGCGCCAATTTAGCATGTGTTGTGTCTTACACGAAAGCTAAAATTCTTCTGACAATAAAATGTAATGACAAATAATGTAAAATTTTCTCATCGTTGACAACCTAGTCAAATTCAAAACGTTCAATTGTGTCACAACGTTGCCAGTGTGTGTCAACATCTAGCCTGCCAGGTGCATGTGATGAAACCTCATTCATTGTAGCAATGAGGTTTTATCACATGCACCTGGCAGGCTAGATGTTGACACACACTGGCAGGCTGCGTTGTGACACGGGAGAAGAATTGAACGTTTTGAATTTGACTAGGTTGTCAATGATGAGAAAATTTTACATTATTTGTCATTACATTTTATTGTCAGAAGAATTTTAGCTTTCGTGTAAGACACAACACATGCTAAATTTATTTTTTGTTTAACAATCAAAAGTGGCTTTTTAGGATAATTGAATAAATTATTTTTAATTTGATTTTAAACACATGAGTTCTCTGTCAAAGTTACGGATGGTGGCTTAACCTATACTATGAGCAATTTTACTCGTACTCGTGTAATAATTCCTTCAATCAAGACGACGACGTATCATTAGTTTATCGTTACTACTAAGTATTACCAAACATATATTTCTCCCATCCAATATAAAACGAACAACAAACTTTAGTTTAAATAAAGTTAACGAATGCGAAACCACACATCTGGGTACCTCAGCTCTTTGCAATTTACCTGATATTACTAACTGTACAAGTTAAAACATGTCTGTGATCCATCCGAATAAGTAGTCATGACTTGACTTATTGTCTACCTGTGACTGAACTAGAATGGGAGGACTTTGTAAATTACAAACTGCAGTCAGTCAGGTTGTTACTCTCAGCAAATTGGAAGAGTCGCGAAATAAAATTGTGTTGCAACAACTTGTTTGTGACGGGTTCTTGTTTAGGTATAAGTAGTAGTAATGGTTAACAATTTAATGAAATTGATTTATACAGTATGGAGATCATAATACAACTAAATATTTCAACGAAATTTATTTATTTTCTAACAAAATATAAATTAAATTAATTTAATTTATATTTTGTTAGAACTAAATTCTGTGTTAGTGTCCATGTTCATTGACCACAGAAGAGTAGTGAGTATAATATTGTAGTTTATCTAGGAATGTAACTGGCACGCGGTGCTGCTGTTATAATGCCGTAATTGTAAAGAGTGTTCAAATTAGCTCATAGAGAATAATGTACTTTTTGGCTTACATACTGGGTCTATGTCACTAATTTTTCGCAAATCGTCAGCCAAGATCATAATAAATATGTGGTTTAAATTAAGTCATAAGAGGGCTCCCCATAATATACTTATCTAAGTATGTACACTGATAATATGCCTCTAGACAGTCTGGTATTTGCCTAGAGACCACCCTTTACTAACTTGTACCTACATATTACCTCAGACAATATTACGTTTCAAAAACATTGTAATCAGACTTTCAATTTAAACTTTTTGACCTAAAAATTAAAAGAATTTTCGTATTTCAGCCCTTTTTGTGTATCTTAATTTTGGTGTCGTTTGTAAAAAATCTATTAAACACTGAAATTTAGTTTGAAAACAGTAATTATGCGTAGAATTACATAAAGTTTAAACCATGTAATTAAGTTTGGGTCAAACTTGGTCGCAGGACACATTCCAATTAAGCCTATTATGAGATAAAACAATTTATTTAAAGAACGTGGTTCACATTATACTTACCTATCTGTCTGCCCTTGTCCTATACGTACTAATATTATAAATGCATACTAATATTAAAAATTTGTGAGTATGAGTATTTGTTGCTCTTTCCCGCGAACGCACATGAACTTTGGAATTGTAGTAGATTATGGTCTGAAATAAAAAACACATAGGCTACTTTTTAACCCACGGGACCGCGAACGAAGCCCCTGGCATAAACTACTTTAATTATAACTACCTATACTTTTTTAAGCTTTTTAATAATATAATTTAGGTAATGTTTAAATAACTCTTAATACTCTCAAACGACAAAGATGCAACTTTTCTATTCATGACGATAATACACAAAATATTTGCTTCTCCATTAAAAGCAAAAGTACCTACCAAAAACTATTTCCACAACCATCAAATAATCCCAAGATGAAGCAGCAGTCTACTTTCTATCTTAATACTAAAACCTAAAGTCTTAAATCCCAAAATCGATTGGAATCAGCACCCACGCTTTTAGTTACACGTGCCGAACCAATCGAAGCGCTCGTGGCAGGTACACGCTCCAAATGCCAAATGCTGCTGCAATTTTATACAGGAACGTTTTAAAAAGTGGGATTGGGGTGGAAATTAAACGTAGTAAGATTTATGGATTGATTGGAGTGATTAAATTGTTTGAACGGATAATTATGAAACGTAGAGTGTTTTGTTCCTTACTAAGTTAGTTTGTGTATTTGATAACTTTACGCCTTTAATCGCCGAAGAGGTAGGCAGAGGTTCACATTATGACATGTAATGCCACTGTACAATATACACTCACATTTCAAAATTTATGTTGTAAGTCCCATGTAATAGGGAGTGAGCCTATTGCCATATACGCGGCACGTTTCCAGACTCCGTGTTTTGAATCTACAAAACACGGAGTCATAGTATATAGTCTGAGAAATTTTCGAAAAACCGAAAAAAATCGCCCGAACCGGGAATCGAACCCGAGACCCCTTGCCCGGTAGTCGCACTGGCAACCACTCGGCCAACGAGGCAGTTAGTTTGTGTACTGTTTTATAATTTTGTTAAATAAAAAGTTTTTATTATATTCGTGTAGTTTTATTCTTCTTTACCAATTGTTACATCTAAACAATGCGCAGAGGCTGGGGGTAAGAGAGAAAAAGGATCGAGACCAACAAGTAATCCGTTTTTATACAAAATCTATTGACAACCGACAATTTGCTGTCAACGTCAACGGTGTCACCTGGGTTAAAAGGATATGTTACAGTTTGTTGATGTATTTTGTTAGATATACAAAAGTAATATAATATGTTGTTGTCCGGCAAATTTATTATTTAACCACGTCTTGACAACTATCTTTTTTTATTCTGATAATTTGACATCACAATCTAATTAAAAATCAGCTAGCACTAGACACCATTTATCATTAAAAAACGAAAACAATTGAATACATGACACTATAATCTAGCACGAACGAACCACATTTGTATATTCATAAGTTGGTAACAGAAACAAAATCACGAAAAATATAATAATATGTATATTGTATAACCAGTAAAGATTAAGTAAGTACATTCGTCTAGTGTTCACAGCAAAAAGGAATAGGACAGAAGATTCACTCTGCAAAAATTTGTTCAGCTCAACTTTTATAGTCTGAATTAGAGCGTGGCCCTACTTGTCAGTAGTGCTGTTGCTTCAAGAGGACGCGACGGAACGGAGCAATGCATTGTTCGCCCTATCAGGGTTGCGACGACGGAACACAACTAACTAAATGGGACCAGTCTTAAAAAATATATATGGCAAACGACACCAAGACAACGTAACGCAGCGCAACTAACAAGAGGGGCCACGTTCTTATGGTTTTTTAAATATTATGTAAATAATAGTCCGCTTCTCTTGCTCTTGTCATTCTTTTTTTCGAATAATACGCTCTTATGTTTGTACATTTGCTTTAGTTCAAGTATACAATGTTTATTAAATGTACAATTTTCCCAACACAGTAAGATCAACACTGGTATTATGGTACCTTACAAATAAACCCTCTGTATTTTCTGCAGCATGGCTCTTTGAAAGTAAAGCTGTGACGTAGCCAAGTTCAGTGGCAACGTCGATGCACTCCTGAACTGCAGTATTGAGTGCATTCAACTGCATGAGTTATGTTTTGCTTGAAGCTTCAATGTTCAGTTTTATGAATTTGGTTGTTTTTTTTTTTAATTTACTGGTTCTTTGTTTCTGTATTTTTGTGTGTTGGAGAATATCGTAATTGTATGCCATTTTAGTTAATTTAACAATGTGATTGAAAAAATATGCACAAGCTGTTAATTATCATAACAAACATACTTTTATTGACTGCACAGTTGGTTCGGGAGCTAGGTAACTGGCTGCTGTGCAACGTGTAGATTCGATTCCCTCACGGAGCAACTCTTTGTCATGTCTATCTGAAATTGTATGTTTGTAAACGCACCCACGACACAGGAGTAAATCTTAGTGTGAGGCAAACTTTTTAAAAAAATATGACTTTCTTTAACATTTGTTGCCCAGCCCATTTACCTACTCATACACATCGAAACTTTTTACAAGATACAACTTTTTGTATATTATGGGGCTACTATCGAGATTGAAAACGACAATATTTCTTCTCACAACCCAACAGCCAAGACTTCACAGAAATTCTTATTCCATGTCTCATATTTTGATGCTACGTAGGTTTTAGACGAAATTCCTAGGTTCCGTCCATTCTGCCATCGTAAAACTATGCCATCAGTAGATATGGCTAACATTTGCTCCCGTAATCCTCTCTCGGACGTCGAACACCCTCAGGAAGATTAGGGATACTTCTTTGTGATGTCTAGACTAGGAATATGACGGTGTATAGTGTGTTTTTTATGTCGGTGCTATTTTTGTTTGGTCCTTGAATATGTTGACTGGGTTTTTTTGGGTTCCATTACTCGTTTTTATGTCATAATCATCATCTCCATACGTGGACAAAATATTAAAGTTTCCTTAGACTCTATTGGTATTGTCATCATTATCAACAACCTGTACCTATTACTGTTGGACTATGGGCCTGTTTTACTTATGAGAGTATATGTAGATTATTTCTTTAAAAAAATGCCCCACTCTAGAGTTTTCTCCTTTACAGTCATAAAATTTCACATGCACATAACACCCAGACAAGCAACAACAAGTTGTCCATCACTCAAAGAGTTGCTCGGTGGAAGAATCGAACCTGCTCCACGTTATATGACAGCCAGTTGCCTAGCCACCGCGTCAACCGTGCCATTGTAGTTCTTAGACCTAACTTTCTACAAGATTCTAAACCTGTAAAAAATCTTCATTTCAACTTTTATAATTGCACAATCGGTCTGAATTAGAGCGTGGTTATCGTGGATGAATGGGATAAAGCTACGCTGCGTTGATTCGCGATAAAGTAACGCAACAGAAAAATAGGGCCAGTTATAAAAAATATATGGAACGTTGAGACGATGCAACGCAGCTATACATTCTACAAGGCTCTTTAACCCTAATTACAAAAAAATATATACAACTTCTATGTTGCCACGTGTACAATAACGCTACATATATTAGATATGTAATTTCCTTTACTATAACAACACATCTATTATATACATAAGTTTAATTAACAATAGCTCGTACAATAACATAGAGTTTCATCAACACAGTTTAATTATTACCTGTATTTTGCTACGAACAACGGATAAAGCCGTATTCATCTGATCCGGGCAAATATAACATTTATTTGTAGACTCACGTTCAGTAATTATACTCGGATTTATATGTAATGGTTATAATAATTCGCGTTAGTTTCTGTTAGTCTACTGTATTGTTTATTCAGTTGTAATGCTTGAGCGTAATTATTGTTATTTATTGGGAGAAAATAATATCTTCACGCCGTATTTAACTTTGTCTACTTTGTTACTCTTAACTTAACGAGTCATTATCTATACTTCTATACTTAATATATAAAGCTGAAGAAAATCTTTGAAAGTACTGGTCCGAGTTAAATAATTATTTTTGTGTTGGATAGTCCATTTATTAAGAAAGGCTATATAAATATCACGCTACAATCAATGAGCCGTTCGGGCGAAGCCGCGTGGAAGTAGCTAGTTATGTCATATTTTCGTTTATTCTTATGTATTTTTAATATAAGGTATTGTCCTTTCTATACCATCGAAGGTATCGATGCAATACAGCATTTTTCAATTTCAAAAAGTAAAATATAAATACCTATATATCTTTGTCTGATAGACGCGCAATAATATAACGATCAAACCTACCATTTAATAAATGTCTTATTCACAAGCAAATGTTCATCCAATTAACTAATAATACGGAAGCATTTAACTAAAAGTCCATTTTTTACTCTCCCAGCTACTCCCACTAATTCCAAGACTAGACACCAAAACAAAATAATCTTTGATTTCAATCTAAGCTGGTGCTGTCTCTGCGACTGTCATTATATCTAGCATTTAGCTTAAATCTGATGTCTCAAAGGAGACCTAACCGCAGGTAAGAACAAGTATATAGTAGCCAGCACAACCAGATTATGAGCTTAGTGCTTAACGTGACAGCGACGTATAGTGAGCTAGGAATTCTAGAATGTAACTAATGAATGTTTGTTACAGTACTTGTTGTAGGAAATGGATTGAATAAATGTGTGTTAAAATGATTGGCTATATCCTTAAGTATAATATTTTTTAGTATAACACCATCAAAACAAAAAAGAAAGTCGACCAGTATCGATACGTGTCAAGCCAAGTTAATTTTAAATGTTTGTCCTTTGTATTTTCAAAAGAAATCGTTAGCCAGGGCCAAGTGAAAATTCACACAAACCACTTGATGCCACTTTTGTCCCCTCCATAACTGAAAACCTATATATATTCATTTTTTAAACTAAGCAAGTTCTATCTAAAAATGTTCACTTTATTCACCATTTAAAACAGGAATCTCATCAGGAATTTACTTGCTACCATTTCATTTCTTACGTCAAGCATGGACCTGATCTTATTAAAATAGATTTTTTGCTCAACGAAACTTGTCCCAACAAATAGCGTTACAACACATCATTAAGATTCAAAAAGAGAACGTAACCTCTAAAAAACCTTTCCATTCAAATATTTTTGTAAAAAAAGAAACATAACAAACTAACAAAAAGGTCACCAAACATGAAAAGATTTCAAACGAATTTATTTTAGCACTAATGAACATTCATACCTGAGGAAAACTTGAATAATATATAAAGTAAGCGAGTAGCTTCGGTCCCTAGAGGGTTGTAACTCAGTTCTCCCCGTCAGTACTCGGACGAATCTCCCGAATAATACATAGCTATTAGGTACATAACCCGCTTTGTGGACATTTGTCATTATTATTTATTTTTATTTTCACAGTTCATCGTAAAATCGTGTTGGGTTTAGTGGCTTTTGAGGCCGTTTGTTTATAGTGCCGTGTTTCATAGTATAGAGGGCGGTTTTGTCGAGAATTGCAGCCGTTTGTTCGTTGTTGATGTTTTGAAATAGGAAGGGAGTTGTAAATTGTTTGAATATTTACTTTTTTACTAGATATGGTACCTGCTAAATAAAAATTGAATATTTAATTTAGTTTGGTTGATAACCATTTAAATATTCGACCTTAAAATCCAAAATCTATAGACCGATCTTCATTTTTGACAGAAACTCTATAGAACTAATATCGGTATCGCTCAAAATTGACAGTAAGAAGAAAGAAGTTTCAGATAGGATTATGTTTGAGAGAGGAGGATGAACATTGCATAGACCTCAAGCAGGAACAAGATAAAGTAGTTCATAAGAAAGTCAAATAGATCAAAATACACTAATGTGTATTATGAGAAGTAATCATGATCGATTAGGTCATCGGTCCACCTAGTGGGAGGTCTGCCCACGTTACGTCTTCCGGACCACGGTCGCCACTCGATCATTTTCCTGGCCCAGCGGCCATCAGTCCTTCAAGCCACGTGGCCTACCCATTGCTCAAAATATGCATGCAGAAGTGGTTCTGCATGCATATTTTGAGAGCTATTTCTGTAACTCTTGTTTAACTCTCTAGTTCTCATAAAACAATGTAAAAGAAATTAGAAGCGTACCTCATCATCCGGAGCTGCGGACTACCTAGCGGGTTTACTGGGGCTCCGGTTCGAAAAGCAGGAGTAGGAACGGGGTGGCTTTTAGTCAGTAAGAGTCTGACACTCCCTCTCGCCTCGCCCAAGGCGAGAGAAGCCATTGGATGATTTTCCCCCCTCAAAACAAAAAAACTCATACGAAACATACCCAGTTAATTTTAAAAGGAGTTTAAGACTGTTATCGATGGAGGTATTATCAGGTATAGACCAGTAAAGAGTCGCCTAGTCGTGCCGGTAAACTACATCTTACAGCTACTGAGCTCTTTATAGACACGTTAAGGGTACAACAACCTTACGATACCTATGTAGCTAGCGTTTATGAGGTACTCGGGAGTTTGTTCTGCTTAGGTCCTCCGTGTACCTAAATAGACAACTCGTTTCTTTTCAAACTGTGTAAAATAATTTAATGGTTACATAACCCAGTCCTTAGCAATTGTTTTCGGTACAAAATTGTTACTAAGGAATAGTTTTCGTAATCATCAAGTGTCTCTGAATGCGGTAGTAAGAGTGACTTTAGAATAATATAAAGTTTATGATTTTCAGAACTGAGGGTTATGACTTAGTCATAACCCTCAGTTCTGAAAATTTCAATTTTACTGACTTCTTAGTCAGTAAAATTGAGATGCATGCTTTGTCAATATTACTTACTTGTTGTTGCCGAACTTACTTCGAAGCGCTTGTGTCATATAAGTTTCGTTAGTTTTCTTTCTACTTATACTAAGTATACTCTACCTCCCCTCAAATTGCAACCGTCCTATTTTTTCTATAGTAGCAATTCAACATTACTGTATCAGAAACTACAAAAACAAATATGCAACTAAATTTTGCAACCCACAACTTTTACAAACAAAACCTTCCCTTTTTAACAACAAATATTTTCATTATACATAAACAAATCCGTTCAACACCTACGTAGGAAGCGAAACCTCATACGTCATCAGCACACGTTGAAATAACACACGACTTCACATCAAGCTACACAAACCAGTATAAACTGACCCTCAAATGTGAAGAAAGTTCATACAAAGCGAGACCATGGTAAACTGGATTTGTTATATTTTCAGCCCAGTCTAAGCTGACCTTTCGAATGTGCGGCATATTCATACAAAGCGAGACCATGATAAACTGGTTACGTATAACTCCACGTGTACCAGCAAAATAAACAAGTTCTTTGTTATACAACATATTGTTTCAAACATGAATTGTATGAAACTGTTTCAATTGTAGCAAAAATCAACTGTTTGTTAATGAAGTAATTATTTCAACGAGTTTGACGTCATGAGCGTTTATTTAAATGGAGTCAAATCGTTATATGGTATTAATTTATTTATGTGGTGACGTCATTACTTTGTAGTTATTTTTAGGTGTCGTCTGTTGAGACTAATTTTAAGTTACACGTAAAATAAGACGCTAGAAGGAGTAAGCGTGGTTAGTAATTGATTTCATGCCTCTTAAAATATTGTTTGTTTAGTTGCTTGTTTGCTACAGGTTTTTACAATATCACATTATCTATGTTATATTTATTATTTAAAAATAAAATGGTTTTACACTCTATAACGCCCGACTTCGCCGCGACATTGTTGACTGTGCGACAAGGAACAGTTTCAACAATGTCGTGGCGATGTCGGGCAACGTCGCCAGGCATCGCCCGATGTCTCCGAGGACACATGTCGCTCGACAAATGATCCTTGTGAAAACGAGGCTTAAGACATTTGACGCCAATCAATACTACAGCTACATTCATATTTTTCTTTAAAAATATCTACAAAAATATTAGGGTTGCAACACCAGAGTACAAAGTGAAACAAATCAACGCGACTACTAAAAGGAGAGATGGTTCAGACGCTACTGAAGATCAGTTTTTAGATTGGATGGCAGCCCTGTGACCAGTCCGTACGTAATTAGTTGCACAACTATCTACCTTCATCATTTCTGTCTTGTACATTTTGAGCTAAACGTACCTATTTTAATTTAATTAGGGATGTATATAATTTAAAAGACATCGATTTTTAACTGTAGAGTACAATTTAAACTAGATATCACTGGTTTCGAGTTATCTATACTTTAAATTAGATATGATGTTGGACGCTGTGCAATCTACTACCCATCTAAAAATAGACCACAGCAAGTCTACTTCAATCTATAAATATAACTAGTAGTACTTCGTTCATTCAAATACCAAGTTATACTTCTAGACAAATAACTACATGTACAACAGCCAAACAAGAGATCTGGAGCTCTACATATTCTTGGTTCGAACAAAGAAAGCCTCCAAGAAGAAACCAAATAAATGTGGAACATGTTTTATGACATAAAAAACTTCAGTAAGCATGGGTGTAACAGTAATATTCACTAATTTCTTCGTAGATGACATTTTGCTCCTACAAAACAACACATAGCAAACATTCGCCAATCGAAATACCCCGAAAAAAGATCTCCCCTAACGTACGTACAAGACCTATATTTAGGTCATAGACCGAAATACGATATATCACGGCGCTTTCGCACCAATTTTACCCAAATCACCCATATTGGTAACATATGGCCACTATTAGTGGGTCTACCAAATAGGGTGTTACGAAATCGGAAAATAAAGTAATTGGCGCTTATTCGGGCGCTTTGTCCGATAATTTCGTTTTCTTCTCTCCCGCGTGGAGTGCACTTAATCTTTTATATTTGTTTTCTCTGTTTTAGTTATTTATGTGAAGACGATTTTTGTTGTAACATTATCATGTACGAGTATGTTGCAGGTTTAGCGACAATGGGTAAGAGAATTGGTATTTTTTTTTCAAAAGAAGTAATCATTCATTGCATTTTAGAAGACAATTATATTACTGCTTCCTGTTTTGAAATAGGTAAATTTAATGTCACATTATCATTAAAAATAATGTTATAAAATCTCTTCAAATATGATTCAGCTCTTAACGAGTTCATGACAAACACATAGGAAAAAATCAATATAAAGTTTATTATTTGTTACCTATGTACACCAGTCGGTACCCACCCCTATAGGGGAGGTAATTAACGGTAACAATTATATCTCAGGTATCGAACAAACAAGAAAAAAAATACCTATTTACACATGGCCAACTAGTCAAACATTGATCTATTTTCTAAGCTACTACAGACATGAACTTAATGGAACCTGTAATCCCCAAACATACTTAGCTATTACTAGTACCACCTAGTCAATATATAACGTCGCAAACACAAGAGATATAATTATAATCACTGCGTCCGGTAGTTCGTATAATGGCCGGCTATTTGCTTGCAATTTAATTAGTGGCTAAGCTTCGCTGTTCATTAATTACGGCATGCAGCTTCTCCGATAATAGGGATGACGGAGTTTGGTATTGGGTACATTGATTTACACGTGCATGTTTACCATATGCGTATTTTAATTAAATTTCTATGTCTTGGAGTAGGTCTATGATGGAAAAGCATAAATAAATGTTGTACATACGTGTTTAAAAAGGGAAAAAACGTTGCCCCTGACTAGGATCTTCTCCTGTATCGTGGGTGCTTTTTCAAATATACAAATTCGCATACACTTGACACTCAGACTCGAAACAACAATTTGTGCATCACCGAACCACCACGTCAACTGCAGGATAAGTAGATCATATATCGTCAACTGCCTCTGACAAAGCATTTCTGGATTATGAGCTTCCTTTGCATAAAATGATAAGTTTTAACTCCCACACTTGCGTAAGCGGATTGAATATCATAGTTTTAGGTGACATAGCAGCAAAACGCGTAATACGATGTTCTTCCACAGCCGTCAGTGAGACCCCACCTTAACTTTAATGAAAGAATAAAAGTGAATGCTTCACGTACTAGAGAAAGTTGTAAATATCAATATTTGCCGACCTTTCCTTATTACGATCGGATTATAGCCGTGCTATATTGATATCGACCTTCTGTGTTCTTAATTATTAAGCTCAAATTCATTTATTACGTTACCTACTTAGTGAGTTATTGTTGTAATTATCCAGCTGCTGATTGGAAGACTTATGTTACAAGTGCGTTGCCGGCCTTTTAGGGGTTAGGAATTTAAGGGTTGTCGGTGATTGGAAAGACTGGGAAGGGGGTTTATTGGGCCTCCGGTAACCTCATGTAAGCTATTATCTCCAAAAAGGCTTGCTGTGTTTTTGTCCACCAGATAGCAGTAGTGTGAACCTCTTCTTCTTCATCCAATAGGGAATTACCTATAACCTCACATCATTGGACGTTCGATATTTGACAGCTGCATTGATTGGATAAAAACACCTCTTTCTACATTAACTCCCATTAGATCAAGCATTTTTTTTTTTTTATTCGACAAAATCTAATGCTTGACTACAATCCCACCTGATGGTAACTAAGTAGTGATGCATTACTTTTACTTTAGAATGATATAGGTACGTGGAACCGGAGCTGCGAAATACCTGGCGGGTTTACCGGGGCTCCTGTAGGAACGGAGTGTTTTTTAATCAGTAAGAGTCTGACACTTCCTCTCGCCTCGCCTAAGGTAAGAGAAGTCATTGGATAATTTTCACCCTTAAAAAAGGGTCGTAGAAGATCCGTGTTTCTGTACCAATGGGTTGGCTCGACGGAATCTCATTCAATCTTCCATTCCCTTCCTTTAACATCAAAAACATTCTCTTCAGCTTCATATTCTATGAGAAACTAAACTTAACTTGTAAATCGTGATTTCACGGCTGAAGTCCTAAAGTGTGCTAGCGTTGGCGTTCTATTATCTGTCCTTTATAAACTACTAGTAAGAGGAATAAATAATTAATACTCGGTACAAGATAGTCTTTGGATTCTGTAATGTAATTAAGTGGCAATTTCGAAACTAATAATAGAAAGCCCTCCGAAATTAGCAGGCGAGAAGTTCGATGATGAACATTGTGACAGTTTTGTTTATGGTATAAGCCGGTAAACGAGCAGACGGATCACCTGATGGTAAGTAATCGCCACCGCCCATGGACATCCGAAACACCAGAGGTTTGGGGATAAGGAATTTAAGGGTTGTTGGGGAATCGGGGATTGGTAAGGGAGGTAATTAGGCCTCCGGTAACCTCACTTACACAACGTCGTTTGTCGTCGTTGTTTCACGACAGTTTTCTGTGAGGCCGTGGTATCACTTCGGTCGAGCCGACCTATTCATGCCCAAGCATGACTCTTCCACACTTACACCACATACAACCCTGCGGCCTCTTATATACATTATATGTATATAATATATGGCCATGATCTCAAGTGAATATACCTTTAATAATTCAGTTTCTTTCAGGATTATTTCAGTTGCTTGGTCAGCGTTTAGATAAGTCTAGACCTGAGATAAATCCATTAAAAAGAAGATAGGTAGGTACCTTCATATGTCTAAATTTAATCCTAAACTACTTAAAAGCAAATACACATCAAGACATCAAGATTATAGACGTTGTACACATTATGTCGCTCTCAACTGAGATTGAAAGCCCAAAAGTATTGCTTTAAAAGCCTAGTAGTGTATTTATTTTCACTACACATATTTTAGCATTTAACATGAATTTACTTTAAACAGATTGTCGTAAATAACGCACTTACATACACAGTTTTTCATTCCCGAAGGAGGTTGGTAGATGTGCGTATAGACAATACTTATAACACTTGTATTTATCAGTCATGTTATGGAGTCTATCTCACAGAATCAACCTTAATAGTAAGTATTTTTCCAGCAAGGGTAGCTCACCGCCCGATCAGAGGACCCGTGCTTACGGCGCCGGGCGTTCTGCGCGGGCTTCAAGGAGCCATCAGAAAACCACTGATGGAGTCTAATAGGGCTGATGCCGACCTTGAACTGCTGACTGCCTAGCGGGTTACCGGGGCTCTGGCTCGAAAACCAGGAGTAGGAACGGGGTGCCTCACCCAAGGCGGGAGAAGTCATTAGATGATGACTTCACGCTAACACATGATTTCTTGCCAAAAAAAATCTATCTACGTTGTAAATACTTGACTTACGTTACGTCTTTGGCCATAGACCCCTCTAATGCCTATTTCTTAAAAAGAAACGCAATGCCAATAATACACCTCGGCTGCCATTAGCAATTGTTGAACAAAATCACATATTATGAACTCATAATTTAAAAAATCCTACCAATCAGTCTAGCAACACATAATTCACAGTAACAGCACACAACACATTAACCTCGTTACCATTACCCATCACAATTAACAAACAAACCTTTATTATTACTTTATCACGCCACAATTTCAATTTCATTGTCTGCTATTATTTCATTTCAGTGTAAACTATCACGATATAGTAGCTACATATCATATATATTTAAATAAACAACTGTTTCATTATGTATTTATATAATAAATACATGACTAGCTAATTGATTTAGTTATTGATGTTGTAACTAGTGCTAAACACAAAGCAGTTCTAGAATTAACGCCTTAACTGGATCTCAAACACTTTTTCGAAAACTTCTCTTAAACATAACTTTTGTTAGGGTATGTGCTTGAGTGCAGCATACAAATCACGTCCAGACAAACCCTCCATAGGCTGGATTCAGTAACTTAACACATGATGTGGGCGCATGCTGTTAGCGCTATAACATTTGACTGTTAAAAACTAGCTTCACCCGCAGTTCCGTGGGATAAAAAGTAAAATATAGGATATGAATTCATATCTTATCTATATACTAAATTTCATCAAAATTCGTTACATGAAATCAGCTTTACCCGTCTGCTTTCCTCCTCGTCTTACTTCTGTACATAAACGAACAACGTTAAGTTGTGAATTTTTCATTTCATCAAAGTAATGATAACTTTAAAAATCATGTCTACACTAAATTGCGTGTCACACATTAACACGAACATCTAAAACAACAAACCCAATTATAATAATGTATCAAACGTTACAATTTACAACATTACAATGTCGTTTAAAGCATTATAGGCCATATTAATACTTAACAATAAGGTTGTCATCAAAAGTTCGTGCCTTCAGTATTAGATACAAATTGCTGAATCTCATGCAAAGAGGTTCAATAACCCTGATACCGGTTGTCGGATTGTACAACGGCGTATGTATTAAAATTGGTTTTTAGAGTCATTCATAATATTGAGTAATCCGATTATGTTTAATGAGAATATGGAAACATTTCTAGATTCCTATGTAATAGGGAGTGGGACTATTGCTACAAACGACCGCGCTAATAGCAAAACGCGTCCAATAAATTCTAGAAAAATAAAAAAGCTCAATAATACCTTTCTCGTCTTCAGTACCCTTAGTACGACTTTGCTTTAATACGAAAACGAAACGAGAGCGCATTCGGCGTTCTGATCTGACCAATCAGAGCGCTGAACGCGCTCTCGTTTCGATCTCTTTAAACGTAAAACAAACTCATACTAAGGCCTCAGAATCGAAAAAGGAACCTTTGACTTCAGAAGCAGGTAGTTCAGTATTTCACAAAAAAAGCACTATCCCCAAACTACTTCCTTATCTTAGAACACCCTCTCCAAAAATAACAAGCTTATCAGAACACGACCCACTAAGAAAACTATCAAGCCGTCCATCTCATAAATAATAAAACGGATTTTTGGAGATACCCCACTTTAGCACCAGTTGCCCGTTATCCGAAGCTAAATATATCTTTTATTTTTCTACGCCTCTGACCCTATTTTGCTTAAATAATATAGCATAAGCAATGAATACCGAATTTCCTTCGTCGGAGCAAAATATTCAATAATCTTTTACGTGTAGGTACAGCTATAGGAAAAACTGTGTTATTGTTTAATTTTCTCTGTTATTTTTGAGATGAGTTTTGCTTGTGGAAAGACTATATACTGTTGGAAGATTTTCCATTACCTTTAATTAAAGTTTTACATTTTTCCACGGTACTTAAATGATAAAACGTTTTTATCAGCTTTATAAGTAGTTACTATGCTTTTGTTTTGCTAGTGTTTTGTTCAGGTCAATCGTGATTGCAAGTAGATACTCTGTCATTCATATTATGTTATTGTGACATGTAATTGCAATTTTAAATTCTTTAGTTGTATTTCCTGATAGTAATTATAAGTCACCATTTACCTTCATTACAAATTATTATTAAACCATATATGTTAACCTCTGAATTAAATAAACTTTCTAAGATTATTTAGGCACCACGGATACACGGTGAAAGAAAACCATCGTGAGGAAACCTGGACTTATAATTTGAATTGAGCAAGCGTGGTGATTATTATTCCAACCTTCTTCTTGTGAGAAGAGGCCTTTGGACAACAGTTAGCTACTTACACGCAGTTGATGTGATAATTAAACCATATATTTGAATTCGTATAATGACAATTTAACTCACATTTTCGTCCTAGTTTTCACATCAAATACAATTTAAATGGGGCCAAGAAAACATGGCCGCCATAAATATCGCAGCAGGATGCCAGTACTATGTCTACCTACCCGGGTTTCCTTTCACTCTTATTTATGAGTTACGCATTGTAATGTATGCGTCTACGATTTTGTACGAAATGCTTACCAAAACTGCTGTTTTCTCTTAGGACATCAAATCAAAGTTTTAATTCAGGGCTAAGTTTTCTTGTTGACTTATAGATGAAGGTTTATTGATTATTAAGTTGAATTTCATATAAGTTAGCCTAAGTTATCATGGGACAAGGAGACAATATAACACTTTATCTGATGCGATAAACAAATATACATAATGATGATATATACCTAACATACACTGCTATTTAAATAAAGGCTTTATCATCAAAGACTACATCAAAATGGACCACACATTTTACAGCACACGCAACATAACACACAAAACAAAAAAAAAGAACTGACCACGTCTAAAACCAAGCGCACACAATCCCACGATCCGAAAATATAGGTCAAACCGTAGTCAATACACGGAATTTATGTTACCACCATAACTTTCGTTACATCCGTGCGATCCGGTTGATTTACTGCCGGTATTACGGTTGTACCCGGAACCGTGGGTTCAGATTACTGCGCATTCAGTCTGAACACTGCCTAATAATGCGTTATCGATGTCGTTTCGGAGTTTCTCGTCGATGCTTCGAGCTGATACAGATTTGCGAAAAGAATCGGGGTAATCGATTGTTTTTTGTAACAAATGGTGTTAAATGTGGGTTGTAAAGACATTGCTTGCCTACTGTAAAGATATTGCTGTACACTCATCTCGCACGTTATCAGATTTCTGACTGCGATCTCTTAGGTACTGTACAAAGATTTAGGTTGTTTTACATCTAGAACAACTACAGGACTGCTAAATATGTATGCTGCTATATATGATTGACATCGCTAACCCGCACTGAACAAGTGTGGTGATTAATGCTCAAACCTTCTCCATGTGAGAAGAAGCCTTTGGTCGGCAGTGGCCACTTATAGGCTGTTGATGATGATGATAACATACAATTAAGGCGCATTATTATCTTATTTTGAAAAAAATATGGGTAATAAATTGGTAAAGTATAAAAATTTAAAAATGCTTTTACAACAATTTGATTTCACTGAACATTATCTCATTTGATATCAATCTTTTGAATTTGACCTTTGCTTAATACATTATCATATTGAAATTTCCCATTACAAATATTACTTGAAAACCTTTGAAAAATCCATACGAAGTTTTATTTTAACCCAAACAAGGCGCAAAGCTTTCTCCATGCTTCCAATTTCTTTGAGAAGGGGATGAACAAAACGAATAGAGGCGTAAAATACAATTTATCACTGGTTTCAATGATGAAGGAAATGTCGTAAAGAAACTCTCACATTCATGTCATAAAATCTAACGAATTTAATGTTGTGGAAGCGTTGGTAGATAGGCCCACTTGTCTCTGGACCCATTCGGTTTGGGGATGCGTTGAATAGGAAAAACATTCAATATAGAATTGTAATAAAAAATGTATTTGAATGCATGTTTGTTCTCGTGATTGATAAGACTAAACTTTTGGCTGCTGCGTAACGTGTAGCCGGTTCGATACCCGCAGGAAGCAACTCTTTATGTGATCCACAAATTGTTGTTTCGGGTCTGGGTGTCATGAGTATGTGAACTTGTATGTTTGTAAACGCACCCACGACACAGGAAAAAATCCTAGTGTGGGGATTTAATGTAAAAAAATATATTCTACGCTTAGGCCAGGATCAATGTGAAATGTTTGTAAACAAGCTACAAGGGTGGGTCAACGTCTCGTCAATCCCACCGCTTGCGGTCGCACTCCCACCCTCTTTTCCATTCTATTTAGTGACAGTTCTG
Source organism: Spodoptera frugiperda (assembly GCF_023101765.2). Taxonomy (NCBI): domain Eukaryota; kingdom Metazoa; phylum Arthropoda; class Insecta; order Lepidoptera; family Noctuidae; genus Spodoptera; species Spodoptera frugiperda. Next base: position 10,280,134 of record NC_064234.1, on the reverse strand, counting down.
AGTGACAACAAAAGGAAAGAAGCACTTGTAACAAATAAAAGTAGTAAATGAACGATTAGTCGTTCGTTTAAAGTTAAATCAGATGTAAGTTACTTCTTTTTTCAAATCAAATCATGTACTGCATTCATGTGTACATTATAGGTTAGTTTCAACAGGCTACTTTAAATTTCACTTTTAAAAACGACTGGTCGTTCATTTACTACTTGGTTACAAGTCAGAATTACAAAATGATGGAAAAATAAGTGACATGAAGTTTGGATGTTTGTCTGTCAATCACGCTGAAACTATTGAACGGATTTTGATGAAATTTGTATACAGACAGGGTATGAGCTGACTTGGTTGATAGGATACTTTTTATTGCACAGGAACGCGGGCGAAACTGCTGGCAGAAGATAGTTTTACATATATTTAAAGCTGAAAGTACTTTAATATGGTACCAATTAAACTTTCTGAGTGAAGCCCAGACCAAACTAAAGGACATTTTTTATCAAAGGAGTCCTCTACTGGCTCTTTACATACTCATACAAGCATGTTAGTTTGAATAGAAAAACTTTGACTTTATAAAGCCTTTGGCAAATAAAACTTGCTCCAAATCCCTGACCGGTCTACAAGTTAATTTGAGTACAAATATTTTTACTTTTTGTTACTGAAGAAACTCAGTAGCAATAACTGTTGGACATTTTGGATGATAATGATTTAGTTACAGTTGCCAAGGGCGTAGTCAGTCAAGTATTTGCAACATGGGTTGATTTTTTGTAAAGTATCAGGAGTAAGCGTAATAATGTCTTTTTTGAGCGGGGAAAATCATTCAAAGTCTTCTCCCGTTTTGGACGATGCGAGAGGGAATGTCAGACTCTCACTGACTAAAAATTACCCCGTTCCTACTCCTGCTTTTCGAACCGGAGCCTCGGTAAATCCGCTAGGTAGTCCGCAACTCCGGGTCTAGTTACAGTTACAGTTGGGTTACTCTATAAATTTATTGTGAAGCAACATCGAGATATGATTCAGTTATGAAATGAATTAATGATTCATATTTTATTGCAAGTTACCATTCTATCGTAATTCAGGTGTTTCTCCTACAATTCATCAAGTTTCACCCGATGATTGTTTTTTAGGCCCCCGAATGGACGTTAGCAACAAAATTAAAAAAAAAATGTTATTCCATTCTCTGTATCCTGTGAATGTGAACACATAATCATATACTGACAGCGTGTACTTACAAATGTACATACATGTATGTATATGGGAAGTATATGTGTATATACATTGATGATACACACAGCTGTACATTGCCTTTTATTGTATCTACTGAACCCAATACTCCGAATAGCAACATAGTTACAACTCCCCAACTATTGCTCGATCTCTAAATTGCCAATGCCTGCTCGTTATCGGCCAAAACTAACTCGTAACTTCCACAACACAGCGCGTAGTCCCAATTTTGAGACCCAAACAATGAATTTTGTTATCTACCAAAATTCATTTAGTACTTTAAACTTCATAGTAATTTCGCAAAATTTTCATTAAACAACATTCAAAGACCAAAATGTTCTTATACACAACAAAACTCATGATACTTTCAGTACATTAATGAGTATAATTTTGGCTTCTAGGCATAGTTCACTTAGTTATAATTTGTGTCTAGGTCTTATGAAAACAAATCTGTACTGTCTCTGTTTCAGTTTTATTCTTTGAACTAAGAGCAACAAACAAAAAGTAGGTAAATAAACTACATCATCTAATATGTTTATGTACCTATAAAGAAGGAGAAACTTCTGGTGCTACTGCTACAGAATGTTACCAGGCTATCATAATAATGTAATTGTTCTTTATAAGATTAAATTGACTTGCAAACACAGCGTGATTCTTACTTTTAGCCATCTGTGATTAGGTATCTCATATCAAAATACACTCCAATCGAATCAATCAAAACTTACAACCACAGTAGCTTCTACCAGGGGTTTTGCCCGCATTCGCAAAAAATAAAATCCCATCACCCAAATCAACTCATCTCTTCTGTAGTTCCAGCGTGATTGACGGACAAACATCCAAAACAAACAAACTTTCACATTTATAATATTGTAGTATGATATTGTCCAATCATTATGCACTTGGTCACGTTACAAAACAAAAATATAGTTCATTAAAATGTAGGTACAGACAGAGTATCCCAAAAAACACCATCAACATTTTCATTTCATAAACCCGTAATATTTTATTCAATTTCCCTTCAAGCCGGCACATACTTCGCGCTTTCAATCAGTCGGCTCATACTAAACGAACAAATTAAAATCTGGTGATTAATTACTGCGCCAGCGTCGTGTTCGAGTTGCGTCACAACATTGAATATTCATCTTTATGTTTTCCCCGACACATTTTCGTATGGTTTCAGCCACATTTGTATGTGTTTCGTAACGAAATGTTAGCACATTTCGTCTGCGAGCTAGTACGACACGGTAGCTCTTATAGTAAACGTCGTGAACCTATTGCCATTTAGGGAACAGAGAGTAAAGTTTCCTAAGAAAAGGGGGATCCTCCAACCAGGAGAGGTGATCATGCCGGGTGATCGGGCTTTCTGTCCAATCCGTTTTTTTTTGGCTTTTCTATCCATGTTTATTTGAAAACCTTGTTAGGGTTTTCCAAACACTTTGCTCAACCCGAGAATCGAACCTGATACTTCTCACTTCACCGTCTCTCTGACTCTACTCCACTAACAAGATAGTCACTTGTCATGATTATGACGTGAATTATGTTATTTCTTTCTAATTACCCATTATTTAGGAAACATGACACTGAAGAGGAAAAGTAATCTCAATATTTTCCTACCATGACATGCTTATGGGGAAAACAGCGGCCATGTTATGAAAGTAAGTAAGTAATAGATACAACAAACATAAATATTGCAGTGATTATTATTGATGCTTGTTATTGTTCGTGGGTCCACTCTCTTTCCTGTTTTGTTTGTATCTGTTATTTACTTCTGTTATGAAGCCCTACTTACCATGGCTGCGATATTTTATTATAGATCACTTTCGTAATCGTACATCATTCTACTTAATCTCCAAATTAATAGTTGTATAACATAATAGGGCTAATCTTAATGGCGTATTCGACACAAGAAACAAAGGAGACACACACCCAGAATACTAAAAAAATTGAAATATACTAAACACAAGAAAAACGTTTTAAACTTTGTACTAGTGCTATCATTGAATATTTTTCAAAAAATCTGTAATATAATAAAATCCCTAAGAATACCTTAACCCGGGATACAAACCTTTGATTGATATTCGCACTCGTAGCCACTTGAATCACAAGCCACGGTTTATACAAATTAATTAACTAACTTTTTTCCAAATTTAGTACTTCATAGGCATCTTAATTGCTACCAATACGTTGCTGATTATACACGTGAAAGCAATCATACATTCGGCCTTGAAGGCCATAAACTTTGCAAACCCAAAAAGCACTTGTCCCAATACTTCTAAGGTTCTACCGGCTCACTTCACTCCTACTTACCCCTCGTTCAACTTCCACCGACTCCAATTTCCGCATACCGACAAAATGTATTCGGCAAATCCTTTAAAATATATAATCCGATACTTTCGGATACCATATAAAGTATAAACAGTTTGCCCTCGTAACTATGCAAAATTTCCTGGTTTTTATGACTGGCTTCTCAATATTTATGTAACAATAAACCTTATATAGATTTAAATAAGAAATATTTTTGTGTTAACTTATAGGTATGTCGAATCGCCGAGCACATTGGAGTCTTGTGGTGCCGCCATAGTGAATAAAACGATTATTATATTCACACACTATTTATTTAATAATAACACTGTTACTGCACTGTCTATATGATTTAAATAACAAAATAATTATTTGAAAGAATAAAATTAACAAAGTCTAAACACTGAGCCACGTAGGTTTGCAAGTGTGCGCACAACGCCACGATCAAATTAACACTGCCCAAAGATAATACACACTGAGCCCACCAAGCCTACGCTCCCCACCATCGCGCCACTCGCAACCCCACTCGACAACCCAACCGGAAGTTAGGCGTCGGCTCCTTTCTACAATAAATTGACTATCCGTATTCAAAATATCAAATAACCATCTTTTTATTTTTACAAATCAAATAAATTGAAAATAAAATAATTGACAAACGTATTTTTAAAACATTACTATAAACTACCTACATAAATAAAAGTGATTTGCATGCGTGATAAAAGAAAGAAAACAATCAAAACATTAAGTGAACAGTGAAATATTATGAGTGCGCCGTCACGGCCGTCCTGCAATATCACACGTCCTCGTGTGTCTCCTCACAATCTGAAAGCAGATAAAATAATTTAACCCTTAACCACGCTCGGCTATACTGACAGATACTTTTATTTTAGTACATAGCATAAATTTTCACAACACTCTCTTTTTCAATGACACCTTAAATGAAATATTTTGCTGATATGACTTCTCAAACAGCAACTGTCACAGAGATCTTTTTTTTTTTAAGATATTCATAACCAAGATCTATCGTAAATATCACACAGATCTATTATAAAGATTTTACCCACACAGACCCTCACTAAATACCACACAGATCTTTATCATGAAAGATTTTAACCACATAGACTCTTGCAAAGCACCACACAGATCTTTATTAAAAAGATGTTACCCACCATATAGATGCTTTACAAGTACCACACAGATCTTTATCATAAAGATTTTATCCACATAGATCTTTTACAAGATTTTAACCACAAAGATCTTTTTCAAGATATTTTACTGAAACGTTCACCACTGAGATTTATTACAGATTTTTTTTTTAATTACAATACCTTAAATCACTCTTTTTTTTTTTTTACTCACCAATGCCGTCAGCGGCGCATCCACTGAGATTTGGGTCTAACTCTATTGGCACATAGCATTCAGGCAAAGGGCGTAAACGATCATGAGCATACTTATACATTCGTTTAGAATTTAAAGCTTTCAGGAGATACCTGTCACCGTCTAATACCTGAGCTACCAAGTAAGGACCTTTAAATTTGGGTTCTAATTTAGTTTGATTACGCTCATGATTTTCTAGAAGCACGTAATCACCGACTTTAAAATTTTTAATCTTAGCTTTTGATTTGTCAAATCTAACTTTATCGGCATTCGCATTAGTCAGAATTGATTGGGCCGCCTGCTCTCTTACCAAATCTAAATCCACAGAGTCGTGTTCATCAGTAGCAGGAATCATTAAACTTAGTGGTCGGGCAGATTTACCTATTAGCAATTCTAAGGGGCTGGATTTGGTCACTCGACAAAAAGTACTATTTAACGCTATTTGGACTTCAGGAAGGGCATCCTGCCAGGACCTATTGTTTTCGGTTTCAATTGAAGTAAGCATATTCTTTAGGGTACTCATTACTCTTTCTACCTGACCGTTGGCACGACTGGTGCCCGTAGCTATTAGGTGAAGGTGGATACAGTGTGAGTCACAAAATTGTTTGAAATCTTTGCTAGCAAAACATCTTCCCTGGTCGGCTATAACACGACTAGGGGCTCCAAATAACGAGACACTATATTTCAATGCCTGTATGGCATTAGAAGAGTCAATATTTTTTGTATGATAGAGGATGGTATATTTGGTGAAAGCATCAATTAATACGAATACATACTCTTTTGTATCATTTTTGCCTGATAATTTTCCTGTTGCATCTATGTGAATAGTATGCCAGGGAACCGTAACCTTTGGAATGGAATGCAATTCGGCTTGAACTCGACCTGAATGACATTTAGATAGCCTACATGTAATACAATTTTCAACAAATTTTCTGACGTATTTGTTCATATGGGGAAACCAGTAATGAGAAAATACCTTTTCTAAAGTTTTCTCCCAGCCTAAATGCATCAGACTTTCATGCACGTTATTTATTATAGCCCACTGAAAAGCACGAGGTACGATAGGGAGCCAAAAACTACGATTATTTCTTTCAACCTTTCTATGTAAAACTCCGCGCCTAATCTCATAGGTTTTAGAAATATCTTTATCGAGTGTATTATTTTTAAGTTTTGAAATCAGATCTAGTATCTCTGTATCTTTTTGTTGTTCAGCTTGTAGCCAGTTATCAGTAATTTCAGTAAGATTTATTTGTTTTTGGATAACTTGAGATATGGGTTTGTTAGGGAGGGGATTGCGTGACAGAAAATCTACATGCTCCATTCTTTTTCCCGGTCGATACTCTATGTCAAAGTCAAAGGTTTGAAGGAAACACCACCACCTATGAACACGTGGTGTAAGATCCATTTTTGTCTTAGAGGCCTTAATAGCGTTACAATCTGTGACTACCAGAAATTTTCTATTTTGTAAGTAATGTTTGAAATGTTTAATAGCATTTACAACTGCTAATGTCTCTAATTCGTAGGAATGGTATTTAGATTCACAAGGGGAAGTTCTTTTACTGTAATACTCAATGACATGTGGTTTGTTGTCTACTTTTTGTATTAACATAGCACCATAACCCTCAGCGCTAGCGTCTGTATGTAATTCTATTGGAAAATTAGGGTCAAATATAGTTAGCACTGGCTTATTTGTTAAGATGGAGACGATTTTCTTTCGGATATCTTCTAGTTGTAAATCCCAGTCAATGCTTCCCTTTTTGGACGTAAGCCTATAGAGAGGTGCAGATATTTGGGAGAATCCTGGGATGAATTGCCGGAAATAAGAGGCCAACCCAATAAATTGGCGAAGTTGTGTCGCAGTTTTTGGTGGGGGCAATTGAGTAAGAGCCTGAATCTTACGAAGATTTGGTCTTATTTGACCAGAAGAAACATGGTAACCAAGGTAGTCCACTTCAACTTTAAGGAATGCGCATTTCTTGAGATTAAATGAAAAGCCTGCCTTTGTCAGAGCTTCTATGACTAACCTAAGCCTCTCAATACCTTGTTCAGTTGTAACTGACGGTATTATAATGTCATCAATGTAACAGACTGCAAAAGATTCAGCAAGTTCACCAAGAGCTTTATTGATAGCGCGTTGGTAAACAGAAGGCGCATTCCGAAGACCAAACGGCATGGTAACGTATTCGAATTGCCCATCAGGCGTTACGAATGCAGTTCGCTCAATAGAATCGGGATGTATAGGTATCTGATGGTACCCACTAGCCATATCAAGAGAAGAAAAGTAATTAGCACCTACAAGACGCTGTATTTGGTCTCCAATCAAAGGTAACGGGTATCTATCAGGGACTGTATTGCTATTGAGTTCACGATAGTCAATGCATAGTCGGTCAGTGCCATCCTTTTTCTTGACCAGTAACACAGGGCTAGAAAAAGGAGAACAACTTTCACGTACAACTCCCGCATTGATGAGGTCGCGAATCTTATCTCTTACAACAGTTCGTTCATCCATACTCAATCTATAGGGACGTCGCTGTACTGTGCGACTTGCATCAATTAATTTAATTTCGAGTTGGCCTGAGGTTACTCTGCTTGTTGGGACACCTTCAACGAAATTATCTGAATAAGATTCAAGTAGACTTAGTAATTTGGGTTTGTATTCTATCGGGATATCTGTATCTATATCTTGGAAATTATTGGCCTTTTTACCTACTTCACAGTATTGTACAATTTTAGTTTTATTAATCACTAGTCTGTCGGGAGATATTTCAATTGTGAACCCTAAAGCGACTAGATCTTGTCCTATTAAAATATCATTTGAAAGCGACTGGTCAGGAACAACATGAAACAATAATTCAATCGAGTGCGTTTGAATTATGACAGTTGACAGAATTTGTAGATGACATACTAAACTATCTTTACCTATACCTTTTAAAACGATGGTATCATGAAACCGTTTACCAGAAAACTTTTGAGCTACACTCTCTTTGATAAGAGAGCATTCAGCACCAGAATCAAAATAAAAAGGAAATTTCTCACCCAGATTGTAAAGGTCCCCCGCAGCCGGACTGACGGTGCAGGTCTCTACCCGTCGCTCGATCGGTTCTTTATGCTCAGCAGGTTTCGCATCCTTAGCAGGACACCGCGGTGCCACGTGTCCAGATTGTCCACAGCGGTAGCATATAATGGTCCTTTGCGATAGTTCCTTGCGCTGCATCGAAGTACTTGATGAGCTTGAATCCTGACGAACAGCAATAGGATTTTCTTTAGAAGCGGCGGCGCGTCTGCATTCATACGCTAGATGTCCGGTTTTCCCGCAGTTGTAGCAAGTACGAGGATATCTCGCCCTCTTGGCTTCACTTCCTGTATCATTTTTTTCAGATGACGGCAAAGATCTCTTTTTGTACACAAAAGCCATTAGTTCTTGTTGTAACTTTCTTCGTGTAGTAATTTCTGTAGTAAATGCCAGTCTTTGGATCTGTGCATCAGTTCGCGCAACATGAGCTAGTGCTACCGTGGTCGCAATTTGTTCTGTAGACAAGTCTCTCCAACGGTTCACAAGGGTACTTGTAATCCGAGACACATAAGACGAAATATTTTCTCCATCATTTGGGTTGCCGTTCAAAATTTTGAAAACAGTAGCAGCTGGTGTTTCAACAGTCCCAAACCGAGTCAAAAACAGATTTTTCAATTCAGGCCAAGTTGCATTGGCGAATGAATTTTGCGCCAGCCATGTTGCTGCTGCACCTTTCAGGGCTTTGCTAAGTAAAATGATTAATTTACTACCTGTAACGGTTTCTTCAGTGAAGCATAAATCAACAGTGTTGCACCAAGCTTCAGCATCAGCATCAGTTTTGTCCGGGTTAAATTCAGGCAGAGTAATTTTTGTTGAGTCATCCTTAGATTCCCTCATGTATTTTACCAATTCCAACATGTTGCGGTGCTGCAGTTCAAACAATCTTCCCCAATTTTCGTGCTTGGTTTGAAGGATTGGACTTTGACTTCGGTTGTGTGCATTTGGGTCAGTCCCGACTTCTGATGTCGAATCGCCGAGCACATTGGAGTCTTGTGGTGCCGCCATAGTGAATAAAACGATTATTATATTCACACACTATTTATTTAATAATAACACTGTTACTGCACTGTCTATATGATTTAAATAACAAAATAATTATTTGAAAGAATAAAATTAACAAAGTCTAAACACTGAGCCACGTAGGTTTGCAAGTGTGCGCACAACGCCACGATCAAATTAACACTGCCCAAAGATAATACACACTGAGCCCACCAAGCCTACGCTCCCCACCATCGCGCCACTCGCAACCCCACTCGACAACCCAACCGGAAGTTAGGCGTCGGCTCCTTTCTACAATAAATTGACTATCCGTATTCAAAATATCAAATAACCATCTTTTTATTTTTACAAATCAAATAAATTGAAAATAAAATAATTGACAAACGTATTTTTAAAACATTACTATAAACTACCTACATAAATAAAAGTGATTTGCATGCGTGATAAAAGAAAGAAAACAATCAAAACATTAAGTGAACAGTGAAATATTATGAGTGCGCCGTCAGGTATTTAGTTTCGAAAGTTTCACACAGTACTTTTACGTTTTATATTTTTTTCCATAAAATATTTTCGGATATTTTTATATCGACTTTATATCGTTCTTTCCTTACCATCGGTTAATATACATGTCAAAACTGCGTGTGCATTTCCCATTTTCTACCCCTTCATTCATACGAAATTACATTTTGTATGTTACACAAAAATTCATGACATAAAATTCACATTTAGATCGAATAGATGAGGAATCAATTGCCAATTTTACAATGCGTATATTTATCAGGGGAGGTATAGTAAAATATAATACCCACTTCTTATATGTACATATAATACGAGATTAGAATTTCAGAATCTGAACTATATATTACAGAGAAGTTATTTTAAAAAAACCCGAGATATCTTCCTCGAAAAACACATTTGCAACTAAATGAGTAGAGAGTAGTTTTTTTCACGAAACTTTTTTTAAATAATAGGTACCGTCTTCAATTTTCTTTACCTACACTTCCTAAGTACTTAGCACGTACCTATAATTATAAATTTTCGACCGAAATAAAAGAAACAAAATTATCCCAATAAAATACTTAGAAGTACTTACTGCATAGGCGAGCCCTTTCACGAAATTTATCGTTTTTTAATGGACAATAAATTAGAGTTGGTAATTCGATAAAAGTGATGGAAACAGAATTAATAGTGCGGACTTAATTCAATGAAAAGTGGGTCTCTGGTACCTTCAGTTGTTTTTAATGCTCCATAAACAGAAGTGTCTCGAAAATAAAGTAATTTTACGTATTTTGGGCCAGAGGAAATAAAATCAGGTTGGTAACTCGAAAATGGCTGGACCAATTTTAATGTTTTTAAAATTTTGTTAAGCTTTTTTGTAGTATAAACCGGCAAATGACGAATCACTGGATGGTAAGCAATCACCGCCGCCCATGGACAGCCGGAATACCAGAGGCGTAACAAGTGCGTGTCGGCCTTTTGGGGGTTATAAATAAGTTGTTAGGGAATCGGGGATTGGGAAGGGGGCATCATAATATGAGGAAAGTTCATAAAACCTAGTTCTATGTTATTTCGCACCATAAAGCTTGCATACCGAGATTTTAATAAACTGACCAACTGATGAATAATTGATTCAAGTAACAAAACATTTTATCAAAATCCTAACTAAAAAAAGCACGTAGTACAGCAATACGATTAATGTAGATCTTACACAAAAAAATAAAAATACCGGATCCGACGAATTTACGAACAATGATTATTTAATTCTGCCATTTTTCTTACGAACAAAATACCTTGAACTTTCCTACCTATTTCTTTGTTTCACGAAAGGAATTACGTCATAGGAATAAATCTCTAATAATTACGTTTAGATTGAAATCGTAATTCATGTGTTGTGATGTGAATAAGAAAAACAGGCTGTATGGAACATTACGTAAAGATAAAATACCATTCCTCTGTGAGGCTGTAGGTAAAACTTCTAATAAAAATCGCTAAAATGTGTTGCTAAACTTTTAGTACCTTGTGGAAGAGATGACATTAACTGAGAAAAAAAAATGACTGCGCGACTTGACTGTGATCCATAAATTGTTGTTTCGGGTCTGAGTATCATGTGTATGTTGAATTGTATGTTTGTAAACGCATCCACTTCAATGGAGAAAATCCTGGTGCGGAGTAACGTTTAAAAAATAACATCAAATATCTACCACTACATACCATACACCACTCACCAACAATTGAATTTAATTCACAGAAACCAATCCGATACCCTTCAATAAAACACAACAAACTTACCAATTCCTATGCTCGTTCTTCAAGCGCTCATTTCAACATCCCCATTCCTTAGACACTCCCTCTCTCCCCCCACCCTTTACGGAATCCGTAAATACCAAAGAGTTTCTAATTCAGGATCACTGGCTTACGCTGATGGATTCGGTGTGAAATGATTGCCTCAGCTTATTACAAGAGAGGGGTGACTGGGAGCTTAAAAACGGTGAGAGATCTTCTGAGATTTTTCTTGTTCGGTTGTTTATTTTGAGTTGGGTTTACTTTTATGTATATATCTACGCTTGTTTAGTTTAAGGGTTGGTTATGTTTGTATGTATGTATGTTCAAGTTATTTTTCAGTATTTTTTTTGTAATCATTAGATTGTATATACGAAAGATTTATTTTATTTTATTTTCTTGGTTAGTTTTTAAGTTGTATGGCTTTGGATATATTTTTATGTTATTTTAAAATATTACTCGCATTGTGATTGTTAGTGATTGGTTGCTCATTATAGAATTACCACGGCCTTACAGAAAGCCGGCGTGAAACAACGCTTGTGTTGTGTTACGTTGTGTGAATGAGATTACCGGAGGCCCCGATTCCCCAACAACCCTTAAATCCTTAACTCCCAAAAGGTTCGTAACGCACTTGTATCGCCTCTGGTGTTTCGGGTGTCCATGGGCTGTCGCGACTGCTTACCATCAGATGATCCGTCATCTCGTTCACTGGCTTATAACATACAAAAAACAAACTGTTCCTTATAAAATTGTGTACCTACGTAGTAGCTTTACGCAAACTTCTGTCTACCCTATTCAGAAAACAGTTTCAGCATTATCATGATTTAATTATAGCATTCAATAAAAAAAATAAGTTACGTATTCAAAGCCTGAATAAATATACGATAAAGTATCTTAAATAGAATGTTCAATATTTTCTTTTCTCTAGATTCAAGGACTAAGCGGCTTTGTGCGTCGACGTGGAAATACTTTGTTCTTTCACCTGCGTGAATAAATAACATTATATCATACCTCTTATTTCCCGAAGGGGTAAGCAAAGGTGGGATGATGGAAACATCTCGTCATTCCTTTTAATTCGTGAAGGTGTTGGCAGTGCATGTTTGCAATGTAGTGTTAACTTTTTACCAGTTTTGTTGAGGGGTTGAGCCTTGTATGAGATGTTGAATGAGTCTTACATAACTTGTAGTTTAGGTAGAAAGAAGTCTCTGGAGCTGCGGACAACGTAACAATTTACTGACTCCGGCTCAAAGCAACTAATATTATAAAAATATAGTGTATAAGTGTAAGTTTGTTTGTTTGTCAGTCAATCACGCTGAAACTACTGAACGGATTTTGATGAAATTTGATATACAGACAGGGTTTGAGCTGACTTAGGTAATAGGATAATTTTTATCCCACCGGAACGTGGGCGAAGCCGCTGGTATAAGTTTATAATTTAACACTTATTCTTATTTACTTCTTCGAAAAATAATATAACATGTACTTAACATAGTAACCTATTTATATGTGTATGTGGCATATAACCCATCAAAATTCATATAAACATTAGCATATAAATATTTACAAGAACTGAGAGCGTTTTATGACATATGACGTAATAAGGTTGTCAATCTTGTGACTGACTGATATTGAATCCCGATCGTGTATTCGGGCTTGTCATATCTCAAGGACGTTGACGGAAAAATCGGAATCTGTATGAGGACATATACATAATTATTTATTTCTTACTATTTCTGATACTATTACCGCTTTTCATACATGAAGATGCGGGTTGAAAACCTACCAATGGCAAGTACTAACGTTACTTTTTCCAAGTTATATGTACTTTCTAAGATTATTTAGACACTACTGACAAACTCTTGAAACCTGGCTCCCCTATGTGTGAGAACTATACTTTGAATGTAGAATTTAAAAAATGTAACCACGGGTATTGTCCAGCTACCGCGCCAACCGTGCAGTCAAAAATATAAAATATCGACTTTACAAAATAGAACTCAGAATGTCATAATCTACAGCAATAGATATCACCTACATTACTTGCATAAAGATATTTCCATATACTAGCTACCATTAACTGAACCCATACAAAACATAGCAACTTCACACGAAAATATGACATAACAACAATTAATTTCCCATATCTTCCGGCGAAAATTGTATAACAACACATACCTACATAGCACGTCACGTCAGTATACCTAAACTAAATAATTTACACGAGAATTAATTTAAACTATGTTTCCCGCATCCCGACGAACAACGCTTAGTTATAACCGAAAATCAACGCAGTATTTCTTAGTGAACATTTAATAAATTAAACTTTAGACGCTATCTGAAGGTGAGGAGTTTTCTAATTTATGTAAATTGTTAGCACTTTCCACGCTATGAGGTAAGTTGGAATAGAAAATGATTTTCCTTTAAATATCCTTAAGGAAATTGTAAGGAATTTTCTTTTGGAATACATCTAATCAGTTGACTTTTTCAGAAGTGCCTAATTTACGTACGTTTCTTTCGTGTTTCAGTTTGTTAGGCTTTCCAGTAACAGTCAAGATGCCTAATTGCCTAGTGTCCTATTCTTATTTAATTATTAATTTTTAGATTTTGACTGCCAGTGCCAACCAAAATCTGTTGAAGGCAAATTTTCCGCTAGCGCCGGAATCTATTTTGGTCCCCATGGCGTTTAATGTGTTAAGGTAATTTACAAAGCACCTATTTTATAATCATAGATTTATCTATTTTATATATTTAAATAACTGTTAACATCTAACCGTTTAATTTGGCTTTTTTATGTAGTTCTATTGGAAGAATTATTAGCATTTCCTAGTACGAAATTAGATGGCAAACGCAGTCGTGTATTGAATTCCGAGGAAAAATATTATAAGGCGCGGGTCCAACGAGATGAAAGTGATTGAGGAAATACGGTGCCTTCAACGAAAGAGCTTGCATCGTATTTTGTAATTTTACTTTATGAATCTGTAATAACTATATTTTACCTACAATAAAGTCCTCATTTCTTTTTTTCGTCTTTCTTTATAAGAAGTGTTATATAGTAAAATCTAAAAGAAGTAAATAAAATCAAAATTTACTATCTTCACTCACATACATCGGGAACACTTAAAATCGGATCTGGGCGTGATGTGAACTTGTATGTTTGTAAGCGTACCCACAATACAGGAGTCAATTCTAGTGTGGGGTAAAGTTTTAAAATGACATCAATAAACATCATAAAGAAGTTTTACAGACTTACGTGACAAATTACATAGATCAAACAGCTTTGTATTATTTTTATTGACATGAGTTTAAATTATGGGGGTAGGTTTTGCTAGTAGTAGGTATCTATGTATAAACGAGATGAAGCTCCCATGTATAGCTGGCCCCAAAACCAAAAAGCATAGCAACTTCGGTTAGGTACATCAAATCCGGAGCTGCGGACTACCTAGCGCGTTTACTATCTGCTATATGCGCGTTTACGAGCTGTGGACTACCTAGTAGGAACGGGGTGGTTTTTAGTCAGTAAGACTGACACTCCCTCTCGCTTCACCCAAGGCGGGAGAAGTCATTGGAAGAGTAATTTTTACCTCAAAAAAGGTACATCAAATGAGTTAAACATTTTTGCCAATATAATTACCGTAGCCAAAAAAGTTTCAAGGCAAGGCCACACAAATGTATAAATCGAATGATCACTTACAATCTATTAAAAGAGTGAATGGTAGAATGGACGCATCAATCTCGCAACAATCTCGACACAGTTTTCAAGATAAACGATAAAAAGTCGGAGCTCATCTCCGATCAATTTGTTTTTTGTTGGACAGACTACGACAGCGGACTTATTCTGGGAAGACGATAATAAAACGATACTAAAGCGTTAAATTGGATTTGTTTTTGTTAAACAAAATATTGGATGTGCATATTTACTGAAAATTTGTACAGGATGTAAACAGGTTGTATACGGATTACACTTTATTTATTTTCGATTTTTCTCAGTCTATAGGTAGTTGTAGTGTGCAGCTCCGTTTCATTGGCACTGGTTTAGTAGGTCAGTTGTAATATAAAATATCGACGTGGAAATTCAAATCTTCAAACTGATTAGATGACATCAACTTCCTAATGTGTAGGTCCTACAGATATTTAAAAGGAATCACATCAAATTATGTCTGTCATTTTCTCAAAAGGTAATCAAATAGCGAATTGTCGAAACATGGCAAGATTAATTATTGTTACATATGTTTTCGTCTTTCTTATTTTTCGAGAAATTCGTCTAGTTTCAAGCCATGCTAGAGGATTCATGAGCAGCATTACGCGACACACGACGCGGTGACTATCACGCAGCTACTCGGCTAAAATACGTTATACAAATTCATTAAAACTATGCTATAAAATAAAAATATTCCACAATAATAACCTCACACCGCAATACCGTTTTAACATCACAAAATTCTCGCTATCAAGAATAGGTAGCCTGCAATTCATCAAGTGTGTCCCATCTATCATTGTCGTTGCGGTCTGCAATGGCCTTGTGGACCTTCCTGATAACGAACAAACCGAATCGGTCTTGAGATTAATAGATCGAAAGTGTGGTTATGTCACGTGTGTGCGTCACTGGAAAGGTCTTAGTTTATTGATGTTTTGTTAGACATTTAGGGCACTTATATTCTATTTTAATCGGATTATAAGTAATTAAGTTATATTGTATTAGTGATTTTTTTAAAGCGGTAATATCGTCCAATGTCTTCTCTCGTAATGAGCGAGACGAGAGAGAAAGTGTCAGACTTGTATTGACTAAAAATCACCCCGTTCCTACTCCTGCTTCTCGAGCCAGAGCCCCGGTTAACCTGCTAGGTAGTCCGCAGCTCCGTATTGTATTAGTGATACTATAATATGGAGTAGTAAAGTACTGATAAAATTAAAAGAAATCCGTCACAAAGTTGTGATGTTAGGTAAATAATTCTTAAACATCAACCTTATTCCAATACCTACTAAGTATAGCTTATCGGATCTATAGGCATTTAATTTTATCAAACCTAAAAAATCCACTTCAACAAAACATGTCAATACACCCAACCTCACAAACCAAACAAACAGCATTAAGCATAAATACAAAAGACATTACATTTCACAACTTAACGTACCAACCAGTACTTTAAGTACCCAAGAACTCGTAACAACGGAATAATTTCCAAAGATTTCTCAAACTATAAACTTTTCGAGACTACAACTTAGGATTTAATCCACTTAAATTCACGAACATGCCTGGGAACAAGCCACAATGAGCTTTGTGTACTAGATATAGTACATAGCATTCTGATTTATAATTTCTATGCCGAAGTGAAACAACGGCTTCCAAACACGGATAACTTTAGTGCTTAAATTTCGGAAATACAAATA
Source organism: Spodoptera frugiperda (assembly GCF_023101765.2). NCBI lineage: Eukaryota > Metazoa > Arthropoda > Insecta > Lepidoptera > Noctuidae > Spodoptera > Spodoptera frugiperda. The sequence continues at coordinate 10,263,507 of NC_064234.1, read as the reverse complement.
GAAAATGTATTGTTGTTTAGATTTGTGTGTAAAGGTACGTAATTGGTGGCTGGAAATTGATTTAGAAGTTTCGGTTTCGAGTATTTGTTGGGAAAAGTTCGAGCATTTTATGTTTCGTGTTTTTAGGTTATGTCCAAATTAGCAAATTGTTTGTTTAAGGTTAAACTTGAAGCTTATAAGGGTCCTTGAAAAGTACACAATTAGGTTATCAAAAAAATCTAGCTCTAGGTAGAATCAATTACTTACTAACGATACAAAAAATAGATTAAGGCTATCAGTAATTAGGTAACGTAATATGATTACGTAAGCGGGAAAACCATAACACTTACTATTAATATTTCAGATCAGTTATTCCTAGACATCTTAGATTATAAATCTGACATGAGAGCAGACAAAACGTATCGAAAACGTCACTTTATCTCTTTATTACAACATTCTAGAAAAGATAAGAAACAGATTCCATCGTAAACGGAGCACAAAGAAAATGAGAATATTAACGGCACAGCAACACGTACCCAGAATACTAAATAAACCAGATTGACCTTTCATATTTAACTACGAAGACAGAAGACTATTTGAGGACCTAAAAATAAAAGGAAAAAAATGAGCACTCAATTACTTCCACGAATGTTTTTCTGAAAGAAAAAAACGTTTCGAGGATTTTCTGGGCTTCTTATTCTTAATCCACTTATTTCTTAACAATTACATGTGTAACACCCACGCCGTATCATTCCCTAGAATAATCATTAGAGTATTAAGTAAATATTACTACAATACTAAATTACTATTTACTAATCTCCGTTTTTTGCTTCCACATTCATTAACGAGGATTTTCTTTTTTCGTTTCCCAATACGGTATAAAATGTTTTTTGTGAATATGAGTTTTTATGCTTCTACGGATGGCGTAATGTTCAATTACATAATATTAATGGGAATTATCCTGGGGCGATCCTTAGCTTGCTTTTCTAATAGACATGTGCTAGGCTACATTGCGGTGGTTTCGATTGACTTCCACCAATCATTTTCATAGTACACTTAGCTTAGTACTGGTGGAAACGGCTGTTGTTTGTATGTAAAGATACGTGCTATGGATGTGTGCTATGAATAGCTTCCCTACTATCGATACATCGTATACTCGTGCTTCGCGTCTTCCTCGCACAGCTACATTGCTTAGTATCAGTGAAAACGGTTACATAGTTTCACAGCTTAGCTATTACATCTTTATTAGCATAGCTACATAGCAATTATCTGGTGGAAAAGCACCCTAATCCTGGGGCGATCCTTAAACCAACCATCAATTTGTCAATAATATGAACGTCATTAACGATGTTTGTAACACCAAACGTGCATTACGAAGTATAATACAATTTGTCTGGCTTAAGTAAAGGTACAATTCATAAGGATTCTCACAAAAATATAACTCATTCTAGAACAAACGGTTTTCCTATTTTATTGAATCACACACCCAAGGGAGAAACTGGGAGACTTCAACAATAAGACTTAAAGTATTACCTTAAAATTTGAATCGATTTCTCGATCATCCCATTTATAGCAAAAGACATACAAAACGTTTTTCAGCTTTCATTTGATTAAGCGTGCCTACGTGCGTTTCAAGTAACCGGGTTTTATAAAAGAAATCTGGTCTAAAAAGCCCATGTTCTAAAACATAACAGGGTGCGGTACTTTGGAATTATTGATTGGGAATCATCATCAGATATTTTTAACTTATGTCTACTTCGGCGGATTGTAGATGTAAGTTTCTGATTTTAAAAACCAGTGCCCTTAGTTTGAGTTTGCTTTTCGTTTAAAGTAATCTTTAAAACGAAGCGCGCATTCGACGCCCCGATTGGTTGGTTCACTCGAGCCGGCCAATCAGAGTGCCGAACGAACTCGTTTCGTTTGTGTTCAACGTTTAACAAATTTGCATACTCGTGCTCATATGCATTTGTGGATAAAAGAGAAAGAACGTTAACTGACAGATAACCAAACTGATAAATCAAAAGTATTATCAGACTTTTTAAATTATCTTCTATTTTGAAGCACCTCTTTGCGTTTTGAGAAAATAGTAGACATTATGCTATGTAGTTACCTTACAAAATTCACAACCATCGCCAGCCACCAATCAACATTACCGAGCCGTCTCTAGAGGTCCCTTTTTCCCTTTAAATTACGCAACCCTAAAAACGCCCGGTACCTAATCTGTCAGCTTATTTTATCGGTGTCTCGACGCTTCGTATATTTCCTGCCTTTTATGAGTCCCGTTCTAATTGTGAGATTTTCTCCGTACTTTGACCTTTCGGCCTTCGACCTTCGAGATATTTTCTGAACTTTGAGTCGGTCTTCCTTGTTGCGTTGCGTAAGGAACAAATTAGTCACGATAACATTATGTGCCGATTGTAAGGCGGGTCTTAACGACCTATATTGTGAACCTGATTGAAAAAAAAGAGTAACCTATGGAGTTTCTTGCTCGTTCTTTTCCATAGGGAACACTTTAGAACGAGCAAATAGCTTTACTAGAAGACTGACCGACAGACACAGACGAAAAACAAATATAATTTAATATTATTATATTTCCTTTCACGTTCAAACGTCTTCCCTGATTATTTGAAATAAATAATTTTGACTTTGACTTGACTGTTGTTGTGTATTATTTTGATAATAATTTGTTGGTGAGTGGTGTAAATGATTAGTAAAAGGCATGGGAATGATAAGATTAAAGTAATAAATTTACGAACAATGGAATTCTGTTAACTTATCCTCAAAAAACTAGAGAAACGTTTTCATTTTAAAACCTCATCAAGTCGATGAAGAAGGCAATTAGTTTTTAAATATTCATCCAACGAAGTGGGTAAGTAATAAAAGTTAATTTATTATTCAGTCGCTGTTTCGTTTGGCAATAAATATTTTATTTGATCAATTCTCAAAATAGCCAAATTGTTTCTTGGAACTTTATTTTTTAATACAAACTCTTGTTTGCAGATATTACAATAAGTAATTCTGATATTTATTTTTGGAAATCTTTTTACTACAGAATATTGTTGCTAAGGAAAATTCCATCAGACCACCACAGATGGGGCCTAGTTAGGCTGATGAAGCCGACCCGGAGCAGGTTTACCGGGGCTCCGGTTCGAAAAGTAAGATCAAGGTGGCTTTTAGTCTGTAAGAATTTGACATTCTCACCTCACGCAAAGCGGAAGAAGCAATTGGATAATTTCCCCCTCAAAAAACAAAAAAAAAATGTAAGCAGTACAGATTGATTATTATGAATTGTTTTTTTTTTCATTATTCACAAACATTTGGGTATCTTTAAAACATTATAATATTATGGACCCACTATTGACCAGCGTACAATACTTAGACACGTAACTTTATGAATCCCTATCTCTATTCTACAAAACGTATAAAGACACAGCTACTCAGAATATTTAATCAACACCGCAGATCTCGCAAAACCCCTCTAAACCCAACATTCCAAAAATTACATCCGAAAATTAATGAAGAAACTACCGCAATCGGAAACGCACAGGAATAAGTAATTAATAATCAAGAACTGAATTTACAACGTGGAGAAGAAGATAGTCCAATACCTACAAACTCCGGAGATTTGAATCTTGATAATTAAACCGACCAAATTGAAGAAGCTGCGAGGTCAAGTAGACTGAGATAAGTTTCTGTACATCTAACTTTGGCAAGATAAACTTCTGTCAGATCATTCGGTGCGCCTTGTTAACGAAGTTTCGTTGATTTTATCTGCGTAATTAACGAAGAAGGACCAGGTATTGTTAGCGTTATACTTGAGCACTAAAGACTGGTTTAGATTGTCTGAAAATCATCTAAGTGGAAGTAAATGTCTAGGTTTTTCACTTAATTTGCTATCGTCTAACAGTAATTTTCAATTTAAACCAATTTCAAACCTTTAAGAAAATAGCGTATTCCTTTTTTAAAGTCTGGTAACACACCTGTGACTCCTCTAGTGTTGCGGGCGGGCGTGTCCATGGGCGGCGCTGAACGCTTACCATCAGGTGACTTTAAGCTTACCATAAAAAAAAAAACTTAATTGTAATATATAGGGGTTTTCTTTTACTACAGTTTGCATTTAATATATAGAGTTAACCATTACAAAATTTTGCGGTAGTATTCAAGTTTATTTTTTATAAACTACGAGTACTCCTTAAAGCTTATATCTCTATCTAAACTAGGTTATACACAGGTTTTCCACTAGTTGTTGTATACGCATATACTTATATATACGCATGTAATATGGGGTCAGCCTACTGCCACATATGGGGCACAAATCTAACTCAATTGGAAATAGTTTTCATTCGAAATTGTTGGTTGCTGCGTGTGGTCTATTTTAACTTGAATGGAAACGTAATTTATTGGCACTAATTTGGTACGAGCCGCATATTAACGTGGTTTTGGCTATTCTCGTTTTAGGTAGGTAGGCTTTAATTTGATGGAAAATAATCATTAAGTGTTTACGTTTACAGTTTCTTTTCGTTTACGTATGGTAAGCTGTTACTAGGTCATCATAAGTAAAGGCTTCATACTGAATTGTTGGAATATAACAAATCACAGTTTTTGTGTTGATTTAGTAAGTATTAGCAAGTTAAAATGGCAGTACACCGATAACCTCACTCGCACAACGAAACACAACGCAAGCGTTGTTTCACGTTGCTGTTCTGAGGCCGTGGTATCACTCCCGTCGAGCCGGCCCATTCGTGCCGAAGCATGGCTCTCCCACACCTAAAAATACACATAATAATTAAAGTCTGGATATTTATATCTCATGTAATATAAAAGGGACCGATATAGAATATCCACCCGAACGAATTTGAACCAACAAACAGTGAATAAAACAAACAAGTTTCAAACTGAACGAGATAACTTTATGTAGAATCAACAGAGGATTGATTGCCTCCACTGACATTTCCTAAATGTCAAACTGAATCGATATTTAACCTCACACAAGTACCTCTGTTGTACATGTGTCCGTGGGCGTCTCATCTGAAAAAGGTCAGGGTATCAATTTGTAGGGATGAGATTAACTAGTGATTGACTATAGTGTGTATTTGTTGCTAGCTTCTTGCTTGCGGTTTCACTTATGTAGGTACGTGGACGAGGGGTTACTGTTTTGTAATACTTCTGGTTTTATCTATAAGCGACATAAGGTGCCGCTATGTATACAAAATTGTGATGAGTTTCGACAGACATATTTTTTGTAAAAATTAGACAAAATTCTACGGCAACAGCTTTGTACCACACTCCAAGCATACAAATATTTGGAGCTGCGGACTGCCTAGCGAGGCTCCGGCTCGAAAAGCAGGAGTAGAAACGTGGTGGTTTTTAGTCAGTAAGACTTAGTCTTACACTCCCTCTCGTCTTGCCCAAGGCGAGAAAAGTCATCGGATGATTTTCCCCCCCTAAAAAAGCACACAAATATTTCCCTTTTTTATAGGACAGGCGTAAATGAAATATGTCTCCACCACCGGAGTTTCTGGGCATTAAAGAATATCAGGAAATTTTGATTTTTAAATTATCACAATAATATTGTATCTAATAAATAAACAGACATACTTTCCATTTTACGATATGTATAATAAGGACCATTTTATTTGATACTAGCTTCCGCCCGCGACTCCGTCCGCGCGGATGTCGGTCTTCGCGTGGAAGTTTTATTTCTCCATTTTGAGTAACTCTGACATTGACATCTTATAAATATCTATTGGACCCAAATACGGCGAGGCCCATAATAATTAAGGAGATCCCTCTATTGAGTTACTGCTGTTGAGCTTGCGTTTTGTAGAATAAAACTGAAAAATAAAGTTATTTTTATACGTATTTTTCCAGGACAAAAAGTATCCTATTTTATGCCCAGGATAATAAGGTATAATTATACCAAGTGTCATCGAAATTGAACCGTTAGTTTTCACGTGATGCCTGCACATACAGACAGACAGACAAAAAAAATAATCACATATTTGGGTTTGGTATCGATCCAGTAACACCCCCTGCTATTTATTCTTTCAATATTTTCAATGTACAGAATTCACCCTTCTACAGATTTATTATAATATGAATGAATGAATTAATGAATGAATGAGAGTGTTATAAACGTAAGAGTAGACAAATACATATAATCAGAAAGCTCCGAACTGCTAAGCTATCGGGAGTTATACGTGTTATTGTGAGTCAACCATAAGAGATAGACATTTGCTGTCGTGGAATATTTTTTAAACAATTTTAAGGAGAACATTTCCGTCGTACATTATTTCTGTGTAGCTTTAACCATTAAGGCTGCACACGCGACGGAAGCTTAAAAAATGGAGTAAGTTCTCCTGTTTTCCTAACATTTCCCTTCACTGCTCTGCTCCTATTGATCGTAGCGTGATGAAAAGTATACTATAACCTGCCCAGGAGTATGAAGAACAATTGTACCAAGTTTCGTTGAAATCTGTCGAGTGGTTTTTATTTCTATAAAGAACATACAGACAGACAGACAGACAGACAGACAGACAGACAGACAAAAATTTTTCTGATTGCATTTTTGGCGTCAGTATCGATCACTAATCACCCGCTGATAGTTATTTTGGAAATATATTTCATGTACAGAATCGACCTCTCTACAGATTTATTATAAGTATAGAAGATAGATATAGATATACTCGTACCTGAATGGATTTCAATTATATTATGGGATAATGGACATTATCCGAAGTAATTATTATTAGTAATACGAATACCTTTTTCTTAGTAACCTATTAGATAGAGTACAGTTACATTAATCTCCGGATTGCGTACTTTACCGTAAAAGCCATCCAGTTTAGGTTAGATTCGTAGAAATGGTGATCCTTTTTCTCCTTCTTTTCCTAGTATTCTTACTTTCTTAGTGTCAAGAAGCGTCTTTTTTTTCAACAACAAAGTTTAACAGTTCTCCTGTTAACCTACAAACGTTTGCAACCTCTAAGGAGTCTTACGCGTTTTTGATCTTGCAAAAGGCTTTGCATACCGTTTCAAACTAACTTCAACAAAGGAAGAGGTTCTCAATTCGGCTGTGTTTTTAATAAGCTTGTGATGACGCACATAGATGATCGACGAGCAAATCGACGGGAGACGTCATAAATAATACAACGCATAAATGAATTTGCATGCGAATTAACATTGATAAAAAATCCCAATGAACAAGAGTTGGGCAGAAAACCCGCCAGCCGCGATTACCTCGCCTTGTCAGAGGATCCTCCTTTTCTTAGGAAACTTTACTCTCTGATCCCTACTCGTAAAAGATCATACTGTAGTATATCAGAGAAACTTAGCTAGAATTAATTATATCTAACTACTCGTAGCTAATTTACCGTGTGTATAACTCATAGGTTTTCAAATAAATATGTATGTGTTATCATTATTTAGCTAGCTGATAGATTTATGTCCTTATCGTCCGTACTAAAATGGATCCATTCATTCCACATGACCTTGATACTTGATAGTGATATAATGGTCAAAATGACCGATGTCTGATCAAATATTTATGTTTACGACTATAACTGTCACATATTGGTATGTTACATAAGTCACCGCAGGAAGGTTCCGGAAATTTCTTCGAGGTTGGTGAAGGTATGAAGTGAATCTTTAAAAATGTTCTTTTAATTCGCAAAATAATAAAATGTGTCTGTAATTGGTATTGTATAATTGCAATTTAAGTTTCTTTAAAAACTGATTTACTTGTTGCCTACTATTTATATTAAACCATTGGATAGTATTGGTTGGAAGAGCGGCTTATACGTGGTCAAGGGTGATTTTAGAGGCGGCGAATCCGCGTCGGCAGCCTAGATCACGGCCACAGGCAGTGCAGTGCAGGGTAGTGCAGAAACCCTATTAGGAACGGCTACTTATACGTTATACTTAAAAAAATATATAATTCACGAGGCTTACTTTATATTATAGGTATCAGTTTCCACATTTATGTTTATTGGCATCAAGGATAAAAACAAATGGAAGTGAGGAAATAAAATATTTATGTATTTTATTATTACTCAGTGGTATTGTGTTTTGTTTCTGTGTTATTGTATTCATAATATTATGTAGTTGATTTAGGCTACTGTGGTTTGAGTGAGCTGTATTATAAACTGACTAAACTCAACTCAAAAGCGACTAAATAGTATTGTAATACTACTGAATACAACAGTATTGTGATACTATTTAGTGGTTTTTTTTCTTATACAACACCTTTCACTACAATTTTCATGTATTTTAATTAATAGTTACTTATTCATAAGACAATGAAGTGCTTCAACCGCAACGTTTTTAACAAAACAGTTGTATTTCATTGCATTATTTCAACTTTGTATCGAAGAACGTATTCAAAGAACTTTAAGAGTCTGGTAACTCCATAGTTCTACAGAATTCTAGAAGGTCTTAGATTGATTTTACTAAAGCCACTGGCCAGCAAACAAGATGTACCAAAGTATGTCGCAATACAAGTACAACTTGAGGAAACTAGACGAATATCTAAAGTCCTAAACTAACAAACTAGATTTCGAAATCATTGGTCCGAAAGCAAACTTGGAACAAACTGTACTAGAGCTAATTTAACAAGGCCCAAATATTTACAAGGAATTCTCATCCGTATTCCTGGATCCTTAAGTCCTGGTTTGGTGTGAGGGTTCTGGCACAAATGACTTTTATGTTTTTTGCAGTCCCTTTCTTGTTACGCTCATTAGGAATATTAATTAAACTAACTATCACACGTTTGGTCCACTCTCTGTTTCTGAACGGCTTTGAAGATTGTAGATAAACATTTACACTGCTGAACCTTCTTTGGTTAAGTTTTGTTTTCGGATTGGTCGACTGGAAATAAAACAAACTGCGCAAAGGCAGAGGAATTACGTATAATCATCATCAATTTGAAGTCTTGCTTATCAATTATTTTCAAACGTCAGCGCCTAATAGCATGAAGTCTAGATTTTTGTTATGGTGTAAGCCGGTAAACAAGCAGACAGATCACCTGATGGTAACCAAGCGCCGCCGCCCATGGACACACGAAACACCAAGGGTTAGGTTTTTAGGAATTGAGCCTCCGGTAAACTCACTCACAGAACGTAACCCCTATATTTTATACCTAATAACTATCGTGAGACATACTAATTTGACTAAAATAACAGTTTACTCATGGAAGCTTTAGTCCAGAGATAGCCTACGCGACGTAACCACATCCGCTCATGCTGTATATGAGGAAAAGTCCTCTGTGTCTCGAAACTAGTAGAACTTTTCTCAGTATTAATACATTTACCTGAGAAAACCGTTATATTTTATAATATATTATTTTATTAACAAAATAGTTTATTTTCTATACAAACACAAGAGTGTGATTACTAACTAACACTGACCTTACTAAACACAAAGCAAATTAACGAAACCTTAAAATTAACTTAGCAAGCCCTTTCTAAATTAAAATTTTTAGCTAAAATATAAATCAGTGGATACAAAATATAACTTGACAAGGTTAGATTAAAGTTTTTGATGTGATCTAATCTGCGTTCAGACTGCGATGGATTTAACACCGTTTCTTACCTAAGAACTGAGTCTAAAAACTAAGACAAAGTGAATTTTAATTGAAACTACTAACTTCCAATTTAGAGTTTGTTTGTTATTTCTTAGTAGCTGTTGCCTACGGCTTCGTTCGCGTAGAACAATCACTTCTGTCTGACCGAAATTGACACATTGTTTTTTTTTTAATAAAAATAGCCTTAGAATTTCAACTACCTAGCAATAAAAGTTCTTCTAATCGGTCCAGCCATTTCTAACATTAGCCGGAACAAACAAACAGACAGACAACAATTCTAATATGTGATTTTAGTGTATTTATCATTCCGGAGCTGCGGACTACCTAGCGGGTTTACCGGGGTTCCGGCTCGACAAGCAGGAGTAGGAACGGGATGGTTTTTAGTCAGTAAGAGTCTGACACTCCCTCTCGCTTTGCCCTGGCGAGAGAAGTCATTGGATGATTTTCCCCCTGAAAAAAAAAGTGTATTTATCATATGTATATTCTTCATAATATGCTTGTAATAAAAAGGGTTGCGGTTATTTAAATATTACAAACAGATACTTCAAGTTTATTTGTTAGTGTAGACAATTACAACAGTGAATAGAAATGAAGCTTTTAAATTTTTAAGTCATGGTTGGAAATTTTACCGAACTTGTTTACGACTTGAAAACAGTCCACAAATTCATGGAGAGATTACGCGAGCTCTAATTATATTTAGATGCAGTTCACTTAGAAAATTGTGGAAAAATATTTTAACCTCTCATGATATTGCCCCCTTTAAAAAAGTATACATTAGAAACAGTGCAATAGTAAAAACCATAATAATACGAATTCGACCAAGGACATGTCCATACCAGGTATTTCTTGACACCTATTTCTTGGCAGACTGTTATAATATTACTATAAGGAAATAGATTACAACTTTTACAAAACTGGTGTACCTACACTCTAAATACCATTCTAATTTCCTCTTCTGGAACCTGTAGATATAACACAAAGTCTAACAACAAAAATAGTAAAATCTTTAACAATTCATCACCGAATCATTTTCAAACATGAATGAGTTACAAAATGTACACTAGCAAACTAAATTAAGGTGGGGTAAGTACCTCTGTACTGTCAACTGCGTAATTTCCATTCATATTCATGAGTTAATTAAAACTAATGACTAAAGGTATTAATTTCTAAACTCATTTCAACTGAGAAATAACGTTCCTTAGAGACAGATGCGAAATATTCATTGTTAAGGTGGTAATTTTGGCCCTTTTTTGCTTTTTGGAATCTATTGGGCCTAGTTACGTAGAAGTTTATTGTCTAGGTATTGCTGTTTAGAGGTTAAAAGGAGACAGGTCTTATGTGTGAGGTTTAATTCTTCTTTATTTGTGTGTAGTTTATTTATTTTGGGTATGTTGATGTTTAGTTTATAGTGTAAGAAATTAATTTTACTTGTGTTTAGCGGGACTGCTAAATTGGAACTCGTGTTTATTTCTCTGATGTATTACAGAGTCAGAATTCTCCAAAAACCCTTATGTTCCTAAACCCCAAAAGGCCGGCAACACACTTAATGCGCACAACAACACTGTTTTGCTATGCGCACCGAGTACGTTGACGTGTGTGTTGTCAACACAAACGCATCTGGTGTTGCGGGTGTCCATGGGTCAAGACGCTTTACCGGCTTATACCAAAAAAAAAGTTCATAAAAAGGAATTCAGTACATAGCAAAATCTTCGACCTTACCCACAATGTTGTCAAATATTTACCCTCATAAGGTGGAAATCAGACCACACAAGCATTGAACATTATAATAAAAAGTTTAATGACTGTCAATTTTCATAAATATACAATTTTACATTTTATGTTGCTTGTTTCAAAGCTTATTATCCAGTGTCATTAAAAATTCGTATACTCTGCAGTTTTGGTGGTACGTCGTAAATTATTATGTCCCTGCTGATGAGCAGCTTTGAACAATTAGATCTAAGCAAAATTAACGCCAAAAGTATGTATTAGTCCCTTGTTTAGAAGTTTTTGTTTAATCGTAAACAACAACTTTTGTTATGATGTGAATATATATTTGAGACCTTTGTAGTACCTAAGTTTCGTATTCATAGATATTTGACACCTCTAAAAAATAGCTTTTGTATTCATATATGTATATATACGTATAAGTAATTTGTGTAAAAGTCTTTATAAAATTGCTTTATAAAGAAACTAGTTCAAAATGATTTCATTTTAATTGAAATATAAAGAAAATGTTGTACATCATCATACTTTTTTCATTCATTCCATTTTCTAATGTTGCAATACTTATTCTGCTACAAGCATTTGCCAGGCACTTCACACGCATTCCCGTGGAATAATAAGTATCTTATCACCTAAAACAGTTCATACCCTGTCTATATACTTAAAATTTCTATAAATGTAATAAAAATCCATTCAGTAGATTCAGCCTGATTAACAGCCAAACATCCAAACAAACTAACTTTTACATTTATAATATTAGTGTGATTTGAGGCAGAGGCCGATCTCAACGACGTCACCTTGGCTTTAAAAAAAAGAGAACAATCTCATAAAATAAAACTATAATCGATATAATACGACTTACTGATTGGAACAAACACTAAACTCCAAAAATAGGTGACATTGGAAAAAAACTTTGTGCACACAAAATGTTTTTTATGGTATAATCCGGTAAACGAGCAAACGAATCACCTGATAATAAGCAATTGTCGCCTATAGACACGCTAAACACAAGATACGTTACAAGTGCGTTGCCGGCCTTTTGGGGGTTAGGAATTTAAGGGTTGATGGGGAATCGGGGATTGGGAAGGGGGGTAATAGTATAAGGGCCTCCGAAAACCTAGCTAACACAACGAAACACAACGCAAGCGTTGTTTCACGTCAGTTTCACTAGACACAATATAGTGATTCAAATTGTCGTACATAGATCGACGATACGAGAGGTCTGTAACGCCCTGGTGACCCCAACCTAGTTGGGATGCAGCCAGGAGAAAGCAGACAAAGAAAATGAATGTAATAGGTTCACATCCACATCATAAAATATTTGCTTTTCCACGCAATTTCATCTGTTAGCAAGCGCCAGCGGTTTATTGCCGTAACACACAGCAACAGTATTTGTGTTAGGGACTATTGAGCAATAATAAAAAGAAAAAATATATACGACGTTTCCCTAACCTGCGTCATTGGACGAGTAGTCGCAAGTGCGACTGCCGGACAAGGGGTCTCGATTTCGATTCCCGGGTCTACTGGGCTTTTTTCGGATTTTCGAAATTTTCTCAGGAGTCGGAACCTGGAACTGTGCCCAGTATATGGCAATCGTTGTTTTTTTTACTTTTTTTTTACTCACCTTATGCTCACCTCCTATTACATGGAACTTATAACACAAATAGTGAAAAGTAGGTGTACATTGTATAGCGGTATTAATATGCACCTCTACCCCATCGGGGATAAAAAGGCGTGACGTTGTATTTTCCCCTACCGAGAATCCAAACCAATTTTTTTTGGCATTCAGATTTGTTCCCACTCTGTTGATAACAGAGTAGGCACAACACGGCAGTCAGGAGAAAACTACAAAGAGAGAGAGAATTAAAAACCATTTTTTTGTTTACAAGTCCATGCCCCCATGCGAGGCGTACCTACATACGGTACTGTTACGTAAACGCAGCGATAACGCAAACACTGTTGCACAAGTGAAACGAGTTGATAAGAAACGAGAAACGCAGTAAACTGAACTGTGTAGTGAACAACACGTTATGGTAAAATTTTAAAACATTTTACGCCCTTAGTAACGGTAGAGATGAAAATATTTGTAGATCAAAGTTTGTTTGAGGTATCATGCTTTTTAGGGTTCCGTAGCCAAATGGCAAAAAACGGAACCCTTATTAAACTAAGGTTTGGACTGGGGAGTAATATGGTCAAATGACCATTTATATTACGATGAAAATTAAGTATTACTAGCTTCTGCCAGCGGCTTCGCCCGCGTTCCCGTGGGATAAAATGTGTCTTATCCCTCAAATCAGCTAATACCCTGTCTGTATACTAAATTTCATCAAGATCCGTTCAATAGTTTCAGCACGATTGACGGACAAACATCCAAAAATCAAACTTTAATAATATTAGTGTGATAGCGATGTCAGCACCTTTCAACTGAAGATGAGACACTCTTACCGCAAATACTAATGGTTACACTAAACCCACTTTAGATCGACAAAGCACTTAAATCATCCCTAATATTATGAAGAATATTTCCTTGTTAGTTGTTGTTCTCATACTTATACGAAGAGACCCTACCAAAGTGCTGCGTAAGTAAGTATTTAGTTATAATACACATTTTGTAAATTGAAAATCTTAATCATAATTTACATCCAGCTCAGTAACCACGTTGCCATAAAAAAGTAGAAGTACATTTTAAGTCATAAAACATAACATTATATAACCACCACCCCCCCCCCCTCCCCGCCTCTGCCCATTTAACATGACCACAGAAGGGACGGACGGCCGTAAAATCTGTTAAACAGATTTGGTTTAATTTAAAGCAATGGTTCATTGTAATTACGGCGATAGAAAAGCTGGAAACCTTTTATCACAGACGTTAAACTGAATTAAAATTTTATTCCATTTTGAATTGTTATTTTTTTAGGTCAAGTTTTTACTTTTTTTTACGCTCTCGTAATAATCTTCAAAGGAGTCTTGAAAGTCCCTAAATCATTTTTAAAGAACTAGCAATTTATGTCAAACTGATTAATGATAACGATATGTTTTTATTATCTGCCTAAAAAGACGATGAAAGTAACTAAAGATGAGACGAATAAATGTTTTTCTTGACATAATGCGATCTTTAATCACGTTATATTTTCCAATCAAAGTATATCGATCAACTCAATTATTGTGAAAAATATGTCTCAGATTGCAATTTAAGAAACTAGTATTAGTTTATTTTTAATACCCTATCTTTACCCGTGGCGTAGATATGTAAAATTTCAAGAAGATTGAATGAGTAGGTAATGCCTAAAAAGTACCACTCAAACAAACTAACTTTTCTAAACAGAAATCATAAATGATATTTATTTTTGCAAATTGGTTACAAGATAACACTTTTACACGTCAATCTCTAAAATTTTTGAACAGTCATTAGTTTACTCAACCACGTTTTCGCGTTTTAAGTGTGTTGGATATTGAGATTTATTCGTGTATGCTACTGTTTCCTATAAGCAATTTATATAAGAACCATCGATGCGGCCCAGTAGGGCTGATTCCTGATCCGGAGCTGCGGATTACCTAGCGGGTTTACCGGGGCTCCGGCTCGAAAAGCAGGAGTAGGAAAAGAGTCTGATACTCCCTCTCGCCTCACCTAAGGCGAGAGAAGTCATTGAATGATTTTCCCCCCTCAAAAAGTGTTATAACAAAAGTTAATTACAACACTCAGTCTCAGCATAATCTCAAACATATTTACTAATCAGTCAGCAAATATATTTACATCATCAGACATCACTAGTTAACGACTAACTAACAACGCAACAAAAATCCTGTTTTATTCAACTTAATTAAAGCAGATAGTCCTTTGGCGTAATTCACTAGAATTATTAATTACAAGGATAATTGGCTGGCCTTGTCTTCGCTCTATGTTAGATGGCATTAATATTATATGACCCGAAGCCTTTAGATTCCACGATCATTTAGCCTTTGTTACTTGTTCAGCCTAGGTAATGGGGATATTTGCTCTTCGCCTTTTCTTAATGAATACTGTATTGGGGTCAAGTCGATTTCTGGATATTGAGATAATAGTGTGGTATGCTACCTGACTTGATATTTTAATTATTGGTTGTATGAACAGATTTACTTATTCGAAATCAATACCAAATTAATCTGTAAAATGTATAAGTGATCCGTAAATCTATACTCTAAGTTACTTATAAATGTAGTCATCACTAACAATACAATAAATCTTTAGTTTTATTCTGCTTGCGGCAGCACCACCCTCCCGCCCGCAATTAAATGCTCACGCAGCAGAGGTGCAACACAAAAACACACACACGACACGCAACAAAACACTCGACGTATGTTTCGCTCCTCTACGGAGTATCTTCAGGAGTTGTCGACTCAGCGGCTCCCGCAGCTCGAATTCGATCGAAGATTTATTGTATTGTTAGTGTAACATTGATCTCCGTAAAGTAACGCCTGATTCTGTTCTATATAATGTTGTAAGTTTTGTAAACCCCCTTCATATCTGAAAATCCTCCATTTTCAGCCTTTACTTTTACTGAGAACTCCTTGGTCTAGTTTATCAATAAGATTTATAAACCTTCTAAAGTGTGAACAGTAACTGAAGACCTAGTAATAACCGAACGACCTCAATATACAATCACTTAGACTGAACAAGGCAGAAAATCCATGAATATAAATATACCACCAAATTATAAGCTTCTACTAACAAAATTGATACCAAATATGGATGACCCTGAACTACTTATGAATTCCGATAAATTACAGCTATTACGTCTCATGATTGTTGCACCTACGCGGTCCTAATAATAACCCAAATATGTTATTTATGAACCAAAAACGTCGATTTCAAGGTCAAACGTTAAATCATTGTTTGTTATATAATTTGAACGTCATATTTGGGTAATGTGATGAATTTGGTAGATGGATTTGTTATTTTTGTAAAAAATAGAAATATGCATACAATTAATTATATATTTACTCGAATAGTGGACGAACGGATATGTAGTGTTAGATTTTAAATACAACGAAACCTTTTTCAGTAGGCTGCGCGACGACTCGTGATGATGACTCCCCCTGTGACTCGAAACTAGTAGAGCTTTTCTCGATTAATATACGTGAGAAAACCGTGATTTTTAGTTAATTTAATGTGGCTCACGATAGTTATTATAAAAATAAACCTTTTTAATGGTCTTGTCGCAAAAACTAATTTTATTATAAAATACAAGAGAAGGATAATATAATTACTAATACTGAAACAACCCCTCAAGGGAGCTTTATCATTTTATTCATTACCAGGAGCCGTCTGGGCGGTGATCGTTTCCTCCTTAGATTGAGCGGTCCCCATGGTTCGAAGATTAATTACAGCAACATAAGACTCGTTACTATAGGGACGTGGCCACAGCAAAATATCAAAGTTTTGGACGCCTTCCTATATATTTAGGACATTTTGAAACTGACAAGCAATTTCCCCAAATAATATTTTTTGCCCCTATCTGAGAATAAACCGCGATATCTAACGCACTTTTTTTTTGAGGGGAGAAAATCATCCAATGGCTTCTCTCGCCTTGGGTGCGGCGAGAGGTAGTGTCAGACTCTTACTTACTAAAATTCACTCCGTTCCTACTTCTGCTCTTCGAGCCGGAGCCCCAGTAACCCGCTAGGCAGTCCGCAGCTCCGGATCTTATACACTTTTAAACTATGATAACAATATAAAGATTACGAAATAAACATCTCAACATCACAAGGTCAAAGACGACCTCCAAGAAAAAATTAAACCATGAACACCAAGAATTTTCTCCATAAAACGAGATCTTATGGGCCATACTTCAAGGGTAATTTACCCTTACAGTATACCTACAGAATTGCATTAATTGACAGTAATGGGGGATCCTTTGGGTAATGAGTATTTAATTAGATCCACTAAACAAAATAATTAAAATGGAACGGAAAGGTCGAGGGGTAGAAGATTTATTTAAATAAAAACAATCGTGGTTGAGTAAACTAATTACTCTTCTAGAAATTGTCTTGACTATCAATCTTGACTTTAAAGAATAGTACTTTAGTGATAGTAGCTAGAACAACTGTTTGAATGATTGCAATGAGTCAAAAATAATATAGACAGAAAAAAACATGGGAAGAATAAAAGGAAATGTCTTATAACTCAACAGATTCAAAGAGATAATACAGGTTGATCGTTCAGAAAAAATAATACAAAATTCGTATCAGATGGCTCTCGATATTTTTAGTACAAGTACTTACTGTTTGTGAGTTTGTGTGTTTATGTGGATGTTTGTTACTCAATTAAAATGGCTGAGGGGATCGGAATGAGGAACAGAGGTAGGTTAGGAAGCTAGTTACTATATACCTACATATTGTAATAAACAGTGAATAATTTCAATCACAACGATCAATTCAGGTTTATCACAGATCTGGTGGTATCTGGTGGTATAGGAGATAATTTTATCAGAAGCAAAAATAGGAGCGATAAAAATAACTGGTGCTACAACATATTATCTTCGCTATGTGCGCCACAATAATATTGGTTTTATTATAATATGTACTTTATAGATACTCGCATATTGTTATTAATAACTTAATAAATACACCTGCTCATTCTGAAGCCGACGAGTATTTGAAGTTCGCCTAAATAAGTTTTAGGTAAAACCTAGAAAGTTCTACAAAACTGCTTCTAGGAATTTTCAAAATCGACTCTTATTATTTACCTGTTATAAAAGTGTAGAATCAAAATGTCACATATTTATAAAAAAAAACTTTTGAGAAGATTACCTAAATCTAACTTCTGCTTTTTAGTGGTATAAGCCGGCAAAGGATCACGTAATGGTATGCAATTGCCGACGTCCATTGACACCCGCAACACCAGAAGTGTTACAAGTGCGTTGCCGGCCTTTTGGGGGTTAGAAATTTAAGGGTTGTTGAGGAGTCGGGTATTGGGAAGACTGGGAAGAGGGGTAATTAGGCCTCCGGTAATCTTACCCATACAACAAATCACAACGCAAGCGTTGTTTCTGGTCGGTGTTCTATGAGACCGTGGTATCACTCCTGTCGAACCAACCCATTCCTGACGAAGCAAGGCTTTCCCACCCTTATAACCCAAATATAAACATACTTCCTACATAAAAAAATATAATATTTACATGTTCATGTGTAAATACGTCAGCTTTGATGTAGGTAAATAACATCTTTTCACATTCATTTCACACTCCAACCTACCGCAACACAAACATGGCGTCTAACCATGTTCCTTCGATCATTCAATCGGGAAATGATTGCCTCCTAATATAGTTATTCGCATCACTGACTCTGCCCTTAAGCTTTTTCATATATTTTTTCACACGGAATCCGTATTGGGAAGTAGGAAATGCATCTCCAGCCTTGTGATGCATTGATTTTGTTAAGCCCCAGTGGTTCGACAGATAACTTGTCATTAAACAACGGTAAATTGCGTTTTACTTTTGCACGTGGAAATGTAAAGAACTGGTTTTAACTGGTTTTTAGAATGTTTTTAGTTTTAATTGTGTAAGCGCCGTACTCCAAGTCATTTAATGGTTTGTTAACCCAGTCCTTAGCTATTGTTTTTGGAACAAAATGAAAAAAGGATTAGTCTAAGTAATCATTAAAATTAAATGTCTCTGATTACAGCAGTATTATTCTCTATTATAAAGACACAATTATTCATGTTTTCTTCAATATTATAGGTAAATTCTCTTTAATTTTATTGCCGTCTCCAAAATCCAATACGTTTCGTAGTTCGAAGTTTCTATCATCACACACACGTTTACAAAAGTTGTAGTTTGTGTGTGTGTATGAACAAACTCACGTTAAAGCTTTTAAACCGAGTTGGTTCCTTTACAAGTAAGCCCTAACAACACGAATGTCATAATCATTACCTCTCTAAGTAGTTACACGGAAACGAGTATTATGTAATTTCCAAACAATTGTTTCCGATAACACATTACGTAAAAAAAAAACTATGTTTATCAAAGGCAATAAAACGAGAAAACCGTTATTTCTTACACCTTAATTGTTCATTTTTCTGGGGATATGAAATCGTGGACAATTATGACTCATAATTAAACTTATGCATTATGTTGGTTAAAGAGGGCCTCTAATGTAAGTCTTAAGGTGCTTCCACACAGCAGTTATACAACGTTACAGTTATATAACGTTAGAACACAACATATAACATTTATAACATATAACATTTCTTAACATGTTGTAGAGTATGTTACACGCTATTATAAATGTTATCGTGTTATACATTGTTGTATAACGTTATATAACTGCTGTGTGGGAGCACCTTTATAAGTAAGCGCACTTCTGGATAACCAAGCACAAGGTACACAAGTGACCTGATATCAGACACAGGGAGCTGCTGGATCCCGGAGCTGCTGACTGCCTAGCGGGTTACCGGAGCTCCGGCTCGAAAACAGGAGTAAGAACGGGGTGGTTTTTAGTCAGTAAGATTCTGACACTCTCTCTCGTCTCGCCCAATGCGAAAGAAGTTATTGGATGTTTTTCCCCTCTTAAAAACCAGTAATCATCCCTTAACAGTATATTCCCTCCCATGGTAATTTGTACAAAACTTCCCAGTATTAATCATTGTTTGGATTCTGCGAAAATAAAAAACAAATTAAAAAAAAACGGGTTTGAATCCCCAACGTATACAGGATATTAAATTTCTAGGGTAAACTGATATTTCATGTTTACAATACACCGCAAATATGTAGGAAGGTTATCAAAAAATATTGCTCGGCACTGGTTGTGCAAATAAAAATAAATCGAAAATACTGCGTGAAACTTTTTTTATAAATCAATGCAAATACGAATCTCTGTTTAATAGAAACAGGAATCACTGATATTGTAAATACGAGTGTTTTAATTGATATGTATTATTAATATGTACGGGATTTATGTGTTCACAGAAAATATTCTGTTTAAATTATAAATTGTATGTCGTTAATTATATTATTATTCCTTTAGTTTGTAGTTTTTATAACATTGTTATATTATTTCGTCTATACGACACGTCGTAGTAATGTCAATTGACACATTTATGAACATTGAAAATATTTAAGATTTATTGTAGGATAAATTTAGTAAAAAAGGTATTCTTAATTTCCTCTTCAACTTTTAATACTTTCTTTTTACTAATGCAGATCTAGAAATCGCCCACCGCATAAATAAAAACAAAAATATAAACAAATAGATAAGACATAAAATGCGGTTGTTTTTCTTGATTTCAAAATTGGGTAACACTGTGTTTGGACTCGCTGGATAGCAACTAACCTTTGCATTTTTACAGCTACAATTTACTTTCTAGTTACTGCTAAAGAGCACATCATTTCACAACCAACTTAAATAAATCACTCAATTTTCAAATAAAAACTTCATTAAAAAGATACGTTCCAAAAATTATTAAGTTCATTAGAAAATTCATTAGGCAGGTGAGTGTCGAGCTTGATTAAAAATTGTTATTAATAGATATTATAATAACCAATAACCTTTAGGCTACACGTGTACTAAAATCGTCCAATATGCTGTGACCTTTAGGCCTTTTGATACTTGAGATTATAACTGTCACAGGGGACTGGGTCCTCACTTCACCCCCTTCATATTTTATTCAATACTACCTTTTGTTTTGTCAGCCATTTTTCGCCGAAAGCAGTTTTTATAGTTGACTAAATCTCTGTCCCAGATTTTCTTCCTCATATTACTTAGGTATAAGTAAAAATATGTTTAAAATTGTGAACATGGATGGATGGTTTATATAAAGGAATTAAATAATTATGCATGTTAGAGTGACAACCACTTACTACATTTATAAAATGTTGTAGGCAAAAAGAAAATAAGTTTAAAAGTAAATAAATAAGCAATAAGGAAAAAAATGCCAGTGATCAGCTAATGCTGTAGCACGGCACTGATTTTCAGCACTAACCAATAATGATAGAGTGACAATCACTTACACATGAGCATTATGATCTAAACAAGTTTCCTAAGAGTCCTGAAATTAACTAACTCTTTTCTGAAAGCCTATCCTACCCTATGTCAAACAGTAATCGATCCCGATCCTCAAAACAACAGAGCTACAAAGTACTTGAGGAGCGTGATACAACAAAACAGAATGCACCTTTCGAGCCTCGTAAATCATTTGCGTACAAAAGATGAGTTAAACAATGTTCGTCGCCTATTGTGAAATGTAGGTACTGGTGTACAACACAGCGTGTTGCATATTTATTCTTCGGGCTTGTTTATAGGGTGATTTATTTTAGGATATTATTTTGACTATATTTTTTGGAGGCGAGGAGGAAATGAGTGGGTTTTCTTGGAGTTGTAGCAACGGGCTGCTTTCAAGAGTGTGACGCGGTTGATGGGTGCCCAACGGCGGCGCTGATCGCTTACCATCAGGTGACTTGTCTGTTCGTTTGCCTCCTATTCGATAAAAAAGGACTACCTTAAGATTTTTGTTTATTTTTGTGATTTAAAAATCATACCTACTATTTTTGGAAAGGATGGAAAGAGATACACTTATGGTACATCAACTTATCATCAGTCGATGTCTCCAGCAACTTCAATAATAGAAAGCTAGTGGCCACAAAGGTGGTCACTGGCTTTCTTTGAAGCTGAGATACAACTCATCTATAGAGCTGGCTCATTCGTGCTGACTTCTGCAAACTTGCAACTATCTCACGTAAAACAAGTTACACATATTAAATTCTAAAACGACCATCAAACTCATTAATTTTTACCTAAAATTACTATGATACACCCTATACATGACACTGTATATTTATTTATACCTTAACTGCGTTACACCCTATATATGATACTGTATATTATATACCATAATTAGTCACGGACGTTGCCAACAGAGGCCGGTAGTGATTTGCAACGTCATGTTCAACCAATTCATCACCTCCTGAAGGTACGTTCTAACAATGGAAAATCAATATCTCCACACCACAACTCGGTCGCTTTATTTTTAGATGGCATTGATAAGCGTTATCGTGTTTAGTTTTAAAATTAAAACTGGAGTACTAATTTTTGAGGCCTGTATAGTTATAATATTTAAAAGACTTCAAAAAATGAGATTCTTAGTTTGACCTGCTTGGATGTATGTATGTTTGTGCGTGATTATCTCGCATTTAGCTGAACCGATTTGGATGCTTTTGTCGATAGAATATTTTTCAGACTTGTCAAGAAACAAGAAAAAGGATCCTTGGCTTGCTAGAGATAATGTTAGACTGTGACTGGCCAGTAAAAACACATATAACTAGCGAGAGCAAATCTTTTCTTATTCAACCTGACTAATCAAAATGTAAAACCAACGCAACGACATAATCAAACCTATTATCACAAAAAAAATACAAATTTTAATAAAGAACATACAGAAAAACAACAACAAAGTGCAAGTATTGCGTCAGCTTCCAAGGTCGGATTAGATCAGTCAGTCAGTCAGTCAGTCAAGACTAAACCACTGAACTGAAACAAAACACTGCACTCAATTAAAACGAGGAATTCCTTGAAGTAAACATGATGTTTTTTATTCCTTTAACTTGTAAACAAGTTACTGATGGCCATTGAAGATAATAATATAATATGATCGTCACGACATTTTACTTAACAAATTGGATAAATATTTTATACCTAGTTACAGTTTGCAGTTACTATCTAAAATTATTTAGACTCCACTGACAAACGGTGAAGGAAAATATCGTGAGGAAACCTTTTTTTTTGAGGGGGTCATCCAATGTCTTCTCCCGCCTTGAGTGAGGCGAGAGAGAGTGTTAGACTCTTACTGACTAAAAACCACCCCGTTCCTTCTCCTGCTAGGTAGTCCGTAGCTCCGGAATCGTGAGGAAACCTAGGCTTTTAGCTTCTGATTTTAAGTTTGAAATTGCCAACCCGCATTGAACAAGCATGGTTCGTTTAAAGGGCACAATATCCCGAACTACTATCCGATCTCAAAAAAAAATTGTTAATTTATCAAGGAAGGTTAGGTAGGCTATAAAACATGAGACTACAATCAAAAGGAGCAGAGCAGAGTGGGTGAAATCGCGTGGAAGTAGCAAGTATATCGACTGAAACAGCACAAATTGATATCAAAACACAAATCAAAACATTTGGACATTCAATAAACGTACTACCTTTACCAACAGTAGAATCCAACAGGAAATTACGAGGCAAACTAACGCATAATTTTCCTTTCATTCCTAAAGTTAATTACACTTAATAGAACCAGTTTTGCACCCCCGTGAAAGGGAGTGACGATCATAAAAATAGCCACGTCAATTATGATAAAAAGCCCCCAAACGAACCTTGATGTTTTCTACCCCATATAACATGGGGTTTAGGGGCAGGGGAACTTTTTGTAAACAACCCCTGGAGTTAAGCTACTTTGTAAATTGTAAAGCAAATCCAATTTCAATTTGGTATAAGTGAATTGATTGCTTAATATTTTGTAAATGGTTGGCTTTTGAAATAGGAGTTGAAGTAGGAGTAGGTTTTAGGTTATTTTTTAATCGAAAATGAGTTTTAATGCCATTGTTTTAATAGTTAAAGTGTCAACTGTTGAAAGAAAACTATTGAAGGCAAATCTGCTGAGCGTCAGTCACCAGTGACGTGGCGGTTAACGTGTTAATAGTGATCTCTTTGTAGCTGTAAACATATTACTATGAAGTTGTATCTGAAAACAAGTAAGAGGGGTAGAGTATTGATGAGTTCTTAGAAATTTCATCTAGAACACTTTGAACAGAAATTAAGACCCTGAAAGAGAATGAAGAGTACAGCCCTCGGCGTTGAAAGTATCTAGAACTTTCTAGAATTTCGTTACTTTACTTACAATAACGTAACACAGTTCAATAATGTATTCTATAAAATAAAATATCATTACTACAATACCTTCCAAATACAAGGAAAATGACAAAAATACAAATAAAGACCCCACATCATCATGTCAGATCATTTCTATATCATGTCATAAATTCTCGTCAGATCTTTAGAAAATCACCAACAGTAAAAACACCGATAAATAAAAACAAACAGAGTATAAAAGAGCTTTGTAAATATTTACCTTAATGTGGAGAGAGTGCGAAAAAAAATCCTGTTTGTCGAACTTAAGCGGTTGCGGCATTTGCGGCTTAAGGCTTCTCCTATATAAATACATACAGGCAATCGGTATGGGGGTTTCGGAAATTCCCCTAAAATATCCCTCGGGCATCTTCGTGGGTGAATTAATTTCGTGTCTCGCTATAATTTTAACGATTTCCCAGCTTATCACTCTTGCGGTTATCATGGAATATCTCTGTAATATATTTGTTGAAGTATATTCATGACATCTGTTTTGTTAGGGTCTAGGCAGACGTGTACTACTTCTTATTAGGTTTACTCTTTTAACAGCCTGTAAGTGACCACTGCTGACCAAAGGCATCTTCTCGCACTGAAAAGGTTTGAGCATTAATCGTCACGCTTGCTCAATGCGGGTTGGCGATTTCAAACTTATAATTAGAAATTATAAGCCCAGGTTTCTTCATGATGTTTTCCTTTACCGTTTGTCAGTGGTGTCTAAATAATCTTAGGAAGTACATATAAATTTGAAAAACTCTCATTGATACTTGCCGTTAGTAGGTTTCAAAGCCACACCTTAATGCATGAGAAACGGTGTGATAATTTCTAAGTATTCATACATAATTTCGCGTAAATCTTTGACGTGATAAAACTATGGTGAAATTACATCAATACTTTTGTTCTACTCTAGAATCGAAACCTCCTATCTTCCCCATCCCACACGGCCTATACTTAACAGTATTCTCATTCACGGGTAACATTTTATTCAAAGAATATTATATGACTTATAAAAAGCCGAGATTTTATGCCTATTTCGTATTTTCGTGGCGTATAAAGCTGTTTTATTACAGTCGTGTAATGTAATCTAATGAATTAGTGGGAGCAGACAGGGTGTAGGCAGGGAAATAAATTTTGGAGACACAATACAAAAAATGCTGACGGTCTTAAAAGTATTTTTGTTAATTCTTGCTTACATAATCAGTTCATTGGTAAATATAATACCACATTTCTTGTTTCTGTGTCTAGACAAAGAAACGACACGAGCCTTATTTATCGTCTCTCGATGTGATCAAGGCACGTGCATGGTGGCAAGCTTTATAATCTGTCACTTCACACTGGAAACAGTGGTTATTGACGAATGACAGCCCTGACTTAATCGATCTTAGATATTTTTACTTTACAATAGATGCTACGTTATTTAGTATTATATAGTTCGTATCGTCACGCTTTTTATCCCTGAAGAAGTAGGCAGAGGTGCACATTGCGGCACGTAGGCATTACATTATTGCTATAATACTGGGCACAATTCCAGATTCCGTAAGAAACAGAAAAAAGTCAGTTATAGCCCGACCTGGAAATCGAACACAATACCCCTTGCCCAGCAGTCGCATTTGCAAACACTCGACCAACGAGACAGTCAGCAGTACGTTATTAGTCCTATTGGAAAATAATACATAAGCCAAAAACCTCATCTTATTCTACCATATTAATAAAATCATCTGTCAACACGTTTCTCCATAATTACTAGACCGACCAAGTTGACAAAATTATAATAATATTCGATAATTTGAAAGTTTATTTCTTGGTGAACGTTGAAGTCTAGAAAGTTCCATTCTTGAGGGAACGAGAATAGTGAATGCAAATGAGAATGAGTTTGAAGCTTAGCACGAAACGTTCGTACGAAGTAATGGATTTCATAGAACTGCTGTTTTATATTCTAGATATTTTGAAGTCTGGATAAAGTATGCCAGCTGGTCTTGTAGTTTTAAAATTGGAGAGGAACGTGAATGTTTTATATTTTTTGAAAATGTTTTACTAATAGTACGAATCTTAATCCTAAAACTCCCAATAACATGGTACTTGGGAATTACGGGTATCCCAAACTACTTAATCAAAAGTGAACACACCTGCTTTCACATACCTACATAGTTCTAGCTGATGCCAACCGCATCAATCGCGTGGTTTACCGACTTTGTGACTAATAAAAGTAGACTAAGTCACTCCTTAATACATCAGCTACCTGCCAATAAAATTCGCGTCAAAATAGGTTCAGCCATTTCAGAGATTGGCCAGAACAAACATAATTGTAATTATTTTGGTATATGGATATCGTATGCATGTAGTAAAAAGGTGGTTATTTCAACAGTCACTTCAATTTTATTTATTAGGCTAGATTTTACGTACCTATATTGCCACTTAAGAGTCAATACGACTTTTAAGTGCCCAATACAACAAGTACCTAGTTAATTTCCTCATTCACAATAAACTCTATTCTCTCAATAAAAAATGCAATCAACAACTTGTAAATACTAAACAAAAATTCAACATCAAAATGAAAGAGGAAATTACAATTTACTTTGATTACAGCTCACAAAGTATAAAAAGCGTGTCATAATATGCCATAATCCGAGAAACCTTTTAATTAAGAATATAAAATAAAAAACATTGGCTTATAAATGTAAGCTAATAATATTGATAAACACGCACCATTCATCTTAATAAATTAAAACAATTTTCCAGGAAAATGGCCGTCGAATTTGTATCTCGAAAAACCGAGATTGATTTCGGAGCGACCGTTTATGAAAGGTAGTCCCTTAAGATTCTATATTTACATTAATAGGAAGATATTTTTAGAATGTAGGTATAATAATATCTAGAAGTATTTTAATTTTAGTATATTAGGATTTTGATTAGACTACGATGGTATTATGGAACGCGATGGTTATGTAGATAACGAATGCCATATACGAATATTATATCATGTATTGTGTGATGATAAGTACACTTAATGAAGTTTCTAGCCTTACTCACGTGACTATTCGACGATGTATCTCGACTGATTTCAACCCACACCAAGGGTTCATAATCAAAAGTAACATAGAGAACGTAATTAATTTATCATGTCACACAGTAGTTATAAAATAAGAGTTATAAATGTATAGAATAGAATCCGGAAATTGGAAATTCATGCTACCGTTCAAATATTCGAGCTGCGGGAGCCGCCGAGTCGACAACTCCTGAAAATGCTCCATGGAGGAGCGAAACATATGTCGAGTGTTTTGTTGCGTGTCGTGTGTGTGTTTTTGTGTTGCACCTCTGCTGCGTGAGCATTTAATTGCGGTGGATGCTGCATACCACATGCTAAAAATACGTCTAAAAAACTATTGTATTGTTAGTGAAGAGTTGTAAACCCCAGCAACCCTTCGACCAACAACTGCCAATGAGTTCGTCAATAGTATTAATTTTCTTTAATAATAAAAACAAATGACAACGCAATTATATCGTGTACTTAAAGCCTAAAAGATATTTATAGAAAACATTGTTCTTATTTGAATAGAATACTAATCTGCTTAAGAAGTAATCCTCCTATTGTGCTTACAATGACTCGCTAAGAACTTAAACACACCTGTCTTTGGAAATTCCATATTATAACAGCCAAAGTATGTATTTAGGAGGCATTATCTTTAAACATATCTAAATGTTATGGCACTTATGGTTCCTGTGCTTGCTGGCATGAAAATGTTTAGAGTATTTGGGTTTTTAAGATCTTTTAGTGAACGATTACAATGTTAAACCAGGACTCAGTAACCTATTCTTTGTAACTCTAAGGAAAATCAGGACTCAGTAACCTATTCTTTGTAGCTTAAAGGAAAAGTATTGAACAGTTAAGTAACACAACATAATTATTACTTATAATAAATTCTTAAATTCCTAACCCCCAAAAGGCTAGCAACGCACTTGTAATGCCTCTGGTGTTTCGGGTGTCAATGGACAACGGCGATTGCTTATCATCTGGAGATCCGTCTGCTCGTTCACCGGCTTGTCCCCATAAAGAAGAACATTAGGCCATATAAATATTGCGCGACTGTAGAAAATGTAGAAGTAAAATGGTAAGTACTCAATCTAATCTCAATCGACACCATTCTTAGAAAAATACAATACAATATTATTTTAAGGTATACCTACTACCTTAATCCACTAAAAATAATTCCCATTAGCTAAAATACGTGAACGTTACATAATCTCATTAGAAGTGAAGTTTCGTTAACGCGAAGAAAAGCTCTTAAACAACATTAGAAAAGAACGCAGAAGTACAGTCTTTGTCCTTGAGTAAATCCAATTACTACACAGTACACAGCTCCAAGATTTCCTTAATGATCACGAAAGTTGCGAAATAGGGGAAAAACTAGGAACACGCGAATATGTATAACTTTGACAAATATGTGACTCGAACAAATACATATTTCCTGTTCATTTCTGTTACTAGTTACTACACATATATACTATAAGGGTTTCAGAACACTAAGAAAGCAAAAAATCTGGTATAAACTAGGAAGTTAATAGTTAATGTTTACATAAGTGAAGTGTCTATAATAAGTGTCTATGAAGTCGTAGACCTACTAATTCTACTATAACCCCAGTTAGGCTATAAGTACCTAAGTTTCATACTGGTATTCCAAATTGACATTCTATGGAATCACCATCTGGAGAGTAACCAGCATTTTAAAGGTTTACGTTTACGTTTAATCTAGGACAATAATTATTTGTTTTCCATTAATCTTCGTAGTCTTTATTCAGTAAAATAAAAACACAATTTTTTATTAGCACTTTTAATACGTTTTCCGATCTTAATGCAGTAAAACACGAGAATTTCTCAAGATTAATTATGTTCATCCACCAGGAAATAATAACTTATGTAATATAGTTGTCCCTATTTCTATCAATGTCCATGTCGAT
Source organism: Spodoptera frugiperda (assembly GCF_023101765.2). Classification (NCBI taxonomy): domain Eukaryota; kingdom Metazoa; phylum Arthropoda; class Insecta; order Lepidoptera; family Noctuidae; genus Spodoptera; species Spodoptera frugiperda. The sequence continues at coordinate 10,234,403 of NC_064234.1, read as the reverse complement.
ACACGAATCAGATTGTCAATACGATCTCATTCATTTTGATTAATTACAGTTTCGACTTTGATGTATGGTTTAATAATATGATCCATTATGAAAGGTGTGTGTATGGGAGCTTTGGAAACTAGTGATCTTTCATTTAGTTTTGCATTCGACTGGTCCTGATACTGAATAAATTGATCGATAGAATCACGAATATTTGTGTATTTTACTCGGTAAGGTTGTAATCTCAATTGGTGCTTTTTTAAAACCGATTATTGTTTTGTACATGATTTCCAAGGCGCCTGTCAAACGTGAACTTTTGTTGACACAATAGAAAACACAGGTTAAAGAAAAGCGTTGCCCAACGCTAGTATTTTCTCCTGCGTCGTGGATGCGTTTACACATACAAGAAAAAACAAACTCAGACCCGAAAAAGCTATTTGTGAATGACACAAAGAGTTGCTCCGTGCGGGAATTGAACCAGCTACACGTTGCACTGCAACCAAAATCCTCTTACATTAGGTATATAAAAAATTCGTAGTCTTTCTAGAAATGATTTTAATATAGGTTTAAGAAGTACCATGATATTTAAGATGAATTTCCTGGTATGACAAACGTGGAGTCTAAATCAGCGGATTTTCTTGGAAAAGTACAACGATTGGAGCCGCAGATTTTATTCTGAAAAAAAGTTAAATTCCAGGTAAAATAACATTGGTTGCTAAAGGTAAAATAACAATGGCTGAAAATTTTTATATAACAGAATAAATTGTAATATATCTTTACGTTCTCTTTCTGTTTCTATGGCCCTTTATTTAATCTTCATCGAATGTAAATTCATACAAGAAACAGTAGATCATAAAGTTAAAATAACTAATAAGTACCATTCCTAATAATTCATTACACAACCATATTACTATAAGCTAAACATGATACATGATAACATTTCAAACCAAACAAAACATCATACACATTATTTATTAATTCCAAATATTACTACTTCATCAGCACATCCCATCAGATCCCAGCCAACTAATGAATTACCATAGAGGTTTTAGTAATTTGCAGCCTCACAATCCGACCTCTGATTCGCTTTGCCTTTGACACACAGCCAGCAAATCCGACCACATTTCTATTACGTACAAATTCCAAAATGGCGGTTTATGCAGAGGACAGTCATTGAAAATAATATTGTATTTGAATATTGAAATCCTGTATCTGTTTTACGAGTACGTCCGTACTCGAAATTGTAAAGGGAATATGTTAATGGAATGCTTTGTTTTAGTTCGATTGATATTTTGTTTCGTAATGTATTAAAATGGCAGTCGTGTTACATTGTGAAGAGTCTCTAAATTAGGTACGAGTAGATATGAATTGAATTACATGTGTAGGTAACAATAAAAAGTAATTGTTATAGATCTCAACATTTTAAACTCTTTATAAGGGATTTGCACCAGAAATGTGCAATGTAATGTTACTGCGGATGCGTTTGGTTCCACCAACAAGATTCATTGGTACACATAGCTTAGCTTAGCACAGGTGGAAACGGGTTCAACTGAGATATGTTTTTGTATATGGAAACATGCGTGCTATATAGATGTGTGCTATGGATGATTTCCCTACTATCTATAATTATTTACACATTAAAAATTATTCACGCTGTACCATGAATTATATTCACACTATAGCTGATAACCTTTTTCAAGTCAAGATCACATTTCAACAGTAACCCGTACAAAATAATCCTTAAAATTACCCCATTAAAACTTACAGACGGATATACCAGATTAATTATCAAATATCGTGCACACATGCAACTTCGTAACTAACTCTCAACTGACTTCGCAATGCACCGTTCAGACTAGAGAAACCATTTACTTAGCAGAACCATCACTAATGCAATATCTAAGTACTTTGGACGCATGAATAATAATATCTTAAACCCTTTAACAAGTCTAAGTAAACAGCTTCAATTTGCTTCGCTCCAAATACTAACTAAACATGTGTTAAACTAAGCATAAACAATTGTTATTGCTACTGTTTGTGTGTTCGTCACTGTAACAGAGAACAGTAATGAGATGAAATGTATTCCTAATAGCAGTTTTCCATTCTTAGAAGTCGGGTCGAGAGTTTGAAATTTCATTGTTCACTGATAAACACGAATCTTTTATGGTGCTTTTCCACTAGTGATGTGCTACGCTACGTTGCTGTGAATACGTTTGGCTTCCAACAATCATATTCATTGGTACACATAGCTTAGCACTGGTGGAAACGGACTCAGCTAAGCTATGTTCTTCATATGTAAAGATGCGTGCTATGGATGGCTTCCCTACTATTGATACATCGTATACTCGAGCTGCGCATCTTCCTCGCACAGCTACTTTGCGACGGCGCATCTTCATAGCACAGCTACATAGCTTAGTATCGGTGGAAACGGTGACATAGTTTACAGTTTGGCTAATACATCTTCGTAGCATAGGTACATAGCAAATCTATGGTGGAAGAGCACTGTCGGAGCTCCAACTCACCTGTCATATAGCGCAAAGATGATAAAAAACCATTGAATGTACTTAGTCTAGCGGTGCACAGTCACGACTGGCTAGTGAAGATGTTGATGTAAGACAAAAGATTCACCCTATATATTATTTGACATGACAAGCCTGGTAAAAAGAAACTGTAGGTACCTATAACTTAAAAAGTATGCTTCTTCGAAACACAAAATCTTATTTTATATTATGCTACGTCTTTTTTTCCAGGAATTCTCACGACTGTCCTCAGACGAAAGCTATCGAGAATCGATTCTGGACGGACTGAAATAATGTATCGAATATCGGAATGGGCGTTTATCGGTTTCTTTTTAGGACTCGAACGGTGGACGCTGATAACGTTGTTAGTCTAGAAATGTATATTCTTTTATTTTTTTCTCTCTTCTTTTATTTGACAGTATACAATAAATATAATGTATGAGCACTGTCGATACTAGGTCGCTGGGGATGTGAAGGCTGTAATTCGAAGACATTTACTACACTCACCCTCTAGTACATGGAACTTTTAATGTAACTGGTGAAAAGTAAGTATTACGTTGCATATTATGTGCATATCTGATTATGTGCACCCCTCATTATCTCTTCAAAGGCAAGATTCTAATTCATTCTTTAACACATTGAACGCCGTAGTTGTCACCGGTGACCGACGTTAGCGCAGGATTTGCCTTCAACAGTTTTCTATTGGCAGTCAAAGAATAAAAAAAGGCATAGTTCGACTGTTTTCTTCGACGGGCAGCAAAAGACGTTATGTTATATAACAAATACTAGACAGATAAGTTTAGTGACCAAACCGGTTTTTGACACATACATAGGTACTTCAAATGAAGTCACCAAAAAGTAGCTACAAGTTGAAAAAAATAATTACAACACATAAATTTTAACTCTATTTTTAGAAACACAAAATTTACAGAAGCACTTTAAAAAAAATACTGTTCAAGCAAAGAGTCTCTTCGTTCTAAAATCTGAGATATCCTGTTGCCCTCGTTTCGAGAGTCCGTCGGTGTTTATTTCAGCATAATTCACCATTTCCCTTTTTTGTGCCTCATAGCCTTAAAACAAAGGAATCGACCTTAGTAGGGAACAACCTCTTTTGTTCCCAAATTATTCATCGGACCCTTAAGAAAAAAAAAAAAAGAAAAAAAGCGGCCAGTGCCTAAAATATTCTATTTTGTTTTTCGAAAATCTCTGTAGTTTATGGGAGATAAACAGCTGTTTTTATGTATCTACGAGTATTTGTGAAACAAAATTGTTTTTATCTTGATAGACGGATAAGATATTGGTCTATAGATTATTATTGATCAATTGCTGTTGTTACCAAATCTTATTTTTTCTCGTTTCTGTGTTTAAATAACAACGAATAATAATGGTGACAAGTGCACATTACGGCACATAATGCCGCTATACAATGTACACCCACTTTTCACCGTTTGTGTTTTAAGTCCCATGTAATAGGGGGTGAGCCTATCGCCATATACTGGACACAATACCAGATACCGTGCTACTACTGAAAATCTTTCGAAAAGCCGAAAAAAGCCCAGTGATACTTTGCCCGACCCCTGAATCGAACCCGAGACCCCATGTCAGACAGTCGCACTTCCGAACACTCGGCCAACAAGTGTTCGGAAGTGCTATCGAAACTTGGAAAGAAGTATTCAATTTGACTAGCTAAAGAACAGCACATTGTTTTGTCACTGCACTCATCACAAAAAGTACTTCACATTTTTTTTACACACACACACACACACACTTACCCACGACGCGGACGACTGTCTATCTATGTATGTGAACTAAAAATTACACTCTATCGGTCAATGACCTGACATGTGGGTACGTATCAAAAACTTTTAAATTAAACTCGAGAGAAGACTTCATATAGTAATATGACCATAATACAACTTCATATACACTAATGCACAGACAGACAGAAAGTTTTCTAGATAGTAACAAATTTACTAAATGAAAAATGTCTGAGGAGACATTTTGTAGAAAATTCATTAGCAAATAGTTTTATTATGAATGGAATAAGAAGATTGGTTGTGATACTTGTTTGTGGTGTTTTTAGGGTTTTGTATTAAAAGAGTCAAACGGTTACTGAGACTCTGCTGTCTATTGTCTATTAGCAAATAGTACCCTTAGTACGAGTTTGCTTTACGTTGAAACGAAACGAGAGCGCGTTCGGTGATCTGATTGGTTGATTCATTCGCTGACCAATCAGAGCACCGAATGTGATCTCGATTCGATTTCGTTAAACGAAAAACAAACTCGCACTAAGGGTACAGTTTCACAGCACGGTTGGGGCGGTGGCTCAGCAACCTGCTGCCACATAACGTGTAGTAGATTTGATTCCCGCACGGAGCAACTGTTTGTGTGATCCACAACAAACATAATAATATACATTAATTTGACGGGCTTTCCATAAACCAAACGTAATTCTTTGCCGTTTTTATTTATAAAAGTATCCTACGCGGACGAGTCCAACTCTCACTTAGCAATTTTTATAAGCTTTTATATATTTTTTATTTAAGTAATGTTGAGAGCATTATTATTACGTTACGTAAAGTGCACTCAAGTTCTTTGTAATTAGAAATACGTAGCGAGCTCTAATATGCTTAGTTTTAAATAAACATGTTGTTATTTTCTATTTTGTAATATCTTTATAATGCACTAGCGGACCCGACAGACGTTGTCCTGTCTACACGTTAATTTGAAAATTTTATTCTTTTTTTAATAAGCTAAAACATTCTGGACCTTTTTGATGAAAATTATTATTCAAATGTTATGACAATATCTAACGTCATTAATATTTGACACTGCGATGGTAGCGCCGTCCGTCGGATCCGATGTAAAACATTCCAAAATCAACAACTACTAATAAATTAAAAATTAATTAAAAAATCATTGTCCAGCGGACAAAATTGTGAATCTAAACCATTCTCAGATCCTCTTGAACACACACAAAAAGTTTCATCAAAATCCGTCTAGTCGTTTAAGAGGAGTTCAGTGACATACACACGTACAGAAGAATTATATATATAAGATTATACATACTAGTTTCTGCCAGCGGCTTCGCCCGCGTTTTCGTGTGATAAATATCCTATCTCCCAAGTTAACTCATACCCAATCTGTGTAACAAATTTCATCAAAATACGTTCAGTAGTTTCAGCGTGATTGACAGACAAACATATAAATATTTGGATGTTTGGAAGTTTGGACAAACAAACTTTAACATTTATATGTGATGTATTTAGTTTACATTATAAAAAGAAGAATTGAATTAATATTAATCTATGTTTGAAATGAAACTGTTTCATCTAGATTCCTCGTTTTGTAGTCAGCTATCTATTTGTTAGAAATTAAATCAAGATACTTCTCTCTTTTTCTCTTTCTCCTTTCCTCTATCATGTCCTAAATACTTCTTGTCGAGTAATAACTATCTCAATAGGAATAAGTAACCACACTTCAGTACTGAAAATCAACAAACATAAAAAAAAACTCGCACTATCCAAAAATCGAACTCGAAAATCACACTTACGGACTTCCTAAATAAAGTAGAAGCATACAGTTTACGGAAATACTATATAAACAAGTATATCTATTTACTTAACCATGTACGTAAACCAAATTAGACGTTGAACCTTGAAAATTAAGTAATATTTACCTATTTCATTTGTCAGTTATCTAAGGTACAATCGATAAATATGAATCATGACTAAGTTCGACAGTAAATCGTTAAAAATGTACAAAATAACAAATGTATATAGAACAATGATAATCCTAATGGACGTGTACGTCTGTCGTGTAAGCGAATATCTACCTAATTGTATTTGCACATTTGTAAGACAACTGATAGAGGGCGATTCTTAAAAAAAGAAATCACAAAATGTTTACGGCATCATTATCCTCAACCAAAAATTAACAATTCTGCCGACTGATACACAAAATTTGATTTCAATAAATTAACCTGTGTCACTCTCAACCGATCCAATAAAATAAGTATGATAATAAGCTACCACGATGGTTAATAACGCTGCATAATGATTTGTTAAATAAAAGTTAAAGTTATTTGAAGAAGCACCCGGGGCATAAGGTAAATACATCGATTGTACAAAGCTGTGTGTATATTTTTCTAATATAAATTCTACGTAATATTTTATTTTCCTGATTTCGTTTGAGAGGGTCATTTCCGATTTAAATGAAGCGTTAAATATTGGAATTTGTTGAAGCAAACGTTTTTATTGGTTGGATGATTAGGAATCTAATGGCTTTCGATTTCTTCCTTTTAAGGTATCATCATAACATATCGAAACTGTAGTAAAACATATTTCGTAAAATAACTGTCACTTATCATTTATTTTGCGTAAACGTTTATAATTTGAAACCCAATTTTGAGTTATTTTGTTTTAAACAAGAATCGAACTTAGAACCTTGTCCTAGTGAGTATCATTGAAGAATGGACACTCCATTATATTTACTTTGCCAAAGTTAGATACATATATCAAAAACATCACACTTAACATCGATAAACGACCTTAAACAAACGTTTTGTTTAACACTAATATAAAATTTCGAAATTCAAACAAAACAATGTTAAGAGCACTCACATAATTCACATAAATATGGCATAATTCCACATAACTTTTTACATAGCCATTGTCATAGATTACACCACTCATATAATTTTACTAACAACTTTCGTCAACTGATATTTTTTAACACGAGTGATAACAAATGTGACTGAAGGTAACACGAATTATCATTGTTTAGCTATATCACGGTGAAAATTTCGCAATGATGCAGCAGTTTTGTAGTTCAAGGTAATAAATGTACGTACATATGTACTTACAAACTAGTAAGTAGATCGGCGATGAAGATTGTAGAATATACTATTTCCTACTATGTCCTATGACATAGTAGGAAATAGTATATACAATCTACATTTGATTAGATGAGTATGCAAGTTACTATTAACTTGCATACTCATCTAATCAAATGTTCACCAATTCTTGTACATTTTTTTAACAGTGTTTCTTCTTAAGCACTCTTTATAAATTCAGAAGTAATATTTGGTTTAACACAACAAGAAGAAAAATGAAAAGAATTTAATTCGGCACCGCCGCGATGCAAAAAATGCACATAATTGAAAATAATAATAAATACACTACAAACAACTTGAATAACAACACAATATTCCCAATCTCCGATTCCCTAACAACCGTTAAATCTTTAACCCCCAAAAGGGCGGCAACGCACTTGTAACGCCTCTGGTGTTTCGGGTGTCTATGGGCGACGGCGATTGATTACCATCTAATTTACCGGCTTATACCATAAAAAAGTGAGTAGAGCACTTGACTTTCAAAAATTGAAAATCCTTTTAAAACATACCAATCCATAGATTCTACCTAGCTCAAAAGTCACAATAATCACTCTATATCTACATATCTACCGTAATAGATGTCACAGAATAGAACCAAAAACAAACTGTAAAATTTAAAGCTCAACTCCCAACTCCTAACGAATATTTAAGTTAAAAAATATATTTTTTTTAATTTTAAATACTAACTTTTTCCGTAACATTTCTAACTCGACGCAGCGCTAACTAGGAAAAGTTAGGTCAATTAAAAAGGTAGAAAAGTTACATGTCATTAATGTTAGCTTAACTGTAGTCATGTACTAACTGATGTATGTAACTTTTTATGTAAAATGTAACTTGGGTTATACATATATGTACCTATTTTCTCCCTTTAAATAAAGGTATTATTTAAAGGGAGAAAATCATCTAATGACTTCTCCCGCTTTGGATGAGGCGAGAGGTAAGCTCAGACACTTTCTGACTAAAAACCAGCCTATTCCTTCTCCTGCTTTGAGCCGGAACCCCGGCAACTTGTTATGTTGTCCGCAGCTCCTGGTTATACATATACCTGTGATACTAATATGTATGTATGTATAATATGTTTTCTGTATGTACCTACAAAGGTATATCTCGGACTAGAAAAGGGACTTAAAAGGCAATAAATTACTTTCATGTTTTTTACTACTTTTTCTGCTGTTTATAGCAAAAACAAACCAATAAATCAAAGATTATGAAATCATATAGATTCACGGTTGATAGCGTCTAATAACATAACAAATACCATAAAAAAATCAATTCCATATACGCCACTATAAAAATCGATGTGTCTATTTCATTTCATTTTATTTTCATCATTGATGACTTACAATTACAAAATAAATGCTCTCTTTAAGTAACAATAAGCATGAATCTATCCTCAATTCCCTACACTTCACCAATATTAACCTACTTATATACAACCGAACATTCGTATCGTACTAAAAACAGGAATACAAATTGATCGTAATGAGAAAACCGGGGCATAAATCAAGCCGTCCTCACAAACGCACGCCGCGTTATGAAACAATATGTAAATGTGTTCTACAGAGGAACAATCTCGTTATCGTGACTCCCTTGGTCATTAGTTGTTACTCACTTAACGAACAATCACGATGGACGCAATCGACAGACACCCACACAATTTGATTAACGCTTCGGCGCCACTTTAAGGAACTTCGTGCCTCTCGTGCAAATCAATTACGTACCTACATTCAAATACAAACGAAATATCAATGAATCTTAAAAGATCCGTTCTCGATACAAAACCTATTTTGATGTTAAAAAAGTTAATGTCCCTCCAGAATACAGTTACTCGAGAACGCCAAAAACTCAACTTATTCGATAAACGATTACGATGATAACAAAAGTTAACACGAAAAAAATTTCAGACCCAAAAGTTTTCCAATTCACGTCCCTAAATAAGGAAACGATGTCCCTTCTCTATCTAAGTATAACAATTACTTTTCTATAAGAACTACGCGAGTATACCGCTACAGTGCGCCCAAACGCGGCTACGACAACCGTGCTACGAGAAATCGTAGTATCCGTAGCGAGATTAAAAGAAACCCATAACGTATTTTAATGCATCGGGCGCCTAATCACGACTAGTTATGTCCTTAAACTTGTCAAGTGTATCAGCACGGTAGAGTGGGCAAGTGCAGGCCCAGTCCCCGTGACCTACATCCAGCGACCCTCGCTCGGGAAGCTGCTAATTTCCACCATCGCGGGCTGTAGCCGACGTCACAGCGGGGGCAGGGAGGCACCTCGTCGGCTCGCTGGCTGCCTGCTCCGATCAGTCCAACGCCCCACTCCGAGCTGACAGCACGCTCCGGCCGCGACCCGACGCCGCGGATGATCGCGAACAAACACAACCTCACAGACGCCGCCTGATTAAAATATTTTAAGTGTTGCATCCGTATTTTTGTAAAGTGCGAAAACGGTGAAAGTATTTTTTTTTAAATAATAAAGTGTGATAGCGAGTCAGGCGGGCGGAGGCTCGGGTGGGGCGCGTTCCGCTGACACAGTGGCTCAGTCCGCCGCCGGTCGCCGAGTGGCAAGCACCATCGATTTTCTCCATACGACAGTTCGCGAGGTACGTAAGCATCACGTGCTCGTATTTTCACCACGGCTATTTCCACGCGCCGAGTATTTTCAGGCGATCTGCTTAGCGTTCAAGGCCGCGTTTGTTTGCGTCCGCGTACACGTTCGATGTACAGTTTACGTTGATGTTTTGATCGATTGTTGAGATCGTATGCAGTGTTATCTATTATCAGGCAGTTAGTTCGGGAGGAAAACGAATCGTTTTCACGGCTGTACGGTGGTGGGCGCGTGCTTAGAATAAGTAATGCGATAACGTTGTTAATACCAAGGTTGTGGTGCGGTGGACGAGCATTATGTTATTCTTGTTTGTATGACAACAGACGCTGGTACAGAATGCAAGTTATAGAAAGTGCGGTGCAGTTATATGACGAAGGTGATATTAGTACCTGTAAAGTGTATCGGAGTATTAGTTACGAGTAGGGCCAGGTGTTAGTGATGTGGTCATGAGAGTGATCATGACCTACAGAGTGGGCACTAAATCTGACTGCTTGATACGAGATCTGGCAGACGTTCAGACAGGGATTCATTCAAGCGATGTGCGAATGTTTGTGTTCATTACATCATAACAGTTCATGACTATTAAAAGAGCAAAGTCGACTGTTGATAATATATCATAAATTATATTTTTCGTAATTTGAGAAACTATCACATAATATTTACAATAATAATATTATAATTTCATTTTCAAGTCAAGGGAAGAAAGTGCAAGGGAACTTCAAAAATAATTTCTAAGTTCATATTATTATTCTAATATGATATTTTTATTATCTCTACAGTAAGACGGTTTGTCAATGGATAACTTCTTTATCGAGATAAATAACTTATCTTGACATTTCCTCTTCTAAAGATTTACTTACGACACAATCTAAATTCTGTGTCCAAGAGCTATAAAAACTATACAGCGATATAAAAACTAAACGGAAAAATTTATCGAGATTCAATTTCGTACGAGAAATATAATTTATGGCAAACAGTAGTTAGTTTCGACATTGATAAGTAAAAACTTTAAACACACAAAATTACCATAATTAAAATTAAAAAAAAGTAATAAATAAATTCCTAAGGTCGGTATCTATTTCCTTCCTTACATTTTTAGAGGTCAGTTTTTAAATTTCCGAAAATATAAAGTCACATTTATTTATCTACACTACCCAATACTACCCATGTAAAACACGATGTTTCTGGAAAAACGACTACCCACAAAAATAATGACGTCATAAATCTCGTATCGTCAGTACATATGTACGCACTATCGACTTCATTATAGGTCCACAAATTTTATCGACTGTACAGTTTACGTTAAACAAATTGCTTTTACCCAATTTTATAACGTTTTCCTATTGGTTTCTTATCGGTTTCCATCGACGCGTGCGCAAAAATATAACCGAAAAATACATACAATACATATTCATTTTTATGTAAATTTGTTTTGTTACGTCCCCCGAAATGGAAATGAAATTATTTATTCTCGAGGATTAGAAACTCATGAATTGTAAGAGGATATTCTCTACTCCAGATTTACGTTTCATTCCTGATTCTAGGAATAAGTTTCCTGAGACGTAAATATTCTAGAATAAAAAAGGTTGTCTTATTCCGTCCGTACTATATATTTTTATTACGAAATAGGAGCAACCACTTTTTTATATTAGAAACTTCTGTTGTAATAAATCCAGGAAAGTAATAAAAGAGTTACTTATCTCAAATTTCTTTTGTATCGTAAATTCTTTTTATACTTACTCACATAAACATAAGAACTAAAATGTATATAGCTACTGTAGGTACAACAATACCTACATAATACATTTCTTTTGGCTACATAAGAAAAAAAAAGTGTACCTTAAAAGAACGTAAATAAAGTTTATAATAGTACAACACTATAACGTCATTACGTTATGTAACAAGCGACCAATCAAATCGCTCTGTTTAATAACATTCTCCAAATTGAGCCACGTGATTCGTGGAAAATTGTCAACAGTTGGTAACTGAAAACATCAACAAGCCCTTAGGTTGATTCTTAGATATGGTATTTGACGTAACAATCTTGGCAGTTACTTTAAAAAGAAACGTTCTTCAAAATAAAAAAAACTAAATAACTCAGTCGAACCTGTTTTAGTCTTGTCTAAATAATTACGACGCGTTAAATTTTGTATCTATCAGTATCAGGAACTTAGAATCTGACTTTCGTGATGCAAAATTAATTATTATTTTTCGGAACATATGTTTACGACTACATTCATGAGCAGCATTACGCGACATACGACGAGCCTCTAGGATGGCTTTAAACTAGTCGAGTTTCTCGTCAAATAATTACGCGAGTAAGCCGAAAACCATAATAATTAAATTAAAATTTGACCTTTAAAATTTTTCTCGTAAGATTTAATATAGGATTTAAAATCTCATCTACCATTTTGTAACAACAATAAACCGATAATGTAAACAATAATACATTTTATTACATCCGTTATTTCCATTATCATTATAATAATTTTACAAACGATTAATTCGTTAATCATAATAATAGTTAAATAGTGCGTTAATCTGTTAATTTAATGTTTAATCCTATAGTTTATTTTTAATGGTTATTTAACAGAGGAAATACGGTTTCTAAGATCATGATACCAACGAAGTTTAGTTCCGAAATACATTTTATTTTAACTTGACCTTGAATTAAAACAAAGACTTATGTAATTAAATGTTAAATTTTGCGTGATACTTCAACATTTCCTGATTGTTACACGAAGTTGAAACTCATTAAGATGAAAGTAATAAATTGTTTACTAACTCTATATACTCTATAAACAGAAAGTCGCAAACAGGTGATAGTAATAAAATTTGAATTTTATTATCAAATGTTGCATGAATAACACGAAAACAAAAATGATTTTTTTTGTAGTATAAGTATAAATAAAATGTTGCAATCTTCTGGTTAAGGTTGATGTTGCACCTGAATAATATCGAAACCAAAATGTCGTTGATTTAAATTATAAATACAAAAAGTTGTTAATTTTTTTAAGTAGAATGTTCTTAGAAAACGTTAATTACTTTTGTACAAAAACTTAAAAACAACTATAACTCCACTGCTTCGTTAATACGATTGGTTACGAACCTAGTCTTAATTTGAGGTTTAATTGGTCCAAACTAAAACTAGCGAACTAGTAGGTACAAAATTAAGTCGCCATAGATAGGTACGGAGTCTGTCAAAATAATTTTATAACACATTAATAATGACAATCATCATTCTCTAACAACCGTAATCAGAGACAGTAACTTGAATAATTCCTTAGTAACGATTTTGTTCCGAAAACAATTGCTAAGGACTTGATCAAGTAACCATTAAAAGACTCTGAGTACAGCGATAAAAAGATTAATTAATCAAATCACGCTACATTCAAATCTAATTACAGATTAAATAGGCTATCATATACATATACGACAACAATATGAGTTCAAGATCTGTCTCCAAATATATCATACGACACTTCAATGAACTAGCAACTGTAGTATTAATGTCAAGGTGTCGTCACGAATCATCTGGCATCATCAGACCGATGGCAACGCCAACATGCCAGTAAAAACGGCAGATAGCATCTACATAGGGGCCGGTAGATCGGTCAGCCATTTTTTAATCGTGTAGCCAAATTTGGCAATGTGGGCAATGTGATTAAATTAATTGCTCGGTTGATGTGTAGTTTATATTTTGTTGTAGTGAAATTTTATTAATGGGATTTTATTTTATTAATGGGTTATCTTTAGTAAATGGAATTAATCAATTATGTTAGTAACGGAACGCAACGGTACACGTAAACGCACGTAATGCGCTATACAGTGTACAACCACTTTTCATAATTTGTGTTATAAGTTCCTTGTAATAGGGGGAAACATATTGCCATATACTGGTATTGCAATTTCGTCAGCATATACTTAAATTATATGAAATAAAATTACATTACAGTCAAAAACAAAACATTTTTATTTGCAGATTTATAAAATAAAATTACAAATTATTAATAACATTGATATTATTAATCGTAGTAGTTAAGAAACATCTACATAGGTAGCACTTATTTACATACTATACTCAAAGTGGTAGTATTAATTAAAATAGCACGTGTATGCTAATTTACCCGCCATAAGAGTAACGTAACCGATTTACCGTGAAAGACAAATTCGATTCGGGTACAGCACGACATGTGTGTAAGTTTTATCTATTGGGAAACGTACTCACTTAGTTTACGATAACTTATACCTACATCTAAGATAGATACTATACTATGTTGTAATAATAACTATTTTCTTATAATATATTATCTAGAATAATTGAATGTAATGCGTATGTTTTTCTTTTGTTACAACAAGTACAATACATAACACAAGATTAATTAAAAACAATACTACAAACAATAAGTTGTCTACCTACTTTATTTCTAGCTATTTGCCTACATAGTTCATGTACATATGTGTAGGTATTATGAACGCTCATATGTAACAGTTGATTATAATATCCAATATAACTTCAAATTAGATACAGTTTCATTACAGTTCAGCTCACAATTATCTACTAGGGTTATCACCAACAGGATTCGCGGAATAAAGATCGGTCCCAGTACCCAGACGGGTTTTCATTTTCAAATTCAATGAATAAGCGACCTTTGCATTTGATGGGTATGATAACCGTAGATATATAGACGAAAATCTACATAATGACGTCGTTAGAGCGAAATCGATGCGGGAAAATATACCTAAAAATATTTGGGACATGGTCGAGATTCATGTCAGCAGCCACAATGACGATCCGAATTCATGAGGGATAATTTTGAAGACGCACCCAATTTCAATTTCTGATGTAACCCGAAGTTGTTAATAGGGTTGGTCGTGGCGCTGAACTTGGACAATCGAGTTATCGTAATAAATATTTGTTGGAAATAATTGAAAAACTTTTATCACTGGGTCGTGTTAATTAGTTTTTGTTTGAGATTTTAAATGTAAACATCGCTTTTTTGGTGTGACCTTGAAGAGACAAGGTTAAATTAGGCCCCCTCCTTATGTCATGTTAGTATGACAGTTGTGTACGCGTGGCCTAATTTATACGACTGCTTTACCTTCGTAGGTCACGCAATCACGTTATTGAAGGTATTTTCCTTACATAGACTTTTGTTTTTCCTTCCAAACGTTCGTTTTCTTTGGTACACGATTTATTTACCGTCATGTCGTGGCGAAAGTAATACATGGGCCGCTGTTTGAACATGTTCAAGTCGGTATATTTACATAAAGACAATGTTTATTTTATTTCCAAAATTGAATGTATTTCTTTGTACTATAACTTTAGTACTACTACAAATCGATTCTTCAACATCGATGTGACCGGCCCATTGCCATTAAGGCTTGCTAATCCATTGAGCCACAACGGTAACTATAGTACTCTGTCAGACTCAGAGAGACTCCGAGTGTAGCAGAGACCGGCTGATAACGATTAAAATCCAGCTCATTAGATCTTTTTTTATCTTTCAGTCTAAAAAAAACCTCTTTTAAGAGTTAGAACTGATTGCTAAATGATGTTTCTCGTGCAATTCATAAGAAATTGATATCTTGATTCATTACCAAATGGTACGTGACTAGTGTCGTTAGGAACAACTCTAATATACACGTATCGTACATAGATGTAGATTGTTAACACGCAATCCTTATATTTACTCAATGAAATTACGATTAGGCATTTTATTTTTATCTTTATCGGGAAATCACTTGAATCTCTGTTGTATTATGATGTAATATTCATGATTGTTATCTTCAAGGGAATAGACAGAGTTGTCTCTATTACCGCCGTACTCAGAGATGGTTACTTAATCTAGTCTTTAACAATTGTTTTCAGAATAAAATTGTTACTAAGGTATAGTTTGTCTCTGAATGCAGCAGTTAGACAACAACTTTTGGATGGTTATTTCTTTTGTCGTATAGACACTTTTTTATAATGAAAATGTATACAATCCAACAAATACATAATTTTACACCACATTTATATTTACTACAAGTATCTATAACACTGCTAGCTCATTCAAATAATAACAGACACAAATTTATGCGACAGAATTTCCAGAGCAATCCTTGTAATACTCTGCCCCGAATGAACAGAACTTGTCGTCTCTAAGACCACTAGTCCAACGGACACAGTAACATAAATATCATCAGGAATTTATCCAATTACAACCAGACACATAAATACTACTCAAGTATTTCAAATTGGACATAAATATAACAAAACCTAGACCCTTTTAATATGAAAATCTAATTAATATAAAACGATAGCGTTGTGTAGTGAATTTCAAACACTGGGCTTTATAAAACGACTAGTTTTTACCAACGGATTGGCTCAAGTATTAGTGTGTTTTTTGAGATGAAAAGTAGGTCTGTCATTGTACATACTACCAACTATATGTATGCAAAATTTCAAGAAGATAAATTATGTAGATAATTCATAAAGATGTAATAAACAAACTTACTTTTGCATTGAATATTAGTTGAAATTTTCGTTTCGACTAGCCGAAAGCACTTAGAACTAAATAATTAATACTTGGCTAGCAATAATGAGTCGAGACTGACATAATATAGAAGATATGAGATTGCCAAAATGTAGACATGAAGCGTCTTGACAACAGATTTCAATTACGTAAGATATTTTAAAGTCTCATAGTTACTGAGACTTAGTACAAAGATTGTGTGAGTAACTATTGATCTAAAAGTTGGAGTTTGGATTAACCTTGCGTTTTGAAAATAGACGTTAGTAATATGTATTTAGAATTGAAAATTTATTCTCATAGTAATAAGTAGGCCGTGGGGTGACGATACATTTATTTGTCATCAGCATCCTCACTCCTCTCGCGGGTACTGTAAATGTCGATTATGGGACTACATATGTATTAAATAGAGACCGAGCAGAAGCGTTCTCTAATAGACCTAGTACTTTTAAACTGCAATCTCCAACCCCGTTTACTAAGCGTGAAGATTATGGTGAATTTGTAGAGTTAGCCTATAGTTTAGGAACTGTTGTTATACCTAACTGATAACAGCGCCACAGGGTAGGTAGGTAGGAATGTAGAAGCGTTTAATTCTTAACTCATCAAAATGTTTTATTATATTGCTGTTTCTGATAAAATTATAATAGGTGTGAACCTAGCAAGCACCTCTTTGTGGGTAACAACGATAATGCTAACTTTATGCAAACTTTTTCTTTTATAAAATTTTCTTTTTGATTTACGAAGCCATAATTCAAGTTAAGAAGATCGGTGCGTGTTTTAACAACAAAATATTTGCAAGCATGTTTACTTTGATTTACGCCTTTATTTACATTTGTCCTTGAGAACATTTGCTTACCTTAAATAGGTTTAAATTTCGAAATACGTAGTCGTCTTTTTGAGCTATTTTGCGCTGGTAAATAGGGTCGAAATTCCTTTGTGTTCAAGAAACTATTTAAAGATTTTGCTGTGTGTTATTTATTATACTGCCAAATGATTGTAGTCTGGCATAGTACTGCTGATATTACAATGTTAATAAGTACTTAATTGTCTCTTGTCAAATATTTAAAGTACGTAAGTCTTGTATTCTGGGATTGTGGATTTGTGATATGTGGTAAAGAGTAATCAATGTGTAGACTAGGCAATATATGTAAAGTCAGAGATACAAATTATTTCGGAGTAACTTGTCATTTAAATTTGAACATTAAATCGTATGTCGTATGTTATATTTCATAACGTCAATACGAAAGGGCTGTAAGCACGCGGTCCGCGCGCTGGTAGTGTGCTTGCAGCCTTTTTACATTGTTTACCTTGCTGCTGTTTGTGTGTGCAATAACTTTTATAAAACTTAATGGAACTTTTGGTGCAAATACTAGGAGAGTGTATTGTGCTAAGACCAAAGATTCAACTTAACGACATTGAATTTCATCACCAAATGACACATAGCTTAAGCTACAGAATTCACTTATTAAACAAACGATCAATCTAAGATTTCTTTAGCAAACAAAAATAAAAAGTTTAGTATCAAAAAATATCAGTCAAAAAACAAAATTAATTACAACTATAATATAATGCATAGTCTAAAATCTAAAGACAAGCAATAAAAGACCTTAAAGTTTCGAATACCAGCGATATCTCGCTAACAAGCTGTTTTGAAGTCATCTTATACAAACTAATTGCCGCGTCGTTGCCTGTCGCTTTAACAAATGACAAGTAACGAAAGATTGATGAAGATATAAGCTGAGAATGAGCCAATTTACATAACAATATCTGTGCAAACACAGACCGATACACGGTATACGCTTAGTGATGGAAAAGGTCGAATTGTCAATAAGACATACACACATACATTATAATAATGTATTTGTGTAATGTAGGTACACACGCACATCAACGTATACAGGGTTTTTTATAGGATTGTCAGGCTTATTGTTTTGTGATAAGGTTGATAATCTGTTGCAGGTTGTTGTGAATTTGGGGTAGGTTGATGTGCGTCTGAACATATCGGTTTTGAAAATGAATGTTTGTCATTTCGTTCAAGAAATGAATAGTGAACAACTAGGAACCCTTATAGATTTTTCTGTCTGTTTTTAGCTGCCTTATACGAAGGTGATGTACTTAATCACTGTAAAGTATCCTGAATATTCATTAAAGAAAAAATATCTGATATTTATAGAAAAACTAATTAAAATGACCTCAAAAAACCAACAAAAGGCCCTAATTCCATTAAAAAATAAACTAACTACCCCAAAAATAAAGCACTTAAAACAAATTAAACCTAATATTCCAATTTAAAAACAAAACTCACTTTTAACGAACACCTTTTACACACCGTCGCATGACAATGAACATTAATCCTTATTACGTAGGCCATACGAGCGATTATAAGTCGCAGCCGCTAATAAAACTTGTATAACTATGCTATTTACTTAAATATATTACTTTAATCTATTGTGGTTTAGCTTTTTGTATGTTTTTCACTGAAATAACTAACTTTTATGGTTTTAAGTAACTTGGTTGGTATTAATATGCATATTATTAGACTTTTGTGTGTAAATATGTATACCTAAGTGCATAAGATAAGGGTTCGATTCCCGAGCCAAATTTGAAAAAATCTTATGATATCACAGATGTAGTATTATTTGGGATTCAAAGAAGCTAGACTAGGTACAATCACACTTATATTATAAATGTGAAAGTTTATGTGCTTGTTTGTACGTCCAATACGCTGAAACTACTGAACGGATTTTGATAAAATTTGGTATACAGACAGTGTATGAGCTGACTTGAGTGATAGAATACTTTTTATTCCACGGGAACACGGGTGAAACCACTGGCAGAAGCTAGTTCAATATAAACATAAGTAATGAAACTAGACAGGGTACACTATCATTTCATCTTTACCCATTATTTCGAGAAACAACTCTCATAATTCCGTATAATTAATTTTCAAAGAAAAAAAAACAAGAAAAGAAGCCTTGAAAAACACACACACATGGAAGCAGTATTTTTCTTAATAAACAGTTTAAAACATGTCATAAGATGTCAAAGTAGCCATTTAAAAAAAAATGCTACGACATATAATTTTCCTCTGCCACGCCAATTTGACCTTTACAGCTATTAATATTGAGTTTACTTTTGTACCAGACGTTATCTTTTGCGCAAATATTTTGCCTACATCTCGTGGTTAGTGCGTAGTATAAATAGAATTGTATTTACTTTGGTATTAGTTGTGATATTTAGGTTATCTGTGGTTTTGATCATTGAGACGGGAATTAGGGTCAATCATGTGGTCTCTATCACCTAGTTTATAATGACATTGTTATTGGAAATTGTACTCTAAGTGCCATTTGATACTATAAATCTAATAATATATAGACTACTACCTTCTGCCAGCGGCTTCGCCCACGTTCCCGTGAGATAAAAATTAGATATCCTAACACCCAAGTCAGCTTATACCTTATTTTTATATACTAAATTTCATCAAAATCTGGTTAGTAGTTTCAGCGTGAATCAACATCAAAGAAACAAACTTTCACATTTATAATATTAGTGTAATTAGTTTTTTTTACAGTAAGAGTAGTCGTAAGCGCAATTTGCCAGCGATTCGATTCATATATCCAGCAAAATATTACTTACGGTGGAGTTTAAAAAAATACAGTGATATTACGGCGTAACAAAGCTGGTATTTGAGTCCCATATACATAGTAGGATTGAATCTATCAATCACCAGTCACAATTCCAAACTTTACTTTCCTGATAGAAATTACAATTATACGAATACTGAAAAGATCAAAATACACAATAAAACTTTTTACCATTTACCTAAAGCAAGATTTAACCAAAGATCCAAGCTTCAAGGTAGTGTATAAAGCATGCTTCATTATAATTGAAAAGTGTTCCCGTGTTTCTATTTGGGTCACAAGGAATTTTTAATGCCAAAACTGTAAGATACTCTTGAATTTCCACTCGAAACTGGCAGATGTTCAAAATTCCATACAATATTCCGTCAGACTAAGTGCTTTCGATTATATTTCACAAGATTTTTTAAACTATACATTTTAAAAAAGACAATATTCTTTAAAAATATAGCTTTATACCTACAGAGAGAAGTGGAATGAGGGTAAGAAGGCCTTGCAATGGGACGATTAGAGCTGCAAAATAAATAAATAAAATAATTATTATTATTTTAATCATTTTCTATTTTCAAAAAAAAACTTAAATATCGACTGACAGAGAATACCTAAATAACATTATAAGTCCATATTTCCGTACCTACTAAGATTAAAATAAAAAGAATCGTTGAGGGCGTTAAGTTACAACAAATTGCGCAACCATGCTATCTACAGAGAGACCCCAGAACAAAAATTAGGGTTCGTTTGGTCACCGGCAATGACTTGGTTGCGCAACCAAGTTTAAATAAGATTAAATAGCAATATTCTTGTGTCTGGAAAAATAAAAATCATAAAAGAGTGATATAGGCTCCATTTTTAAACTGCAAGTACCAACTAATTATATACAAATCATTATTTAATGTAAGGTTAACAATGAAAGGTTAATTTTAATTCAAACAAAAATAAACGAACCGCGACCCATTAAAACTACATTAGAACTTAAATAAAGTAACTACATATAATAATATGTTACTTTATTTCCCCACTATCTTAAAATACTAATATCTATATAATTACGATCCAATTTCAGTAATATTCAGGGCCTAAAAAATAAAAATGGACTAATATACTAGCTTTTCCAAACAATCTAGAATCATAGTAATTAATTAAATTACTGTGAAGGCCTTTTAATAAAAGTCTAGACGAGAATAAAATAAAATTTCCAAAAATTAACTTGTTTGCTTCGTTGGTCTAATATTATCATTGTAACTTTTTTTATTGTATCTGAGTCTAGAATAAGAATAGGAACGTTTATTAGTATGAAGTATGGTAGATAATTACAGGTACAATATAAACAATGAATCTCATACATCGCCTACTCTTTTCAGCCCAAAATTATTGGTTACAATTGTAATCAATAGGAACGAATAATAACATAAAATTCTGAGCCTCTTCTGAGCCTTCTGATATTCTTTCCAATCCCCTATTCCCCAACAACCATTAAATTCCTAATTCCAGCGGCGATTGCTTACCATCAGGTGATCTGTTTGCTCGATCGTTTTGGATTTTGAAGTGCATTAATTTTACTACATAAATACAACAATATAGGTACCTCAACCACCAAAAACCTTTACGTTTACCTCTTTAAAGAGCAAAGAACACAATTTTAACACAAACAAACTAGTCTACGTTCACAAACAAAACACTACCAGACCCTTCATATTGACACACACCAGGTGTTGTAAGCCCACACAAACAAGAGTGACGTCACATCAGTCCAGAAGTCTGTTTTCCAATAGATTTGCGATGTAAAGCCAATTGCTAACAGTTATAGAGACAGACAGACAGATGGCCCATCGCAAACATCGATCCACTGTGACATTGTTCAAGATGATAGCTGAAGCTGTATCAATATTATAATGAGATAGATATGTTGTATTCTGTTTAAATTTGTTTGTTTATATTATAGTATATTATTGAGATTTGATCAAAGTAAATTTATCCATTTTTCGATCAATATAACTGCAGATAAAATGAGTAAAATCATAGCCTAGGTATGAAATAATACATATCTAGAAAAACATAGTCTAGAAAATTCTAAACTTTAATGGATGTAAGTCCTAGAATTCATCTAGATTTGTCTAGTTTCTGTAACGCATCTAAATAAAAATGTATCGCAAAAATATTTGTGCGCTCATAACTCGTAAACAACTGCACCAAATTAGATAATACTTCGTTCTAAAATCATCATAGTCAGGATAAGATTTCTATATGGAGGGGTAAAAAGTGGCACCAACTGGTTCTTGTAATATTACAATCGGTGCTGGCCAGCCAGTTCCTTTGCTTGAACTAGGCTTGACACGCTGCTACGTGTCTAAATACCTAGCTTCACTGACAAACAGGCTGACGGACAATTCAATTTGAAGTTTCAAAAATGCCTAATTAAGGATCAATAGAAATAAATGCTTTAACTTTGACTTTGATGAAGGATAAACACGGAAACTTACCGTAACCGTAGGTACTACAAGATAAAACCTAAAGCAATATCATTAATCTGCCTATATAATCTACTAATCCTAGTCTAAGTACATTTGAGATCACAATATCGTTTCAAGGTCCTTTGGGTATTACGCCAGTGCGCGGTGCAAAGAACTCATAAAATCATGGCTCCAAATATTGTCAGTTGCGTTCAGATGTAACTGGTTTGATTGTGACAAGGATAACACGGATATTGGATGATTGGTGCAATCGTACGCCTTCCGTTAAGTTGTCTGGTTATAATTTCTTTTTTTTTTTTGTTAACAATTTTGGCGTTTGTAATTAGTGTGGCTTTGACTTACTATAAAAGTGAGTGAAATTTTGTGAGTTAGAACGAGATTAAAGTTGAACGCTGTGTTGTGGAGACTTTCGTTCAACATAAAGCAAACTCGTTCTAAGGATATTTCGAAATAGTACCCTCTTTATCGCAACTAAACATACATAACATACATAATTTTATATAGGTACCTACCTACTACTAATTTTATTTAGTCTACTTGTCTATGCAAGAGTTAACAAGAATGTTTCTAATACGATGTGTATGTTTAGTTCTGCGAATAGTTTCAAACCACAGTCGGAGCTCTCAACCGTTCAGCTCACTGCAGTTCGAAATGCGATAAATAGTTTTTAATAGTTAAATTCAAGGTATTAATTTATTTGTTATTTTGTTTCAGATACTACAAACTACATACACGCTCCGTCTACCAGGGTGAATAATAATTAGGTAAGTTTTAGTACAAGTATTTATTTAAAAGCATATGTTTGATATAGAAATTATTTAGAAGTAAACAAAGAACAATGAATATACAATTAATATTTTTTACATTGTCTCCTATATCGTGTGTGCGTTTACAAACACATAATTTCACAAACACATGGCACGCAGACCCGAAACAACAATTTGTGGATCAAACAAAAAATTGCTCCGTGCGGGAATCGAACCCGCTACTAGTTGCACGGCAGCCAGTTGCCCAGTCATCGCGTTAACTGTGCAGTTTTTACAAAGACATAATAGATTTTAATCTATTATATTTAAAATTATGATTCATAAATATACCTTGTCATCAATATATAATTTTTCTATTCATGAAACTATATTCGTCTACAAACAATTTTAATACTTATTCCATTATTTTTTTTAATCTAGGTCAAATTCTAGCATTGTTCTTTGATGTCTTCAAAATAATAATATGTATTCGTAACTTTAACCGAAGTTTATAATCAACTTTGGAAAGTCATACTAGGTCAATATAACATGAATAATAAATATGTCTTTGATATTATTATAATCTATACAAAACAAAACAAAATATAAGTATTTCTCGCTTTTTGTTTAAATATAAACATCTATATTCCCCGCTTGGTTTATTGATTATCAAAACTTTATATAATCAGGGTTGCATATAAATAATTCCACCAATATTTGATAATTCCTTCATTTTATTCAGTACTGTTGCAGTAGGGCTCATGTTAAATAAAAACTGCCAGTCACCGAAAAAGTCAAACAGTACTCGAGCAAAACCAGGACAGTTTGCTAGTCTTATGAAAATTATATTACACGTCTCTTGCCAGCAGAATATTTAAGCAAATCAAATTGTCTAAACATTTTAAATATTCATATAATGTACGTCCATCGCTTTACATCTAAACATTGATGAATTAGTTTGAAATCTTAATGCACTTAGGCGCCAAATAAGGCTTTGAATTCTAATGGAAACTGCTTAGAATGTGCAAAATTATCTTCGTGATATTATTTCTATATTTGACATTTGTATATATGACAGATAAATCAATGAGAAATACATTATATAATAACCATCTGTATATTAAAATTAACATGATTATGATCGAAAAGTCATTTCATATGTGATCATCTATAAATTGACAGAGACTGGGCAACAACTAGTCTTATTTAAAAGAGATTTAAAGTCTGCTAGTGGACTATCACGACCTGTTGATAATATAAATTAACTGTTAGATAGTCTTTATAAAAAAGTAAGGAATCATTGAATTTATACCGAAACCATCCAACTTTTTGAACGCAAATCTAGAAAAAATCACCAGAAGATGCTAGAAAATGTCACGCTAGATTATCAACGCCAAACGCCATTTTTTGCGATATACCAAAGATTCGGCCATGATTATTTGTGCAGTGAATGGCTAGTTTTTCTTAACAGCGTACCTTGGCTTTCCGGTGAACTAAACTTAGTCTGTGACCGCGCGTGAGAAAAAAAAAAGAAATAAAAAAATAAAAATGTACCACGCACCGTTGGCGATGAGTGCGTCCCAAGTACAGGGTTACCAACATAATAATTACATTCTACGTTTAAATTGTTTAAAAAAAATTGCATCGTGTTCCATTTATAATATGTTCGAATTTTTTATACAAATGTGTGCTCTAAGAATTTATTTAAAATTGTGTTGTTATTTATTACATTTTTAAATGTAATAATGCAACGACGTTGTTGATGGTTAGAAAATGACAAAGATATTTTCTTTCATAAAAGAAAGATGACGATGTATCTTTATAAATATAAATTCTTATCTTAACACATTTATCAAAACTTCGCTACTTTAGAATCAGATAAACAAGTTCGTAGATTTTATTTATTTATTTCGAAATGTATAAAAGATTTATTTTATGCTTATTAAACGTTATTAAGTAGAGCGTCGAATAGCACTATCGGATTGCTGACAATGTCATTCAAACTGCTAGTTGGCAGCCCTATCATGTCAATGAATGGACACTGTGACATTGCGCAGCTCACGTGCGTGTGACGTCATCAACGATTTTCTTTAACTGTTTTTACAATTCAATTGACAATAACAAAAAATATTTCCGAAAAAATAATGCAATCGTGCGTCCATTTTTAAGCAAAAAACTACTTTACTATAATAATTTTTCAATTCAATTTTCCATGAATCAAGTGTCATTCACTTATGATACAGGACTTTTTAACGAAACTAATACAAAACATGTATCATAAAGTTGTAATTTACGTAGCACAATGAACGGAATTGGCTCTATAAATAAACAAGAGACCTCAGAGCTATCGGAAACAATTCCCAGCCACGTAGTTAAATAGTTGCAAGGCTGAGAGGGCCACCCGACCCTCTCTGAACTAGCTTTAACTCCTCTTAACTCAAAAACATAGTTACTCGTATATAAACCGTTTATTTGGGAACATTTTTAGGCTCAAAATTTAACCGACGAAATAAAAGTACATAATTAGGTAAAGGATAATTTTCAAAAAAGAAAAAAATATTAATGTCCTGAATATGTTATCAAATAACTTCGACCTTGTATTGGTTTCATTAAACCCATTCTAAAATGTTGTTCATCTCTGAAAATAAAGACTTGCGTAGGTAGATAGTTATTGTAACCTGTAAAGTACCCAAAATATTATTTTGCTTGCCAATAGGACAATTTCAAAATGTCTTACAACATATTAGCTTTTGCCGGCAGCTTCACCTATGTACGTTCCCGTGGGACAAATTCGCCTAGCCTATGTATTATTTTAGACTACATAAACCATAATCTACTCCTATTCCAAATTTCATACCGATTCCTTCAGCCGTATTGACGTAATTGTAAAACAAACTTAGGTACACACAAGCATACAAGCTCATGATGTTTCGCATTCATTATAATATTAGTAAGATACTAGTAATAATACTTTTCTAAACCCAGAAATCTAATCAAATTCACCAACGAACCACTAAATCATTTCTTCGTAACGCACTTTGCATTTGAAACCTCGCTACTAATCAAACGACCTTACTCCGACCTTTGCAACGAAGGTCCTATATGCATTATACGTTTTATTGTGATCACATACAGTCCATAATTAATTACCACTGTTGTATAATTTCCATGACCTTGCCACGTAACGTGTCGTCGACGCTTGAATTTTTATAGTACGCTTGAATTGTCTTCTTCAGTATACAATGCTGGGTTAGCCTTGTCAATGTCACGGCCGCTTCCCATTGTGTGGTCAAGCGAAGTGGAGCTTGTCGTTATTGAAGTTTCGTCATTCATACTTTTGTTTGTAAAACGCTCATCTGTTGTTGTAGTAGTTTGTGTTATGAGTGTAATTTTTTGTAGTGTATTCGCTTTAATTGGTTGTAAAGTGTAATGGATCTTAATGAAGGTGTAGTAAAGTTCATTTTTATATTTTTTGTATGTAATGGAACACTGTCTCTCTCTGATTATGCCAATCCCTGCGAAAAATACCACATCGGTGCGCTAAAATAAGATGTAATGTAATAGCGTTAATTGCAATCACATCACTTCATTTAAAATGAATACTTCATTTCATTTAAAATGAATCTTGAATAAATGAAAATGAACATTAATTTTCGTTGCAACATCAACAAAACACATTCAAAGCATTTCAATAGGGTTGCCAAGCAAGTGAATACTCTATTCATCTAAGTGTGTAATCTCACTAATCTAGTTAATCACAGCCCTATTTTCGCCGACTCATTAGTACGGATAAAACCGTTGTGAGGTTTCTAAACAGTTTTAGTAAGTAAGTAGGATATTATTAGACTGCTTTCACTTAATTGCTTTTAGGGTAGGGAAGATATTTTTTGGGTCTACTGAAGTAAGTTCTTGAGTGATTTTTCTCGAAGTAATAAGTGACAGAGATGTATGTAGTAGTGGTCTGGTGCGCAATAGTCGGGGATGGCCACTATTTTTGCTTGTAATATTATACTATGAATCACGCTTAATAACCAATGCTATCTACTGTACAAAATAAAAATAGAAAACTATAGCAAATTATTGTTTACTTCGTCTGCTGTTTAAAACTTGGACTTAACAGTCATGCTAAGCCTAGTCTTCAAGTTCTCCATCTATCTCTATGCCAGAGATTATCAAATCAAGTTCAGTATTTTTCGGAGCTGCGGCCAATGTAACAGGTTACCGGGGCTCCAGCTCAAAGCAGGTGAATGAACAGGGTTGTTATAGTCAGTAAAAGTGACTACCTCTCGCATCACCCAAGGCGCGAAAAGAATTTAGATGATTAAAAAACATATCAACAGTTTAGTAGTAAAAGCATAATAAACTAACAAACAAACATGCACATTTCAAACTTTATACAAGATTTTTGTTCCATTTCCGTAGTAACCTTGGATTTTAATTTGTTTATCTAGATTTTAACGTTGTGTAATTAAAATGCAAATCCGGAAAACGTTTTCGAGAAAATAATTACGTGTGTAATTGGGCGGTTGTGTTTAATTACGTAACATTTTGAAACATCATGGCGGCTCTTCTTGGAAAGGGTAAACAATTGTTTGTTTACACAGAATGTTTTGCTATCTGACTGCCTCTTTGAGGTCGTGCTTACCTAGTACAACTGTCGAGGTAGGATTCTTAGAATTATATCTCCTCTTTTACTATATTATGGTGTAAGTAGAGTTTGTAAGAGGATATAAGTATATAACCTTAACTTCCTAACCCCAAAAGGCCGTCAACGCACTTGTAACGCCTCTGGTGTGTCGGGCGTCCATGGGCGGCGGCGATTGCTTACCATCAGGTGATCCGTCTGCTCGTTTACCGGCTTATAAAAAAATGGTGAGATTTTCATTTCCAAAAATGATTTTTCTATTTATTTGTCCTAATACTACATAAGCATGACATGAAGTTCACTAGAATAGATAGCATATATTTATATATAATATACAGCAACCACACAATATCTGCGGTTAAGCTGTCACCTAATCCGGCCATCAGTTGGATGGGTGGTCGATGCTTAATCCGCTTCATGCTTCAGGAAACACTGAGGCCATCATTTCCGGGTAGTATAGATTGAACCATGTTCCTTTTCTACCCTTTTGGGATCAGCAGGGGTCCAGGTCGTATCTATTTTAATTAATCAGTTCCCTAGGGTTGAGTTTAATCTGATTTAATTATTTTAAATCCTTTGTTAGGTACCTTGTTGTATGAAATGGATACTGATGCCGCTTTTGTTATTGTGTTTGAAGATATAAAATATTTAATAATAATATAGTCATATCGCTGCCTCATAGTAACGTTAAACGCTACGGGATCGATTCTTGAACTGATCAAAGCGTATTTTGAAGTTTGCTAGTTATATACTGAGAAGCTTATACATTCAAGCTAATAAGCGAACATGTTAATGTAGGCTGCAAGATAAAAGGTTATACTATGCATTATCATGTCTGTAATTACATAATTCATTCATACTTCAACTAAATCGTTTTGAAAAACTCTGTCTTTTAATTGGTCATCCAATAATACACAATGAGTAGGCCTTAATATAAACACACCTTCATTATTCTTATTTCCTAAAGAGGTTTTTTTTGAGAGGGGAAAATCATCCAATGCCTTCTCCCGCCTTGGGCGGGGCGAGATGGAGTGTCAGACTCTTACTGACTAAAAACCACCCCGTTCCTACTCCTGCTTTTCGACCCGGAGCCCCGGTAATCCCGCTAGGTAGTCCGCAGCTCCGGATCAGTTCCAAAAGAGGTAGAGCTGTTTTTACAGTATTTAGTAATACAATTCGTCCGATAATAGTTCCAATACTACCATATCCTTATAAAATAGTTTTAGGAGGCGAGATTGTTTACCAAATATCGAGTAACTATTCATTATTAAATTCCATGTCCCTGCTAAGAATTGGAATATCTGTGAGCACTCAAAATATTTTTTTCAGCGTAACATTTCACGGTTATCAGTTTCAACAGACTATTGATCAATAATAATTCAAGCATCAAAAGTCTTCAAACTTGTACAAGAATGGACAGCATTTATTATTCCAAAAAAGTAAATTCTTTAACCAAGTGTCACTGGCTGATACAAAAATAATCACTTCATACTCAAAGTAACATTTTAAGTGAAGGATGTTGCATTAAACAGATATTTTCGTGTCAACATAAAAGACTGTAATGAGCTACACTATTGTTAAGATTTAGACCTTATTGTGTTGTACATACATCTCAGATTGTTATGTTGTTTACTTCGGTCGGTGTTCCATTTTGAAATTCTTAAATTGTAATATGTTAGTTAAAGTTGCTAATTTGGATGGTGCCCTTGGTTGAGTAATTACAAGTCGCAGTCAAAACAATTTTTTATTGAGATTTTTGTCCATTATGTGCCTAGAGTTTATAGTATAGATACCTAAGTCATACGATGACGATAGAGTAGAATATATGTATCACCATCCCTACTCTTTCCGTGAATTTCATAAGTACTGACTAAAAATACTAGATACTAGACATTATACTAGATACGAAAAATACTAGACATTTGACTCTCTGATAAACGTAATCGTTTTAAATTACAATGTCCAACCCGCTTTCCAGAAACCAGATAACAACAGACAGTCTTTTGAAGAGGTGACCCACAATCCGACAGAAGACTGTTGATAATAAAAATGATATTTGAAATTAAATTTAAAATAAAAATTACATACCCACTTAGTAACAACCAAAGCTTTAAATAAAGCAACCTAACCACGTAACTCCCATTTAAAGCAAAAACTCACAGAAATATATAGCCACGTTACTCCACATAAATAATTCGTTCCCGCGTCGCGTTTATAATTTAAATTTCTCTGGCATTTCAAGGCCTTCCAGCTCCTGCGGTCACGGGAGGGTTAACTTGCAAGTATGTGAGCACAAACCGAAAAGGTCCGAGTATTGGGTAATTTTAAATAACCCAAAAGTTTCAAGGTAAATACTAGAGTGGCCTGTTTATCTTGTCATGTTTTCTAAAGTCCACTGTTTTGATAGATTTTGAAATGTATCATTGTTAACAACAGCTCATTAAGATCTCTATGTGATCGATTTTCAGTCTTAATAGTTTGTAATAAGATGCCTGATGTTCTAAAGTAGATCTTTATGAGTCGAAAGCAAGTAATACTTCTGAACTAGAAGGTTTGGTCATTGCTAAATTCTTTGTAATCATAGGTACATAATTCGCTGTATTGTATAGGACTCATAAGTGGTGAATACAATCATGTACTAGATATTATGGTATGTAGTAATAAGTACTTACCTCGACAGAATCTGTACTAGTTATCTCTCCGTCTATTTCCAAAACCTTCTACTCCCTCTTTATCTCCCATATCAGACATGATTACACCATCTTATTGAACGCAAAAATCTCGTCCTTCAACAAATAAACTCACCCCAATAACCCAAAAACCGACATACCCACATTTGGTACGAGTGAGGAAATAGTGGAAAATATTACCCCAGTAACCCTCGGCTGTTCATCAATCAAGTTTTTCTTTTCATTCCCGGGGTCTATATGGGATGGATGGGCTCATTAATCATTATAGATGGACGGTGGATGCTTTTATCCCGAAGATATCTTGCGTCGAAATGTTTTCATGTTTTACGACAATATGTCAAAACCGGGAGTATTCCATTTCGGACCGTTCCGTTCGGAATGGGTTGTGCTAATGAATTTTACATTAGATGCGTGGCTTAGGGACGCAATTTAGTGAAGATATTTTTCTCTACCCTTTCGGAGGTTTCCTTGGATTATTTAGATTATTTCGTAAAGCTACTGTGTTTTGGTTTTTAGAATAGATGTACTATACATATGTTTGTATGTGCTCTTGTTTTTGTTTTTACACCCAAACACTGAATAACGAATAGTACTTTTAAGTTTTAATACTTAACGCTGTTTCGGGTATAGGATTCTCCAACATTCGGTTATTTCCATAGCAAGTAGGCATCTTATTCAGTTATTGCAGATTAAAAAAACAAACATCTCGATAATACTGGCTTAAGCAATAAAAAAGAGATTATTTCTGTACTTTACCTTGAAAAAACAGTAATTGAATGACTTTACCTTGTTTCCAGTAAAAAGATAAATAATATTATGTAGCAAAAACATTTTTATAACACTAATTGTAATTATTCATTCCTTGGCATATTTACTTCTATTTATTATCTTTAGGAAGTAAACAAGACTAATTTTGTTGACCCATCTTCAGTGAGCACATCTACAGTATGATTTTAATATACCAGAACGAAGTGTTACAAACAAACATAAATCTTAACTCGAAGTAATAACTCTTAATCCTTTCCAACTTACCCGAGCAGTTAATTAAACTGTACAAAATTAATGTCTTAGTCAATAAACGTAGAAATGTCATCGATGACTTAATTTATTTGAGGCGAGTCTAAATTGACAGCGTTATTATTAACAGTTAGACCAGATACTTAATTAAGTAAAGTTATATTTTAGTCTGCGGCCGTTTCTAGACATTTCTAACTAAATACTCAATTTAAACTAGTTATTATATTTAAAACTATGACTTTGATATCGGTTTACGTCAAAATCAGAAACAATTGAAGGTTATTGTGGGCGTAATTTCATATTTATAACCTCACTTTATAATAGAAGTTAGAAAGCTAGTTTGTTTAAAAAAGAAAACAAATAAAAATGGCGTGTGGTTAATGATAGATTGGAACCTCTTTACGGAGGGTTAATAAGTAATTAGGTAAATAAAATTATGGTTATATCGATCCAAGATTGTTGAAGAACGATGACGTGAAACCAGTTAATCAATAAAGTAAAACCATTAAGCCTAATCACCATAATCCAGCCTTCCCCCTCTTAACTGGGTGGCTGAGAGTCTCCCTCAAACTTCTGGAGTTTCCAAATAAATTATCCGACGTAACTCGCTGAATATTACACAGGAATTTGTTCATTTTAAAACGTCCTGTACATCGCTCGCAGCGCTTCCAAGTTGTGCCATATATCAGCGGTGACACGGTTTTAGTGACGTTCTTATTTCTTGAGCTTTAGGACTGATTTTCTTTGATTCAAATGGTGTTGTTTTGTTATGTGATTTTGAACCTTATGTATAAGAGAATACATATTGTTATTTAGCGAATAATAAAGGTGTTTTCTTTGTCGAAGTATGTAAAGAAAATGCATAATACCTTAAACGCGAATGTTTACCGAACAATTTGCGTCACATCTGATACAATGCATGCGGTGCAGACAGGGTTAATTTCACAGTACTTCTTACGTCACCACTGCACTATTCTCATGGGAAATAGATCCTTTAGGTTGTAAACACAAGTTTCATTTCCGCATAAACACAAATGCCGAGACCGAGACCTACTAAAGTTGTTAATGCGAAAACTTTGACGTCAGTGCCCCATATTACTGCTTCGACTTTACCATGGTTCGGTTTACCATATCAATATACTAATGTAGTTAGTTTTTATTAGTTTTTGTTAGAAAATGAGGTTGGGACACGCACATTTATTGATTATCTACCAATAATACTATTGTTCTACGCGTTGAACTTGAAAACACACAGCTGATGCAATTACTTTTAGAAATGTTTATTCTTTATTGCGCATTATTTTGTTTTATCTTAAATTGTGAATCATAAGTACATGGTGTATCAGTTAAGATAAAGGTTCTCGTTGTAATCTCGAGACTTCGTCACGAAGCGACGTTGTCGTGTGTGAGTTACAAAATAATATTTCACGATGAGCAAACATTGGATTACAGCCACGTAGATAGTTACTACGCAAAAAATGAACACGCACAAATAATACTGGTTCTCACTATTCCCTCTCATGATACTATGAGAGGACAACTCACTCAATACGATAAGAAAATAGTAGAAAATAAATATTGATGCGATGCTGAAACTGTAGCTACCATCGTCGTCATTATAAAAAAAATATCAGTCACAAGACGTCCACTGCTAAATATATGGGTGCTTTTCCACCAGAGATGTGCTATGCTACGTTGCTTCCACCGATCATATTCATTGGTACACATAGCTTAGCACTGATGAAAACGGACTCAGCTAAGCTGTTTTTATATGGAAAGATGCGTGTTATGGATGCGTACTATGGATGTGTGCTACGGATGGCTTCCCTACTATTGACACTAGCTAAGTATCAATGAAAACGGTCACATAGTTTCTCAGCTTAGCTAATACTTCGTAGCATAGCTTAATAGCACATCTCAACAAATAAACTCCATCGAATTCTAAATACATAGGCAACTTGTTATCAAGTCTCACAACACGATTGCGTATAGAGCAGTTTAGGCACACAAGACTATACAAAACCAGTTTAACCTGACCGTTTAATATGTGGAAAGATCATACGAAGCGAGACCATGATAAAATGGTCGTATAGGTTGATGTGTAATCGTGTAAACTTGTGAATTGTCATAACAAGACTGTCATGAAACACATAATTATTTATAGGTGACACGTGAAGTGTTACAGATGGTGTTTTGCGACTGAAATATCGGAAACTTCTGTACGAGAGCGCGTTCGGCACTCTGATTGGTTGGTTCATTCGAGCCGACCAATCAGAGTGCCGAGCGTGCTCTCGTTAAACGTAAAACCAACTTGTACTAAACCCTCTGTTGTTAAGTTTACGTAATGGTCAATTATAGCCGAAAAACATGATTTTTCAATATGATACCTTAATGGTTAAATACTAGAACTCAAAATGGAAATATTAATACATACATACACTTGTACATTTAACGTAATTTTTTATCTGTTATTTTGCCATGTTATCAGACGCCGCCCGGCGATCAATGATCTGGTTTTTACGGACCACAAAATCTCAATTCAATGAATCATTGATAAAAAGATCAGTTGACAGGATTATCTTATATGTATACCTATCTATCTATACATATATAGGTACGGGTAATCTCGTATTCATCACATTTAAGACCTACTATCTACGACCCTATGTAAAAAGTATATAAGAATTGTAGATAGTAGTTGTAGTAGTACATTTAATGTAAAAAAATACGGTAAAGTGTACTTATTTCTTGTCCTTCAATAAATAAATACCTATACTATATCCCAGAGTTCAGATATATATCTCTAAAAACCAATAATCTGTATTTTTGTAGCTGTATCCTACGTACAATAAAAATATGTTTCTAATAACCCATTTCAACGTGACATCCACATTTATTTAGGTCAATTTATCGGCCATTCATGTCTAGTCCATGTCAAAACTTTAATAGGGAAATGCCTTGACATGGTTGCTTCGGTTTGTAGTTTCTGATTCCATTGTCATTTTGAACCGGCAATGTATTGTGTTCGTATAATTTACATCGCCGTGTCCGCTGTCACCGAGTGAATGAATTAGCTAGCGTGTGCATATCATGTATTCGCGACAGGATTGTAAATAGATTCTGCTGATATTCATAATCACTAGGAATTTGTATGGTTAACAGATTCTATTGCATGTAGAACTACAATACCTATAGAACTATGTACCTATCTAATTTAGACCTCCTTGTAGACTGACCCTGAACTAAAGACTGCCTAGCGGGTTATTGGGACTCCGGCTCAAAAAGCAAGAGTAGGAACAGGGTCGTTTTTAGTCAATAAGAGTCTGAAACTCCCTCTCGCCTTACCCAATGTGAAAGAAATCATTGTATGATTTTGCCTCCTCAAAAACATATAGACTACATATTCATACATAGCATGTTAAAATACAGATATAATGTTATGCTATTTTTAACAGAAAAAGTTATAATTAATAGACTTTTTGCCATCCCAAAATGTTTGTTGATGTCTGCTATTAAAATATGCACCCTCATTCGTTCTACATTTTCTGTCAGCTTCGTGTATTAACGAACAAACAAACGGAGACTCTTAATTAAATATTTACATTGAATAAATAAATATTTTATGTGAACGAACCCATATTTTGCTAACCACAGAAAAAAAATACGATTTTCTTTACCATACATCAATTTTGTTATTGTTGGGCGTTTTTCAAATTAAAAACAAATTATTTTTTTATTCAACGAATTGATCGAACGTTCGATTTTCAAATTTTGAACAGTCGTCTAATCGCAAACCATTGTAATCTATATCTATTCAAATAAACCGCCATTTTTTATTTTAAAAACTAAGCTTGCTTTATTTATTACATTCTAAACTTTATTTTTAGGATCATAGAAGCTTATTTTGATAAGGTGAGTGATTAATTAACAACTAGTGACGAAAATAAACCTTATCTGTACAAATTGTTAAACTAATTAATTTACACGTAATCCTATTTTAAGATCTAACCTATTTAGCATTTTTATTACAAAATACATTTAAAAACACAATTATTCGAATTACAAATTAGGTGGTCTTAGTGGCCAGTGTTTTCATGTATCTGGCTGAATAGAACTTAACGAAAAGAAAAAAAATACTATCATAACAACTTCAACATTCCAAATTTAAAACACAATATCTATTTCAATTCCATATCAGAATGTAAATCGACAAATAACCAGAAAATGGGTGACACCACGCCCTAGATTCTATCATTGATTTCACATCAATCCATCAAGCTCATACATAATAAATATTATATAAGTCAGTGCCTTTCATTCGAACCTATCAGTAAACAGGTAAGCACTTAATCTTTGTCTAAAACTTTTAGATAACACTAATCAATCATTCATATAAAGTACGTATATGGAATAATATATTACGAGTATATTCCCAAATATGTTTCAACGCGTGTCTGATAAAATAACGTCACGTATCGCATAGTTACGTCTGGGATAAATATACATTTATGTAAATAGTAAATGTACATTTTAATATTATTAATGTAGGTAGACATTGTAACCTACTTTAGATATTACGTTTTTATTTTTAGACTCTTTTCACCCCGCATTGTGACGCGTTATTAATTTTTAACTGTAATGAAATAATCTTCCAATATTATCGAACTGGGTTTTGGGTGGGATTTCATTTATTTTTGTAAGGTTTATTTTCTTTTTTTCTTATTTATCATGTAAATTTTAGGTCGGTAGACCATTATATAGATTTTTTTTGTTTTAGTTCCTTAGGGGTATGATATAACACTCATTAAGCATGCGATGTCATAAACGACTATTGGAAGTGGTCTAGGTTTTTGATGAGTGAGTCAGCTGAGTGTATGTAAAAATAGCGATATAAAAAGATCTACAATAGAGCTCACAAAATAACTAGATAACGAGCTCCTAACTTGGCGGACACACTCAGCTCCTTTTTAACAGCTCACAATCAAAACCAAGGTCACGACACAATAAATAAATAGCGCCCCATATTCCATATGACCATGACATTGAACCAGAATCAGTATATTCCAGAAGCAAGGAAGTACATACGCGTCATATAAATATGACATATGACTGCAATCTACCTGCATATGCTGTGAAACAATGCGTAGGTACAGTCGCGTGACCTTGTATGAAATCATTTCTGTTAGTTGATAGTACTATGGTAAAACATCAAGCTGTACAGAACCAGTATAAACTGACCCTTGATTGTGTGGAAAGGTCGTACTAGCTGAGGTCATGATAAACTGGTTATGTCTAGCTTGATATGCGTCCGTGTATACTACGGTTACTGTTCTCACGTGAGCGCTAACAGTCCGTTTCCGTTAATAGACGACAAACATAGTTTGTTTATGTGTACGTTACTACGTACGGTCTGTGATGTAGGTTTTTGTAGTGAAATTGGATATATTTGGAGATTGGTTACGTAACTTCCTACGTGAATGAAAGGCTAAGAGATTATTGGAAAAAAGGTGTTGTGTATTTATGATAAGTATATTAGTCGTAAGTATATTTATCATAAAATCAGACAGAAGATCGCATAGACATGACTTATCTGACTTTTCTCGCCTTAGGCGAGGTGAGGGGGACTATCAGACTCTTACTGCCTAAAAACTGTGGTTGCTGCTGGTTTACTGTGGCTCCGGCTCGATAAGCAGGAGTCGAAACGGGGATGGTTTTTAGTCAGTAAGAGTCTGACTCCCTCTCACCTCACCCAAGGCGGGAGAAGTCATTGGATGATGTTCCCCCCTTAAAAAAAGACTCCTTACTATTACTCAGTTTGTTTTCATCCATAAAATAACTGAACATCTTGTACCTAACTATACCAAGGTCACCTAGGCACATCGTTTATCTAAGTATTATAATTAACTGATAAATATTTAACAGAATGACTAAGTTTATTATCTTAGAAGGCAAAGCACTAAAATTGCAAATGAACGCCATCTTCACGACAGCATTATTAATTGAGGATTGTATTAAAAGTCATTGGTGTTTAAATTTATTTCAATGCTTTTGGTTTCGGTTGTAAAAAAAATAGATGAGTAATTCGGTTTGAGTAATTCGTAATTCTACCCCTACGATGTTTGCTTGAAAACTTTATTTATTTTGGTATGACGACATTTATTTTCATCAATGTTTTTTTTTTTCTAATACCTGTTTGTTTTCGCCAACCCCTCTTTAATTTTAAAGAAACTTTTAGCTAAGATAGGTGACACTTAACGAAATAACTCGTAAGTGACACCACTGTTTACCTTATAGTACAGGTAAGGAGTTAATTTAGACTGTGCTCTCCTGCGCTAAGAGATGCTTTAGTGTAATAATAAATCCTATCTTAATCTCTTTTTTAACGCAGTTTTTTCAGTAATCTTAGTTAAATATCAGTCAAATTGAAAGGAGATTGATCCCTCTTAGGAATTGTAGGTAAAATATTCCAGATCAAACAACTCTATATTATATTCAACATTATTTAAAAAGTTAATCAAAACAAACACTCGCCTACGTCACTAAAGCCAGCTCAAACAACATTGAGACAGGTCTCACGCGATCTATTTGCTATAACGACACACGCTATTGTCATACCTACGTGTACATAATAAGGTATATAATGGCATACGTGATTCTGATAAATTATGCCCTATTAGGTTAGCTACATATATGTATAACCAGTATAAACTGACCGTCGAATGTGAGCAAAGAGCCCTCAAAGCGAGATCATGATAAACTGGTTTTGTATAACTCTAGGTATGTATGCCTACCAAAGGGATGGAGAGGGAAATTTTAATGATAGGTAAAGAGAATACGAAATAATTTATTAATATTTCCGAGAAACGATCTTAAGGGTCTCTCAGAAATGTATTGCGGGAATTAAAGTAGGATTATATTGAAGTCAATACAACATTTAATGGTTCAATAACCCATAAAGGTAATTTGAATTCGATGAGAACCCTCGGGAATGTATTTTGAAATCCCTTTTGAGGAAAAAGGAGGATTTATTAGTATTTTAGGTACTTCCCAATACGGAGCACTTCAATTCACGGGTTTTTTATTTATTTGAGTTGTGGAGGAAGGCAAAAAATTAGATGAATAGATGTACTGCATGATTCATTAGGGGAAGTATTATATTTTTGGGCTTGTTTAATGAACCACTAACTTCTGCCAGCGGTTTCGACCGCGAAAAGTATACTATCACCCAAGTCAGCCCATACACTGTCTGTATACCAAATTTCATCAAAATCAGTTCAGTAGTTTCAGCGTGATTGACGGACAAACATTCAAACAACCAAACAAAAGCTCCGGGATTATTATTACCTCTGTACTTGCATTCCAATGAGATTTCAAATTACATAATAGAAATATATTCCTACATCGAAATGAAAATATTCTCATGACGTTTCCTTCACGTCACTATGTTTAAACAACTACATACGTATTCCTATATGTATATAACATCTATGTACATTTTCTATATACTTTTGACGTCACTCCTTGCTAAATTAGTTCTAAATCTATCAGTCACTTAACCGTGAATTACGTCACATTTGATAATACTAACGTATGTGAGATTGTACATAGAGATTATGTAAGTTATTTACCCTACGTGTATCGAGGTGTAATTAAATTAGTTTCAAGGACTTAATTTGGA
This sequence comes from Spodoptera frugiperda, assembly GCF_023101765.2. Lineage (NCBI taxonomy): Eukaryota > Metazoa > Arthropoda > Insecta > Lepidoptera > Noctuidae > Spodoptera > Spodoptera frugiperda. The sequence goes on along the minus strand of NC_064234.1, from coordinate 10,194,998 downwards.
GTTTAAGATGATATAACATTCAATTTATTTTTTAATTTTTGGCAAGTACTACAATTTACTCCTGTGTCATGGGTGCGTATACAAACATACAAGTTCACATACATATGGCACACATACCCGAAGCATCAATTTGACTTGTTTTGTTCGGGAATCGAACCCGATACACGATACACGCAGTATACAGCCAGATGCCCAGCCACCGCGCAGCAGTGTATTGCAATACATAAGCAAAGAAAATATTGAAATTAAATGGAGCTGAATCTCTCTGTACGTTTTTTTTATAGTAGGCGATCTAGAAACTTCTACTAATTCATGACTATAGAAAAGTAGGATTTCATCATAACACAATTTTATAAACCAAACAAAACATAGGTTTCTAGAAAAACAATCTAATCCTTGTATTTGCTAAAACAGATTTGTTAAAACTTTTATAAGGTCTTGTAACCCTTAGGGAAGGACCTACGTCTAACAAAAATAGTGACGTAGACCAAACCCGGGACTCTATCCCGGGATTTCAACATTTTTTATTTGAGTCTCAGTCTCAAATATAAATTACGTTGAACATCTACGCAAGACAAAATAGAGACTACATTTAAATATTCATTTGAATATAAAATACGACTTCAATGTATAATTTATATTTATATTGAACGACTTAACACTTAGTTTTACATAAGACGAGGTTTTTTTTATGGAATAATAACGAGCAGACGGATCACCTGATGGTAAGTAAACGCCGCCGCCCATGGACACCCGAAACGCTAGAGGTGTTACAAGTGCGTTGCCGGCCTTTTGGGGCTTAGGAATTGGGATAATTTGGCCTCCGTTTTCCTCATTCACACAACGAAACACAACGTAAGCGTTGTTTTACGTCGGTTTTCTGTGAGGACGTGGTATAACTCCGGTCGAGCCGGCCCATTTCGACTCTCCTACACTTAAAAATGATGTGACGAATCATAGTAACAGAAACCAAATTAATTATTTTATTCTGACACATTTAACATATCATAGCCATGTTTTGCTTTTTGACACCTCAATGTTTTCATTTGATTAAACCGTGTGATGTGTTAGACTTTTCCCTCGTAATGAAAACATAGTACCTACGAAAACATTAATTACATAGTCAGTCATACGTACATAATTAATTATATTTTACATACACGTGTTTGAAACACCAATGAGAAAATACAAATGGCTAAACATAAACTTTCAAGGCCTACACGTGGTAATTTATTGATTAAATTGCCCAAGTAATTACTTTTAAGAACAACCTTCTATTTCTTAGTGGAAAGCCTAAATATAATCTGGTGAAAGTACTAGGTATACTAATTACTCTTTGTAAAACTTTCGGAGCTTGTTAATCATTCAACTTACTCATACCACATACAGTTGCCAGGATAAATATATTAGCTACGTTACTCTGTCACGCACTTGTAATAAAACTTTAAAATAAATGGTAACTTGTTTCAAAGCTAGGTTTCCCTTCGAACCACATTTGATCAGCAGATAGATTAAAAAACGGTAAAATAAAATTAAAAATTTAATTCAAAGAAAATTCTCATTAAGAAAATCCCGGGAAATACGTCCCTATTCGATACTCGTAACCGGGATATCACTGTCTATGGAACATGCAAATTAAATCCCGGATCGCGGGAATTAAAAAAAGTCCGTGATTAGGTAAACCCTAGAGTACACAGAGCAGTAATTTTCATCGTGAATTTATTTTAATTATGAACGTAATTTCTTTATTATAAAAACGTAGGTACATTGCTTTTTCTAGAGAAGTTTTTATTAATTTACTTATATTCCAACGAAGCTTGAATATCTATTTTAATTTAAATACACTATTCATTATAATGAATATTATCGTGTATCTTTATTTTTAATCCCAGTAAAGTTTGTCTAACATCATTTATTTCTGTAGAAAACGCTAGTTAATTTCGATAAACCGAAACAAAACCGTAAAATATTGACGTAAAAACCGTTTTTAATTAGCAAAATACGACGCAAGTCTCGGATACTGGTGATACGGGCTCTGTATCAGTAAAAACATGTTGTAAACTTGATAACCCACTTGGCTAACACCGTTTATCCCGAAACGCGTAAAAGTTTGAAACCAATTTGCATAAAACTGCCTCGTTGGTTGATTTGGCCACAAACGCGACTGTCGAGCAGAAGGCAAAGTACAATTGAGTTTTCGGATATTCTCAAACATAACTCTGAGATTGTGATAGAGCCTAGCATGGGACTCATAAGATCACACTAATATTATAAATATGATAGTTTGGTTGGATGTTTGTTCGTCATCCACGCTGAAATTATTGAACGGATTGATTGGAAGATGGAAGCTGACTGGGGTGATTTTTAACTCACAGGAACGCGAGCAAACCAGTTGGTAGAAGCTGTACTAGCAACAGCTCCTGGACAACGAACCTTTTCTACAAAGAAAGTCTCTATTTAGAGTGTTTGCCTTAATTAGCACCCATAAATGAGAGTACTAGAGTGTGTTTATTTGAACGCACTAATCTCCAAGACTACTATTTCGAATTGTATAATTCATTTTGTGCTGGATAGTCCATTTAAGTATCAAGGCCAGGATCTATAAAACATCACGCTATGATCAAGTGGAGCCGAGCAGCAGGTATAGCTAGTTATACATAACCTTCTGTCCACCTTTTCCTATTATTATGTTATAGGTACAAAAAATTCTGCAACAAATTTGCATAGTGGCTCGTATAGCAACTGATAGCAATATCGTCATGTTAACGATAACGTTTCGTTTCCTCTACCCACGCCACTGATGGTGACGACATTTGGTAATTGCATGGTTTACACTACAATACTGATATTGTTATGGAATATAACGATAATGGAACAAATTGGAGATATTGCAGATATTTCTCTTTACTATGTGACGTGTGAAGAGCTGTGACGTCACTGTATTGACCTATTATGTAGTATTTGAGTTTGATTTCCTGTTTTTGTGAAATATACTTGGAGACTGCAGCTATAGTTTTACTAAATTGTTTACATATTTTTAACTAAGCCATATCTTTTATAACCATTGGTCGGTTTCTAAGTATCCTAAGTTAATCTTAATCTTCTTTCCTGTGTATACTAAAAAACTCACCCCTATAAACATAACTATATTTTTATAAAAAACGTTGTCCCACACTAGTATTTTCTCCTATGCTGTGGGTGCGTTTACAAACATAGTATATATTTGTAGATCACACAAATAGTTGCTCCGTGTGGGAATCGAACCTGCTACACGCTACTATTGTGTAATGTTCACATTGACATTGTTAATTTGTTGTTGGTTACAATATTTTTATCTAAATTTTGTGGTAGATAGTAGTTGTGGTGGTACAACGGGTCCTGTATGTTAACTATCAATAGAAGCCCCTATTGATAATATGTAGTAAACCGCTAGAAACAAAATCAGCAACGGTTTTTGACCTACCATTTGAATAGATACCTAATGTATTCTATTTTAAACTCTATTTAAAATGTAATAACGTTAGTAATGCATTAATCGGAACTATTGTTGTATTAAAAAAATAATTGGTATTCACAATTAGATTACCTATACTGCACATTGAAAGAAATTGAACTATCAATACCTAAACATTTTTTTAACAGTGCAAGATTTTTTATTTTATTTTATTTACGCACTATAATAGACATACACATTTACATTTTAATTTAGTCTTCTAAAATAAATAAGATGTTATTCCCAGTGTAGGCCAAACTAAAAATATCTTGGTACAATATTGGTCTAGCCAAATCTCACTGTGAGTATTCTGCTGAATTTGATTAAGACCTTATGCTAAAACCAACCTAGGAATAGGGCTTAGGGAATGAAAAAAGTTATAAATAGACTCGGTCTAGTAGAGATAAAGATAGGAATATCGAAATATGAACCAGACAAGAATATTTGGTATTTCAAGATTATTTCAGATATAAGGTCTTGTTAATTCTACATACATTACGCATACAAGTGTGGGAGAGTCATATTTCGGCACGAATGGGCTGGCTCAATCGGAGTGGTACCACGGCCTCGCAGACAACTCACGAGTTTATACCAAAAAAAAATCCCTTATTGTTAATTCCACACACATTACGCATATCTACAAATTTTTACATGAAAGTATTTTTTCGATGTAGTCTAACTGTATATTATTTATTTACTTACTCAAATACATCACCAACTTATTGTAAACAAAACAATCTAAAAGAAAATATTTTGATAAAAAAAAATTAATTTTAAACTACACATTATTTTTTGCCACAAACACAATCATGTTTTCACTAAGCACTGTTAATGGAAACAAAAACGAAATAAAATTCATTTAAGGATTAAATTCATTTGTCTCGGAGTTCTAATGAATTATAGTGTCAACCTCATTGAATTAAAGCTAGACTTTTTTGAAACCTATTTTTGCAGACTAGAAAACCTATGTCAGTCAAATGAGAGAGGTTTTTAGGACACTAGAATTTAGTTCAGATTTGGGATTTTATGAATCACTATCATAGCAGAACCTTTTTGGTGATAAAATCAGAAATAGGTCTGACAGTTGGACAGAAGGAAATATGGGTCGTAGGTACTTAACCATTTTTTATGTTGGAAAACTCCGTAGGAGCCAATATGAAGATGGCTTAGGGTGACTCGGCGAAAATAGCGTTAAGTGTCTTTCAGAAAGGTCAATAAGATATTGAAGATTTTGACTTGATCGAGGTGGAAATTGGTAATTTACAAAAAAGTATTAATTTTTTAAACTGTTTTTTTTTTATTTTGCTCCTCATTAGGGTTTTCTACTGCGTCGTGGGTGCGTTTACAAACATACAATTTCACATACACACAGTTTTCAATGTAATGTTAATTCTTTAATTGTAGCAGTTTAGCTAGGCAAGGTATTCCTACAAAAAACCTTATTAGATCTTTATAAAATAAATCCTATACATATCTCTAAAACAAGAAAACATAAGTAAATTAGTTTACAAACATAATGTTCAATTGAAAATTAAACCTTAAATACAAATAACAAAAGCTTATATTACCAAATTCATTTTAAAACAATACAAAAATTGGAGTATCCATACTCCGTTTGAATATCGAACATTTTCGAATTTGGAACGAGCTCATAAATAAAACATAAGTGTACACAATCAGCTGTGGCCAAATCAACGATGATAGTCACAGATAAACATCGGCCATGACTGATTGCGACAAACCATTAGTGACCTTGATTCAATTGTTGTAGAGTCCATTATTATAATTCAGGATGCGTTTGAGATAATGTCTTTCGTAATTGAGTTACTGTCTTACTTTACGTGACGTTTTGAAGATATTCATTCGTATTTTTTTAGATAAAACCTTTCGTTTTGTATCATGTAATTGTGTGAATAATTAATATTCGTAGATGCATAATTGAACGTTTTTCTATATTTAGGTCATACTTTTTACGAAAGTGCTACTATACATATAATATTTAAAATAACATGTAAATTTTGTTGGACTTTACTGAAAAACCAGGGAATTGATAAAACAACTAATAAAACCTATAAGAGATTCACACATAAGTCAGTATGTAAAATTTTGCAAAATACAAATACAAAATACAACTAACACAAAAAAACTAATTTAAACCAAATCCCATGTAAATAAAGTACATTTTGCAACAACTTCTAAAACCATAGGTAACAATTTCCCATAAAAACCTTTTCATTTTGTAACAAAACGTGCCTTGAACATGACACATGAGATTACAAATCGAAGGATAGATCCTTTCGAAATGTTTATCAGCGAAAACTCATGTCAACCTCGTTTTCAACCAGAATTGTAATCAATGCGATGAATATTCATGAACCAGGCATTGGGGATTTATTCAGCACTTAGATATAACATGCAGATTTTATGTACTTACCTACAGTAAGTTAGTGTTGTGTATGTTGGGTACAAATAGGGTAAATGTACCTATATGTTGTCGGTAGGGTTTAATATTAAAAATGTTTCTGGCGTTTTCTATTTATCCTAAATTTTGTTTCTACTTTAATAATATCTTCTGATTTATTTCGTTGCGAGATCCAAGACAGTCATTCATGTCCCTGAGACGCGGACTTCAGTGTTCCGGTGTTTTCATGGTTGTATCTACTGTAGATCCTAGTTTACGGGAGTTGCAGCAGTATATGACGTAGTGGCGGACTTGTCCCAAAAAATCTCTCCGTTATTCCACAGTATGTTTTTAAATATTTTACGAAAAGTAATTTCAACTATGACTGATTCTAATTTTACTTCTTTAACTGACTCAATGTTCATACGACGTTAATTTCTCATAAACTGACATGTTGACATGACTTTCTGACTCACTTTCTCTAACACTAAACTTGACATAATACATAATTAAATGAATTACGTGTGCCATGACTTTATTTTGACATTACCTTCAATGGAAGCCATTTCAAGTGAATATTAATAGCCTTCTGTAGGTCACGATATAACATAACAATCTAATCCTATAATCCAATACAAAATTGCTTTATCGGGTGTCAGTATGAAGTGGCCTGTATTATAAATAGGCAAACGTACTGGGATTATAATATAACTTATTTCAGTTATAATGACATTATAACAGAAAGAGCAGATAGAATTGTATGTATTATATTTCTAAGGTAAAACCAATTAATATGTGTTTTTAAATTGGTAGGAATTGGTGCTAGGTAAAACTTTCCCGTCATAGCATTCTGGAGTCATACATATAAAAATATGGTTTTAATAAAAGTTTGACGATTTGAACTAAAGATACAGCTCTGTCTAGACCCTCTATACTATGAACTGCTAACACAACCACTCAATCATACACAAAAATTGTATTCCACTAATCCAATAACACACAACAAAGATCATTTATCTCAGTGTCCTACTTACAGCCTCAAACACTACCAGCAAAACTTAAATCAATTAACTGGCGTCCGGCCAATAAAGGGGAGTTTACCCTACTTGCGCAACACTCGACACTAACTCCTATTGTATATACGACACTTGTAGACAATACATATGTAAATAACGGAGACTAAGGGTCCAACTATACGTAGTAAACGGCAAGACATGACTTACGGGCCTTTTATATGTGGATGTGAAATGAAATGTGTCAAGGGATGCTATGTTATGTAGGTTTTATACGTATGTTTGTTGGTATGTTACGTTGTTACTGATAAGTCTGAGCTGAATTTAGTATTTTTAAGATGGAGGAAAGTTAAACATTTTTGTGGTAAATTGGTTAAATAAAAAGGATTTTAGCTTCTCAACTCCGTCACAATAAGCACAGAGCCTTTGGTATTCGGTTACAATTGGTCAATAGTAAATACTTATTTTCATATAGAAATGTATTTCTCTATGTCTATTGACTAAGAAAAACTTAGGTAATAAAAGTTGCTTCCTTCAAACACAACTCGTTTTTTATTACAAGTACCTACCTATAGGGGAATAAAATAGGTTTTCCATATACATTTATTAGCAATAAAAACTATATATTTAGGCCATATAAACATCTAAATGGCTCTCTCTTTCCTTACTTTTCCCCATTAATTTTTATACAAGAGAATAATCGAAGGAATAATGTAGACGTGTCTTGAAATAAATTCAGTAGACGTAGGAGCAATCCCACGACGTATTAAGAGTTATTTTATTCAGCGAAAGATGGATATTGATGATCGTAGCTACTTTTATATGGAGCGTATATCTTTTGAAACAAAAGCAATAGTCGAAGTTCAATGACCTCTAATACAAGTCAAGTCAAAGTATTGATAAACTCAATTTCGGTCAAACGTCTCTTTTCGGTTAATGGTGTGCCGAAATGCTTCAGTTTTGCGGTCAGATATATAGGACATTGGACTGTAATAGAAACGCATTACTGCCTCAAATCCCCTATCACTTATTTATACGGATGATAATAAATGAATTAACAGAGAAACGTTTAATAATATTCAACTTTATGATCTTCGGAAAATGTGACTAAATATAGAACTTAACAACATAACCTTAGTGATTTTCACGTCACATTTATTCCATAGCATTAAGGTTCATTTTCACTTTCCCCATCGTCTCTTGGTTGACCATTTACTAATACCACAACCCTCAGACTTTTTCACAGTTGATCGGACAGGTCATAACTTGAATCGAAATCACAATAAGACCCAACATTTTTCCAATCAATTTACTTCAGGTTTGAAAGCTTTTCTAAGAAAAATCCTCGATTGGTGAACCATTAAACTTGCTTTGTCTCTTATAAAGACTGAAATATCTTTATATATCCTTGCAGAAAGGTGTTGAGAGATTATTAAGCTGTTACAATACATCAGACGATTACTTGTGAGAGCTACGGAACGTAGACGAATGCAAGCCATTTGTTTAGCCGCGGTACAAGACATAAGAAGTAGCGGGATGACCAAAAATATACGCCATTTTTCTTCTTTAAATTCAAGGCCGTCTTTGTATCGCTAAAATGTTTTTCTTGTCCTATAAAGCCGAAATATCTTAGTTTTTTTGGGTCATCTGTGTAAATTAGGGTTATTTATTTCTATTTATTCACACACTGTAGTCACTTTAGTAATGTTTATGTGTCTAGGACATATATTATGTAACACAGTATTATTTATGGGTCTTCTACAATATAGATTACGTAAAAGTATCATAGAAAAAAATGTATAATACTTTTAGTCATTGGTTTATTAATGATAGTATTAACTTAGTTTTGCTAACCTATACATAACAAACAAACTCGCTTATAATAACCTCACCTGCTAAGTAAGATCTGTACTTCTTAAGCTTTCTGCGTGCCTGGTCATTCGTTAAAAGAACATTCTACTTCACTGCTGTTCTTTTTTCATACTTTTACTTCCAAACTCGCTCCCGCTACCGCTTCTGTTTACCCCAAGGTATAATTCAGCACGTTCTGTAAATGATCGCAACACTTTCTGCAGATAACAATAATAGGTGCTCCGGCGCAGCGTCTCGTCTAAATAGTGTATTTCGTTGCTATAAGGGTAACTGAATTTTATGGCCTGACTGCCAGTAACTGGTCTTTTATTTTATACTAACAAACAACCAACTATTCTTGGTTTTGTTTATTAGAATATATTTCAGGTCCACACGTTTTATGCCTTTGTAAATAAAGCCTTATATCGAAACTCATAAGAACTTCTTTGCTTGTTTAATCGACAAAACTCTGACTTCACTTAAACAAATTCTTGGTACTAATATCTTGCTTGATTAACTCACATTATTTTGAAAACGTATACCTATTTAAAACGATGTTCCCACAGCCAAATATCGCACGCCTCATTTAACTTAACTATAATGGGATATTTATGACAAGCCTATAACTAAAGCCTTTGGAACATCGAATAACGTGCATCAGACCGTAAGAAATTACAGATAAACCAAAACTATAAGTAACTAGCTACCGTCTGAGCTCATTGTAACATCTTTTTGTCCCAAATTTAATGACCCGGATAGCTGAACATCGTCTAATAAACCAGAAAATAATAGCTTTAAGTGCGAATTTGTGGAGGGTCACATCCATAGTTAGTCTAACCTAAATCTTTTTCCGATAAAGAGAAGGGACGCTCGGATGAATCGGAGAATTCGCCAAGAATAAGGCCAGGTTTTTCGGTACATTTTTTCATGAAGATAATTCCTCAATTTTCAATAGAATGGAAATTATTAAGCACCCACGTAATGGCTTCCAGTTCGATGGGCTTCGGTTTAATATTATTCAAATTGGGCTTAAATTATAAAATGTAGGAGTTCTGTGTGTTTGTGTAACATTGGAGTGCCAATGTGAGAAAGTTCTAGAATTCAATTTTGGATTAGGAAAAATAAATGAGATGAAACTGCTTCGTATCGTTTGAAATGTTTAATTAATATTCTCATTACTAATACACGCTACACACTTTAGTATTTAAAACTCGACTGTTACACAGTTATAGTTAAAATCGCACAGTTAAATCGTAAGGTGTGTAGCCACTATAACATTACTTTCCACTTAAATCTAAATCGATTTTTCAACATTAACAGCCCACATAACTTTCACTAAACTGTACCCCATAGAAACTAATTTACCTATAACAAACCTTAACGATCGCGTGCACTATACGGCCACAATATAAAACCGTATTACCCCGGTGACGTATACCATTTACGTCACCGCATAATTCTCTCGTCCACAATTTCCCGACCGAAAACAAGAAAAACATAACCAAACCACACCAAGAATAATACTCGAATCAACAGAAGTTGGCTCGGCTATTTAAATCCATGTAAGTTAGTTTTCATAGTGAATTGGACTTTGTGTCCTGGCTGGTAAGTGATAAAATCGCGCGAATAGGAATAGAGGGTTGTCGGCTAGTGGGGCGACAGATCGATACCGGGTTACCGATATAAATAGGACGGGTGAACTTAAGGCCGTATGTCCTCAAACGCTCGGTTTCGTTCATAGGGATCGATTGTAGTGCTTTAATACTCGTAGTATCGAGTCGAGTCAGCTGTCCTACTTATGTATATTGTAAAGGGGGATGTGAAGTGGAAATTTTGATTCCATTATCACGGGGATTATGCAAAACTGTTAAGTTCAGCAGTGTGGAGGGATGGGACCGCTGTGAAGTTTCAGGGTGATAATGTTATAATCTTATTGTGGTATTACTTCCTTTATGTGTTGATAGGGTGTGATTTACAAGTTGATGAGCATTCTGATGGCTTAGTTATAAGTGCTCTTTTACTAAGTGATGGCGTCATTTTGGGTGTCATAAAGTTCTTTAATTGGAACATGTTTAATAGTCATACTGGGGATAAGAAAGTAGGGTCAATCGATAGTCCTTTGTGATCAAAATGGACCAAAAATTAACACACGTTCTCTCAAAAAAGACACTATACTCTCTTCTTTTTTAGTTCTTTAAATTTATTATAAGTGACCTACAGACAAAACAAAATCTTTAAAAAAAGCTCACACTTCATAAACTAACTAAAACAATGGCAACAGCAGCATGTCATAATGTTAAAAATGATCTAATTTGTGATAGCGTGACATTTCACTATCACGCCATACATTGCCTTTTAATGGTTATATGTGAAACAGTTTTGTAGGCAGATTTTAACCGTTTTAACAAATACGGCTTAATTTAACCGCTACATTCGTAGTTTAAATTTATTTCAGTTCAGAATTTAGACGTCAAACGTCAACTATTTCTGAGTGGCCGGTCGGAATTTTAAACTAAATAGGTATTTGTGAAGTTTATTTTGTGTGTATGTGTGTTTATGTTTGTCTTGGATAAATTGTTTTTGAAGTGTTATTTAACCGTTTTGTTTGTTTTGTCTTGAAAATACAAAGGTTAAGTTTATTAATATTGGTTTTTTGGACGCGCAATTTGGATTATTGAATTATTATTTGTCAACTAGTTTATTTACTTTTTATTTCAATTAGGTTACTAATACAACCATTTGTTATTTAGGTTAAGTATATAAGCACAAATTGTTATTTCGGGTTTGTATACATACCTACAAAACAGGAGATATGGCTAGTGTGGGGCAACGTTTTATAAAAAAAATATAAGTATACTGCTGCATTTAAAGGATGCTATTAATATTTCAACTGCAAGTTGAGTAATAAATAATGTCTTATTTACTTACCCACTGATTTTGATGTCACAACGACTTCAAACCTAAAATTTTTCAGCAATAAGATACTACACCTCAACATTTGTACTTAATGCTATACAATTTGAAGAGTTGCCAACCTTTTAAGGTCATTCCATATACAAAATTAGTTCGAGTAAGAATCTTGCAACACTGTAATCGCCTTCCGTATCTTGACCCAGTTGTAACATGATTTTAAGCGTTCCATCTTGAAGTGACAGGTTTATTACAGTGCTTGTTTGAAACACGGAAACTTTGGGGAACTAGTTTACTAATTACTCAAATAAATAAAAGGTATTCCAAGTAAAATATACCAAGTTTAGAATTTGAATTATTGCAAAGTTATTGCTGAGAAGGTGAGCCTTTTATAGCAGACTTCTAAATAAAATTGTCAGAAATATTGCATTGTTAAGTCATGCTAATGTTTCGAATACTTTCCGCTTTATAATGGGAGATCCTTAGAAGGAGAATAATACAGACAAGGACACTTTCTATCTATCTATTCTATTATTATCTATCTTATTCTATTATCTATATTATTTCTATCTACCTATCGTTGGATCCTGTGGATTCCTACAGGATCTAAAAACAATGCCTTACTTCCCCCATATCACCACAAAAATCCAAATTATGTAGTACGCAGTTCAAACGAGTTCGAACTGATATCGCGAAAAAATTGCACATTAAGGGGTTTAGCAATTAGCATAGAGTATAAATCTAACATCTAACCTTGTGTCGATACAGTTTAGTGTTGTTTAGCCGTCGTATGTAGGTAAGTGGGTGAAGTATGATAACCGTTCTGCGGATGTGGGTTAATTTTTTATTTGCCTCAGATTTTGTGGAAGAAGATGATTGCGTTGTAGAGAGGATTATGCCATTAAGGAGTGTTAAACCTATGTTGTGTAATGATCGATAGAAAGGTAGAGAAAATAGATGACAGAAATAAGTTACTGTTTCGTTAAAATATGAAAAATTCAAGTACAATTTTTAGAGGTCATTTCTAGTAGACCAAAATTTTGTTACTATACCTGATGTAGGGAAATCGTCCTTTATTTGACAATAAGGGACTTATGCAATTGTGTCCACTATCTCAATAGGTACTGTAGCATAATAGTCAATACTAATACTGCAGACACATTCATACACCTCTACACACATCATCAGCGAGTACCAACTGTAATACATTAGTACTACATAACCAAACCTGTATAACCTCAATAATTTTAATGCCACAACTCAACTGCAAAGGTTGATCGTGACCCCATCAATAGCAACCCTTTGATCCCAACCACTGACGCTTCCAAAAGCCTTTATGGAGGCTTTAATCGCAAATCAGCAGCACCTATGTGATTAATCTTAGGTAAATTAATTACCCCTAACCTTCATACTTCACGGTTCACATGTTTAGGCAAACTGCCGTGGCTTGGGAACCCGCTGTTAGGAGGTCTCATTGATAAGCGGTAGCGAATGTGGGTTTTGTTTTTGCAAGTTTTGTTTATTAATAATGTAAACAGTTGTATTATTGCGAATCTACTTTTAAATTAATTTACTACCAATCAAATTAATTGTTCCAAGTTTTTACTTAGGTAACAATCAGCCTCCTCACATTTTAAGATCGTAGTATAAGAAGTTTTAGGTTTATCAGAGAACGCTGCTGCCTTGGTATCTGTTAAATGTCCCTTCTGTATTTGAGTAGGATTTTTCGACACACATGTGACGAATAGGATTTTACCATTACTGTGTATTAGCACTAACGTGTATAAGATATTTATTATTAAAATTCAAGCATAAAGGTTATTTCAACTACATTATCCATAAAAATAAACCCGCTGCTCGCTCCAAGCTTGCACCACAGCCGTAGGCCGCCATTTCTCATCATGACCTTCCTAGCGACAAGGGTGGCTTTGTTTGAGATATAATGGTGGGAACCATTTAGCTGGAAAATGTGCCTGGAAGCCATCATTCCTCTGTATTATGTTCGCAAGTACGTAACCTAGATATTTGTACTGAATTATTGTCTCTACATCCGTGCTATTGTTAGATTTATGGACGTACTCGCATTTTGACGTTTGTTAGTTAGGTTATGTTTTTTTTTTTAGGTTATGTCACGTGGTGTTTTTAAGTATAGTATTAGTACTTCGATGAACTTATTTGCTTTTCTGTTTAGAAGTACTAACTAGGTAGTTTATTACCCTTATTAATTCATTCTTAATTTATTCTATAAACAGTAATGTTTTTCATAATAAATATTATTGTAGGTAAAAGAAAGTCATCGTAAGGATTTCTCCGCAACCTTCGACTGTTAATTACTTTAACTATACTATATTTTCTCTTTTATCTATTAATAGTTTGTAGATTTATAGAAATAATTATTTAATGAGTTATTACGAAGGAATTCTTTTTATAATAGCCGTCTCAAATGGATGGCCTTTCTAGCTTCTAAGGACAATGTAGGTCACAGGAATTCCATACAACCTGTTTCATTTGTATTACTTTCTTAGCACATTCCTTAGACTTGGGTACAAACACGCAATAGAACATAAAAAGTACACTTCAAATGCAAAATGCCACTTAAAGGGAAAAGTATCACAGATTTCAAAGATAATTTTGATCGACATTCAAAACAGAAATTGGTCCGCGACTTTATGTGCCATAGACATTTTACGACCATTTTATACCTTCACAAAAGTCGCTTGAAGACATTTACTTATGTATTATAGAATAGATGTAAGCCCAAATAAATATAGAACGTCTAAACTTCTTTCTTAAAACCGTTTCTTTCCTTAAAAAGTTTACTCGACAAATGTAATTCGTTTCAAGGGGACTTATCTCGGTACTTGAAATTTTTGGAGAACCCTTCAAAGGGTTTTGGGTCCATTTCGCTTATTCCGCAGAGACCATCTGTTTGCGCCTTATCTAAAGTTCCTTCGTCCTGATTAGGTCACGGGAACACTTCTATGTTACTGCCAAGAGGAAGACGAGAGAATTGAGGAAAAATGAGGGTATCACAGCCATTGTTTTGTAGGAAAACTCAAATAAAAACAAGTTGTATTAAGGCTTAAACTCGTTACAGGTCACGACAATCGAGTTCAGCTAATAATAACCCGACATCGCAAAAGAGTATTGATTTTTGCGCGTAGTTAAGTGTTTGCGTGATAAGAGAATAGTAAAACCTAGATTAAGGTAACCTTTACTAAAGTTTGAAATAACTTAGCGATGAAATATTCCATCGCCAATAGGAAACTTCGTTTAGTAGATAAATATTTGTGTTTTCTTACGAAGCGTATCGCCGATTGATCGTGGAAGGGAAAATATTTTTTGAACGAACCCAGCGGCCATGTTTGTTTCACGTTCTATCTCTGCGATATTTTTATTATGTCCTCCGGTTATGTGTCTTGATCGAGTCAAACGTACGGCTGTAAATATGCGTATGTGCTTAGAAAAGAGGTCATAATAATATAATCCTAGATTGATATTGATAGAATCTTGTACATTTCATAAGACACTAGTAGCATTATCCCTTAACATAACTATCTTTAAGTACCAGATATAAAGTTGCACTAGTCTACATCAAAAAGCCATACCCCATCCACTACAGTTCACAATTCTTCTAACTTTACTGCTATAAAATTCAAAACAAAACAATAAATATAGGAGCTGCATCGCCGAATGATCATTCACACCATCCCGCACCACAATCACGTACGAATGAAATATCTAGCGACATTTCTAGACTGAAATATATTCTAGAACCGTCTAGAACTATCATCTGTCGGCTAAACTACGAAATAGTACGTATCCAGTAGATAAACGTAAGATGTAATAAACATTGTGCAAAGCATTGTACGTTTCAAGAAATACTGTAGAATATAATATTCTGTGAAGAAGTTAACGGTTGGTTGTAGAGAATTTTATTTGTAGAAAATTTTCTATATGCCTTTTGTTATCGTTCTTCTTAATGGAAGAAGGTCACACAAAGATATATTTATGTTTCAAAACGGGATGAACGGGATGATGAGTATGAAAAAAGGCCATAAACATCAAAAACTTTTCAAATGCATTTTTGCGCTTCTCTAAACCACAAAACCCCAGAACTGATATCCAAAACCCTGGACATAAGGCAAAATAAAATCTAAAATGAAATCATGTCAACCTACCTATTAATAAGTGGTTTTCAAGATGGCATCATACCTTGTGCCATAAAACTGTAACGAGTAAAGATAGCACGTAGTACAAGCTTGTCAAATCTATCTATCAATCTAAAATTGAAGGCTCAAGGTTAACAGTCGGTTCGCCGCTAGATTCAATACCCATTTAGCTTGTCGGTTCGAAAATACGTAGTTCATTATGATGGATCTGCTGATGTGACGATAGATCGGTTATGGATTTTTTCATTTTCAACTTTGTCTGCAGGGTTTTTGGGTGCAATTTTGTCTTTCTAAGTTTGCAATGTTGTGTCTGTCAGGGTATTTATAAACACATCACCAGGGTCTGCCGGTCCATTGGACCATTTTTGTACTCATATCTCGATTATATTTCATGGACTTACGAGTATTATCTAAAATTCACGAGCACTACAAAATACCCCATTTCACCTGTATTCCGCTGTAAAAATAAATCACAAGAAAAAAGCATAAGCGACTAAAATATAAAGATATATTTCGGGTGATAGATGTTAGAAATACAGTCGTTAAAAAAAACTTCCAAGGCAACTGTCATGGCCGTTCTTGCGCGTGACCTGACACGCACTAATGAGAAGAGGATGTCCCTTACTATTGTAACCTCCCACTCAAACGAGTTTTAATTTACCCTCTTTTATAAACACGAATAATATAGTTTTAGCAAACATTTCGATTGCTGAAAACACGTCAACAAAATAGGTATTTGCTTTCAATTTTCCAGCCTCACAATATGTTACCAATTGTTGACATTTACATGTTGAAGGCAGACGTGATTTATGATAAAATATTTAACAGATCTATCTTGTGTGGAATGACAAAATACCTATTTACATATTTACTCGCGCGATAGTACTGTCAACAAACACGATGGCACCAAAATATATTTATATTGAACACCATGGTAGGGAAAATTACGTTAAATAACACTTATCTTTGTTATTAAGCCTTATCTTAAATCCGTTCCGATCTTTCTTCCTTTCAATGTAATCGATTCTGAGATCTTAAACGCTTCATATCTTGTGCGGAACCGTTGTAACTATAGATATTATAGGTCTATATAGAACGTGGTTACAACACTATTCGTTCAGAGTCGCGACACGTCGGAAGGCCAAAGTTAATTCAGTGCATAGTGCGGAAACGTTAGCCAACTAAACCAGGGATCGACGACCGGATACCATAATAAACCACCGTAACTATTCACCTTTCGCGACGACTATTAACTAACTCATCATACAAAATATAGGCCACGTTTAAATTCTTTTTATCAACTCGCACTCAATCGAATAAAAATCGATTTGTACGCGGAATCGTCTTCGAACTAATCGCCATTTAAATATTAGATCTGCAAATCACCGAACAGCCACTATTCTGAGTAGCGAATCGATTCAATTTCATTGATTTGTTTCGATTACGTTGCATAACAAAATCGATTTGTGAATTTACTTGCAATAAACGCTGTTGACTGCGGAAAAATATATTTACCTAGTTATTATTTTTGTTGCTTCGGCCAGTTTGTTCTCATTGTCACGGCCATTATCAGAGGTCGTCTTGACCGTCCGAAGTTACCTACAATATTAGCTCTATTTAACCTCTAACGGCTCCAGCCAATGAAACCGAAAACTGCGGCTCTAATTGATTTAACAATCGGCCGATTGTGTAGCTAATTATAACTTTAAAAAGAAGCCATTTGAAGTGTGTGTTTGCTATAAATTCTTATACTATTTTTCTCTTGTCCACAGTGATAACAAACATGCATATTGAAGTGCAAGTCGCCCTAAATTTCGTCATATCGTACCTGTACAACAAGTTACCAAGACGGCGCGTCAACATCTTCGGTGAAGAGTTGGAGAAGGCGTTGAAGGACAAGTTCAGGGGGCACTGGTACCCCGATAGGCCGTGCAGAGGCTCGGCGTTCCGGTGCCTGAAGACGGGAGGCCCACTAGACCCCGTGCTGGAGAGGGCAGCGCGAGAGTCAGGAGTACCAGTGCGAGATGTCCTTGAACACCTACCGCGGGATCTCGCCGTCTGGGTCGATCCAGGTGAGGATTACTCGAGTATAATCTGAACACTAAACTTCAACAACAAAAATAACATGTACCTAAATGTAGGTGAACAAACAAATTGTAACTTTAACGGTAAAACTTTGCTCCCATCGCAATACAAATCAAAAACATACACCGACCCAAATAAAGTTGTGCATTGAAAAGTTGAAATTGTTCCTAGTTTTGCTGTGGGAAAATTTTGTTAAACGTCACCGGCAATGAAGTTCTGACGCTGTCCCAGCGTCGTTTCACTTGGCTCCGTCGTTTGCCAAATGTGTGACGTCACACACTATCTATGTAGACCAAGCTTTATCATCACTACTATGTCTGTTGTCAAGATAACTACATAGTGCGCATATAATTACAATTCCTATTAGAGTAGTTCCAATTTGTCGCCATGGCAATGTTCTGATATTAATCTCATCGCCTTATTTATTGGCTTTTTGACTGCCTCGTTGGTCGAGCGGTTGTAAGTGCGACTGCCGAACAAGGGGTCTCGGGTTCGATTCCCGGGCTTTTTTCAGATTTTCGAAAATTTCTCAGTAGTAGCACGGAGTCTAGAATTGTGTCCAGGATATGGCAATAGGCTCACCCCCTATTACATAGGACTTTAACACAAAATGGTGAAAAGTGGGTGTACATTGTATAGCGGCATTACGTGCCGTAATACCTCTGCCTATTTCGGGGATTAAAAGGCGTGAAGTTGTTGTTGTAGTTGTGTTGCCTTATTTATTGGCAAAAATTGTTTTTACATGACATGTTAAATACGACAAACATGTTTGTTGTATTAAAATCGTACTAGGATCTGTTTACGGATGTAGCACAACAATTACATTACAAGCGATGTCGGTATCTAAGTATAGGAAGGTATCTAATAGCAGTAACTAATAGCTGATAATTGGCATTAATTGGCTTTCATGCGTTTAGCGATAATGTGAAAGCATTCAGTGCAAACAACTCAATTATATGTATAGTGGGACCTAGTCGTTAAACTAAATAACAATGCAATTGTCGCAGTAGGCAGTAAGTACCTAGTGCGCATAAGTGATGGTGTATTACATAACACGCTAAAGAAATAAGGTCGGCAAACAGACAATTTATGCTCCGAGAGCGATAATAAAGATTGTTCTTAGATATATCATTGAATACAACAGGAACATAGGTAGTATTCGTACTGAACTAGAAACAACCCGTCAGAACTTACTAAACTTAGACCGTTCTAGAAACAAATCAAAAAGTTAGGAACAAACCGAGTGAATCTGAATAAATTGTACAATCGAGACGCTTTGGTGAAGCTTTATAAAAACATGGGAGCTCATGTGTGCTCAATGCGAAACCGATATCTCGAAATGAATCAAGAAAAAAGATCGAGACCAAAGTAATGTAATTCCTGACACAATTTCACAAGTCTAGAGATTGGATGGTGAACGAAATAAAGACGAGTCTTGTCTTATGTTTCAGGCGAAGTATCATACCGCATTGGGGAAAAGGGCGCGGTGAAGGTGCTCTTCAGTAGCGACGAGCGAGCAGCCGACGAGAGGACCGATCGAGAGGTAACAACAACATTCTAACTGACTAGACACATAAATTACTAGTACACAAACCTTCATAAACAGTTCGTACCGAATGGAAACAACAATTTATAGCATTTATTACTTCTGAAGACAATAGAATAAATTAATACAGACTGTCTGGCTGTGTTCTGGCAATAAACTACGTCAGGTGGCGCAACCCAGTTATCAGTGATAAATCGTTCATGATAGGACGTCTAAAGAGATTTCAAGACGTCAGCATCTGCGTTTTTTGGCTTTGCTATACGAAGTTTACCTTCGTATACAACGGCATAGTAGCCACGTATGAGTGCGATTCTCTCTTTCAATATTAATAGCACTTAGCTCTATACAAAGTACCCCTTATAATGCTGAGGCACCTACATATCCACTTGATGAATATCAGTGGGTCATTTAGATTGACTGCTGACCTATACTAATGAGTAATTTTCTATTTCAGGTAACCCGTGCGTTCAACCCCGAGGCGCAGTGCTTCCGGCCCGTTGAGCCGGCGGCGGCGCCGTCACCCCCCGCGCCAGCGGCCTTCTCTCCAGCGCCACCCTTCCGGGCGCAACCTCTCACATTCACGACAGCGACTTTTGCGCAGACCAAGTTCGGAAGCACGAAGTTGAAGACGAGCAGCAAACGCGCGAACCGCATGTCTCCCACCGAGTTCAGCAACTACATCAAGCAGCGCGCGATGCAGCAGCAGCTGGCGGCGCGCGCGCTGTCGCCCGCCTCGGACCCCGCGGCGTACTTCGTCGCGCGGCGCGAGCCCGCCCCGTCCTCCGCGCCCCCGTACCCGCCGGCGCCGGCGCACCTGCTGCTCGCCAACTGAGCCGCGCATGCGCGCTAGCCGCACCGCGCGACCCGCTCATAGAGTCTTTACTTTTTTACGAGAGAGACGCGCGCCGCGATTTATTTTTTTATTTTCCGCGGGGGCGTCCCGCGCCGCCCGCCGCTTGTGATATCCGTACGATTTTCCATAACTTTTTGTATTCTCGTTCGTTACGTCGATGTGTAAATTTATCGATAGGAGCAATAATCTGCCGCGCGACTCGCCGGCGATTTATTTTCGTAATATTTAATGCTGAGTCAAGTTTTTGATGTCTTCGTTCGATATCGATATATTCGTAGGGTGTAAGGGAGCGAGAGGCCGACTGGCCGCGTGCGCTTACGACGACGTACCTTCTAGAGCGAGCCTGTATACATACGTCCTCCGACTAAGAAAAATACTGATATTTAAATATGTATACATAATATATATTCGTACGCGATAATCGTCTAATTTTTCACGTGGAAACGAGGCCAATAGAGAAATTACGTATTTTTAATATTGAAATTGATAAATAATTCATACTTACTATTATAGTGTACTAGTACCTACGTATTGTACTCGTACGTCGTAACTCGTAATAAATAATTGCATATCCGGTGGGACGTGGTCGGACGGCGGCGGGCCGCCCGAAGGCGTCGGAGATCTCACAAATAGTGATAATGAGCATCACTCGTACGATTGTGTACCCTTGTAATAATAATTATTATAATACTATACATAATATATTATAGGTTTAGCTACGTTTCAATCTAACAGTATTTTTTTAAGAAGATATTAGTCCTTGTGTACATTTGCCGGTCGACCGCGTCGCGGCGCCCGGCCTTAGCGTGTATGGTATACTTATATTGTTATAAAAGACATGAATATGGATAAATGATAGAAAAAATATTTCTCAATTCAAATTAAGAATAACGGGTGCATGCAAATTCATAAATAAATACTATGTGTTATTTATCTTTTTTATATTTCACTTGGCGGTCGGTGCAGTTTTTCAATGGTCAGTGGAGTAGGTGCAGCGATAGGCATGCTAGTGTTGTATCAGCGCACTGCACGCCCGCGTTCCATGCACAACACTCACATTTTGTACCTAAACTGATATGTACAACTATTTTTTACTATTTTTATATTTTGATTTAGAATTAAGCCTAGTTGTATGGTTTCAACCTTAACGTGTACTTTATTAACGCCCTATTATTAAATTATTACGTAATAATAATATGTAATAATATCGGTGATTACGATTGTCGATTGAGAAACTGACCGAAATGCTACAGTATTTTGTAGATAAAATCTATAATGTAAGTTTAATAATACAATCTAGCGTAAAGAGATTTTTTATTATAAAGATACTTTTTATTTTTCTTTCTTTTGTAAGATATATTCGATGGAAGTGTTAAAGATAATATAATATTTGCATAATATAGTAAATGCGGCTCTCCATGTCCGCTAATATAATTAGTCAATAATAATTTTTCATATTGTTGTACGACTTTTTAAGTTTATATTAAAATGTTTTGTGCAATCTATTCTGTGTCTTATTACAACCTCTTGCAGTACCTTTACCACCTTTACCATGAGTTTGAAGCAATAGTACCTATGTGTCGATAGTCGCTAATTTTACTACGCCTCTACCGGTCTCCTGTGGAACTAAAATTTGACATACAATAAATTTACGTCGTCGCTAGCGACTATCGACAAATACTATTGCTTCAAACTCATGGTAGAGATACTGACCCCAGAATCTTACAATGGAATTATTTTGAAAGCTCTACATAAGATAATAATAAAAACAAACAGGCGTGAAGCTACATTTTTAACACGCAATACACCTATTAAAACAAACCACACTGACTAACAAGATGCTACACCAAAACGAAAAGTGTAAAATAAAGTCTATGCATCTGATGTTTACACCTGTCCGTGCAAATGCACATTAACATGGACAGGTGCAAATCTCACAAACCGTTAAGGCCAGGTATATCTCATATCAGAGTGCTTAGTACGAGTTTGTTTTTCGTTTAACGAGATCGAAACGACAACGCATCCAAACTCGTACTAAGGGTACAGTACTTAAGAGTGGTTTGGTCTACAACTTGCTTGTCGCTATGGCAACTATGAATGCTGTTGCACCTTACAAGTGTGCAAGTGAGATATACTCATTAAATAGTAGTATGAAGCCACCTTTTTTATGGAATAAGCCAGCAAATGAGCAGCCGCATCACCTGATGGTTAGCAATCGCCGGCGCCCATGGACACTTGATTCACCACAGGCGTTACAAATGCATAGCCGGCCTTTTGGGGGTTAGGAATTTAAGGGTAAAATAACAAAAGGTATCGAAATATAAAAATTAAAGACATAAATAATAATCATTAAGTCACTTTATTATCAAACCACAAAGATGACAAAAGTGTACCTCATCTATGGACAATATTCAAACACATTCGTTACAGACGCCGTCAAGTACAAAAATATTTATGCAATAATGAACCTTATGGCTTTAATACTCTTACAATAAAACACAAAATATCCTAAAACGATAATACGAATCAAGGAATAAAAATCCAGATGACCATTTCATATTAATTGATTTGAATACAATGTGTGCGCTTTGGTCTAGGACACAAGGTTTAAAATTGGTCAATTAGATTAACCAACCATCTTATCACTAGTCAACATAATTATATGTAAAAGTTTATTTTAAGAATACAGCAGACATAAGAAAGTAAAATATAAAACTATTCGGCAGTTTGCATTAAACCATCTTTATTCTTCACGGCGTCGCAACCAATGTTCGACAATTGACTATTTTCATCAACAAATTTTAACTCTCATATAAAATCGTACTCGATCCAGGAAGGAGACCTTACTTCATATCACTTAATTTGTACATCACTCGAGAAATGCAAAGTTATCGAAAATACCGTTAAGGAACACAGCTTGATTGCTTCAACATACATGTAATTCAATTATTTCTGCTCAAATTGATTATTTACTTATTTACAATGCAATGTAATAATGCAGAGGACTGATAAACTAAATATTTTGAATAGAAAAATTATAATTCAGATCGTGATTATAAATTTTATATCGTATTTTATCGTCAACACTAATATCACTACTACAAACTAAATATGAAATATAAATTCCATCGTTATTTTGAAGTATATATTTACAGTGTACAATTTTAAGATACACTTTATTTTACAGGAACATTTTAATATCTATTTAGAATTTTATGATATAACTATATCCAGTTATCGTTAAAGAAAACGGAAGATATATGTTTTTTTGGCACTGGTCGACAGTGGGAACAGATGGCTTAGTATGAGTTCGTTTTACGTTTAACGAGAACGAAACAAGAGCGCGTTCGGCGCTCTGATTGGTTGGTTCATTCGCGCCGGCCAATCAGAACGCCAAACGTGCTCTCGTTTCGTTTTCGTTCAACGTAAAGCAAACTCGTACTAAGGATACAGAATTCTATGTGTAAAAGTATAAAGACGTAATTAACAATATCCAAAGTCTTAGATGAACCCTTAAGTCTTACTTTACATAATTTCCAGATTTTTAGGCCTTTATCACCAACTACCTACTGTTACAAAATTATATTTGTCACCATAGATGAGGCGATATGCCCTAAGTGGTTCACATAGAATATATATTAAAATTACTAAAAATAATCAGTACATTTTAGTGAAACAGAAATGACCTTACCATATTATACCAAATCAATAACTCATTAAATCCCAAATTACAATTAAAATAACTATTTTAATATTTACAAAATAAGCAACTAACGTAATTTAAAGAAAAACGCCTAAGACCATATTTGTCGATTTTAAAAATAATCATACATAATAAGAAACAAATTCTTACACAAATAAACACTGACTGATTTTGACTATGTTTCACAATTTTGGCCCGTTATTCCAATATTCAAAAATAGAATAGTTTGCTATCATTATTTACTTAATTATCATAATTTATTTAGTAAATCATGATAAGTACTTACACTACTACAGACATTAGTGTCCAAGTGAGTCCACATATACTATTACATCAAATCGAATCTGTAACAGTCTTCATATCACTATGGACAGAATAGTAATAATAAATAACACAATTCGTGAGCAAAGGCTTTACGAGAACAAACAATGACAAAAATAAATCTTGGTTCTCATTCCAAATTAATAGAAGAAATTACATCATCATAATATGGCGACAGAACAATATCAGATCGTTCCTGTACAGCCGAGCTGTAATATTGTGCCTGTATCGAACAAATGTATGTACAATGTAAAGCCGTTGGTATCAAACATGCGGACACCACAAAAGAAAAAGAAATTAAAATTACGAGTAGTAGAAACGCGTTACGGTTTCATTCAATTGTAATTATTTTATCCTAATCACGAGACATCGCTCGTCTCAGCCGAAGATCAGTGAGCCATTTCGATGTGCCGCTGTAAGCTCTTTTTGTTCATATAAAACCTATCGCACATGGCACACGGGAAAAAAACTTTTTCGTTGTCGGCGTGTCTCGCTCGTGTGTGCGACGACAAGTCTAACGCTCGCGCGAAATACACTTTACAAATATTACAGAAGAATTTGGTGGGTGTGGCGTGCATGGTGCGGTGGGCGATGAGGTCTCGGGGGGTGGCTACGCCATCACCACATTGTGCACAAGTAAATTCTCCAGGAGGAGGTACAGGAACATTTCCGTCGTCACTCTCTTCCGCCGATTCTTCTTCTTCACCGTGATGCCTCGCTCGATGCGCCCTCAACGCTTGGTCACTGTCATACTGGGCGCCACACAAGTCACAAGAGAACATGTCATCGTCCCCTTGGCCCGTGGCCGACGAACTACCCTCCCCACTCTCATAATGCTTCTTCATATGAATAAGCAACGTTGACTTTCTCGTAAAGCTCTTATCACAGACCGGACAAAACACGGAATTCGGTTGATGCACTTCATCCATGTGTCGTTGATACGCCGCCCGTTTCGTAAACTCTTTATCACAAATCGTACAGTACCTATCCTCAAGTGAACCAGAGTTTTGCGTATCCATGTCCACCGAGTCATCTGATCGTAATTTCTTATTCGGGTTCACAACTGTCACTTCTACTTCTGGAGGTAGCCTTCTTTTAGCCGCAGTTGCACTTACAGGCGTTGAGGTATGTGTGACCTTGGCAAGTTGCGAAGGATCAATAACTTCATGTTTGCTTATTTTACTAGTAACTTTGTGCTGAGGCATCCAAAGTCCAGAATTATTGGCAGCTGCTTTTCCATCAGGCGAACGTAAATGCCAACCACGATGACTTTTTAGTGCAGAAATTGATGTATAGCTCTTATGACAAATCTCACAGTCAAATGTCTGCGGCTGCGCCGGTAGTTGATTGATACACTGATGGTTTTGTAACGCTAACAAACCAACAAACTGTTTGCCGCAAGTGTCACAGGGGTACCGCGCCTGATAATCAACACTGGGATCCGCAGATTCCTGATCGTTTTCATAATCAGGTTCTACTTCTTGTGTCATATCTTGAGATTTACTGGAACCTTGATTAGCGTTATAACCCAATAGTTCTCTGGCGTGCGCAGCCTTCAAATGTTCATATAATTCTAAGGTAGAAGTTAGCGGTTTACCACATATTTTGCACATTTGAACTGTAGATTTGTGAACATTCTTTCGGTGGCGATAATAAGATTTCTTATCGGAAAATGTGATTCTACATATGGTGCAGCTGGACCTACTACTGCCTTCTCCGCCGCTGGCCGATGTGGTCGCATTGTCGTTGCTACCACTCGAACCAGGATTTACGATTCCATGTTTAGCACGTTTGTGTTTCCACAAACTGGTCTTAAGTGGGAAACGTTTGAAGCACAGTTCACACGAGTATGGCATTGTTTCTGTGTTCGATTGTTGCACATTGTTCGGGAAATTTGTGAAATTAAAACTATTAAATTGAGGCGTAGATAGAATGGCACCGTTCTCGTCTGGGTTGAATTCCTCCTCTTCCGTCGAATTCGCTTGCATGGTATTCTCTTCACTATCATGTCTCTCAGCCAAAATATCAGCATGCAAAACTTTCTTATGTTTCCAAATATTCTTCTTGTGCATGAATCCTTTCCCACAAATGTCACATGAATATGGAGCGTTAGGAATATTGTAATTAGGTTTAAACCATGAAAAGCCAGGTTGAGCCACCGGGTACTGCTTGATGGGCTTAACAACTATTTGAGGTGCGGAACCCTTAACTACACCTGGCTTCCTGTTAGTAGTAGGTACTTTAGCGTGAATACGCATGTGATTTGAATAAGCCTGTCGGCTTTTGAACGATCTAATGCAGATATCGCAGAAGAATTCAGCCTCAGTGGGTACAACTGGACCAAGCCCTGCATGTGCCTCTTGCACGTGTTCAGAAAGTTTTTGCGGGGTGCCGTAAGAGTTAGGACACACACTGCAGGGATAGAATTTAACCCGCAAGTGAGTGTTCTTATGCTCTGCCAGCTCTGAGGGACGTAGGAACTTCTTCTCACACTGGTCGCAATGGTGAGCTATTTGATTGTGTTCTGCCACTTGGTGATCGGTCCATGCATCAACAGTTTCGAAGATAGCGTTACATTCCGTACACGAGTAGTGATACTCTTCTGCTTCTTCTTTCACAATAGACATGTCTGGTTCTGACACCATGCCTAACGTTCTATCAGAATGCTCCATGTAAATGTGTTTATTCAGATCCGTAGCTTGTTCAAATTTAGCATCACAATGTTGACAATAATGAGGCTTCTCTTCACTGTGTATTATCTTCAAATGTTTCACTAAATTAGGATAGCTACTGTTTTTCTTCCCACATAGTGGACAGTCAGTTGGTCGGCCGTCTACACATTTGCTCTGATTATCAGATTGATCGAAACTGCCAGCATGGACAGCTAAAGCGTGATCATTAAAGTCCTGCATATTCACGAACTTTTCTGAGCACAAGTCGCACGCCACATAAACTGTACAATCACCCTTACGGATATGTTTTTTAAGTAAACTTTTATCTTTGAATCTAATGCGGCAGTGCACACACGTAAGCGGCACCCGGGATTGTCCATCTTCATGAGTATCTAAAACATGCTTCATAATAAATTGTTTAAGCTGGAACTTGGCTGGGCAGAGCTTGCATGCGTAAGATCTGGCGTTGAAGATATCTTTGTATTGAACCTTGACTTCTTTCGGTTCGTCTTCAAGCACTTGATCGTCACTGATGCCATTTTCATCGTAAATAATCTTCCACAAGTTGGTGCACGTATTCGACCTCATATGGCTGAGCAGAGCACCAATATGTCCGAAGGTGATGACACAATTATAACACGTATGTTTGGGTACTTTGTGTCCGTTCTTTTGTAAATGTTGTATAACAGCTTTCCTCCGAGGATGCTCACGGTCGCAACATAAACAACGTTTCGTGTTAATTTGTTGAATGATGTCTCGATATTTCTGGATGAAATCTCTTTGTGTTTTTGTAACATAGGTCTTGTCAGGATCAAGTACTTTGGGCTCGGCCTCCTCATCGTCAAGGGTCTCATTGGGGTCGGCAGTCTCATCAAGTTCTTCATCATCTTCGTTGACTTCACTATTGAAGGAGTTGCCTTGAAGTCCCTCGTTTATTTCAACAACGGGAGCCAATGACATGGGAAGGTCATCATCATCATCTTCCTCTTCGTTCTCATTGTGATTCATTTCGGAGTCGTCGTGTTCTCTGTCTTCTTGGCCGTCATCATCTTTCATATCACCTTCAGTTTCAGGTTTGACATCCATACTGTCCTCCTCTTCCATGTTCTCTTGACTTTCTGCTGTGTCATCATTGCCATCTTTTTCGTTGTCGCTTTGACCTCCTTCCATGTTATTCTCATCGTCACCATGCTCGATATTATCCTCTCCATCACCATTGTCTTCACCATCTTGCTCCATTCCTTGTTGACGAGCAATTTCTATCTCGTTTTCTGAGTCCATATCAACAGTATCATAATTTTGACTTTGATTGTTCATGTCCTCATCACCTTCTTCGTCGCCTTGCTGTACATCTTGTGGGTCGTATGCATCAGCGTCAGGCTCAGTCAGAATAGCTTCGACTTGGAATGATGCTATTTCTGGCTCAGAAATCAATGTCTCCGGACTTTCAGGTCCCGAATTAAGAATTTCTGGTTCGGAAACCAAAACTTCAGGTTTAGAAGTTAACAAGGTTTTTAGAATTTGTGGTTCCTTTTTCTTAATTTGTAAATCTTTGAGCGCTTTTATACGTAATGGATAAGGCAAATTGTTTGCCGTCGTCTTTGACGTCTTTATTGGAATGGGTTTCTGAGGCGTTATAACTTTGTTTGCAGGCATAATTTTGGCGGGGATGTTTTTGTTTAAGAATTGCATCTTATGACTAATAGGATTCGGCATCATCCGTGCTTTGGGATTGAATGGGTTTGGTCTGAGCTTGGGTTGTAGATGAGTGAGTGTTTTCTTGGGCGTAATTTTGTTTGTATATCTATCGAAGCTGTGAGCGGTGAGTTCATGTCGCCGAGCATTGTGAGAGTACCTATATGACCGGCCGCAGACAAGACAGTCTTTGGAGGCCAGTTGGTGAATACCTTGGCGTGCGTGTAGGGTTTCACCGGTAGGCCTCATGACCGTGATGGACACCTCCGGCATATGCGGCACTTTCGGATACGTTTGTGCTGGTTCAGGTTCGTTAGTTTCTTCCTCGTCCTCATCGTTGTTCTCACTCTCTGCACCCTGGAATTGATGGTGAAATGCAAAATAATTAACAGAACAACATTTAACATTATGAAATTTTATTGCACTCCAATACATACAATAAATAACATAGTAATCATTTATATTAAAAAAATATATATTATGAATAACACAGCTTATTTTTAACTTTTAATGTGACACTTCAAACTAAGTTAATAAAAAAATAACTTGGGTAAGATAAGTACTTTTTATCCAACAAGCACCATAACAAGATTAAAAAATATATTAAAAATTAACACGTCATATTTCTCTCAACGTCATTTTAGAACAAATTATACTATATAACTTTTACATATAACATATTCATAAACTATTTTGACATTCAAGTAACATTTAAAATGATTAATATTAATTTCCACACATAGTGCATAAACTAATGGAATGCTCTTTACAAATAAATTGACCACATTTGATACAAAACTGTCTGGTTCTCCTATCTTTCTTAGTTGTTCTCACACATATTTTACACCGTCTCCTGTTTTTATAATAAGGCTGAGCAGTATTTGACACAAGAGAAAATTTATTTCTATTCTCCTCTACATTCACAATTGGTGAAATGAAAATTCTATCATCCTCCTGTTCGAATAGACTTAGAGCCAAATCTTTGATAAACAGGCGACGCTGTGTAATATGATTGTTTTGAGAGCACCACAGGACCTGAGCATTGACAGTGGCAATATTCAGTAATGTGAAGAATATGGACAATGTCCAGTCATTTGTATGTTGCATAGTTGTATAATAATGCATGAGAACATCAACAACTTCTACTGCAGACTGATTCTTCTTGTACACTGACACCACTGTGGTATGATTAATATGACCTTTTTTGTAGTATTTGGGCAGATTAGTCAACACATTAATGGACTTCCCTTCAGTGTTCACATAGGATGTAAGTGACACCTCATGATCAACAAAGCCAGACATAAATGTTCTACATTTCCTGTACTGAGAGAGAAATAGTGGTGGTATCATATCACTGTTTGGGTTCAAAGCCGCGATAGAATATAACTGATACTCATTTCTAAGGTTATCAATTAACGAGGGTGACGTAAACCAACTATCCATCACAATAGATCTTCCAGTTCCGGCTAAATGCTGAACCAACTTTTTCACCATTTCTTCGGCGCCAAAATAAGAATCCGTTATGACGTCCAGGTTGCTCACGTAGAATGATGATGAGTCAACTAGCAAGACCATTTTTATACCCCGCTTCAGTGGTTTCTTATCAATATCATATCGAAATGGGCAAGGTCCGTAAACTGGCACGATGATCTCATCAATAACCGCAATATTCTCGATCTCATGAGCTGTTCTGCAATTCATGGCGAAGATTTCGAACACTTTACGCATACGTTTCATTATGTCGTACTGTGTAATAGAGTCACCGTCCTTCTTATCGAAGCTGATATTTTGTAGCAGGAATTTGAACCTTTCAAATTTCATGACATTCCTGATGCAAGGGACACCACAATCACTATTCCAAAGGTCACTGCATTTCGGATGGGTTGGTCGCATTATGCCGTGCAAGTACAGTATACCAATAAGCGTCTTAATTTCACTGGCAGTAGTCGACTCCGAGAAACCTCTTCCATTTGCGACAATATTTTCATTAGTAGAAGCGACAATCAATTCTAGTAGGTCATCAGTGAATAACAATTGCCACGCATTTTTAGGTCGTGAACAATGTTTACTGGCCGTTTGTTTATGTTTCCCGAGTTTAAAAGCCTCTTTGATTCTGGCGTTATTCAGAGCAGTTGATAGTTTTGGTGCTTTGGCAATAACTTTTTTATTCTTACATATGTAACCAGTCTTGCAATCAACATAATCATCATCAATTTCTTGTTGGAGTTCAGCTTCCGTGTCAGAATCATGGTCAGAATGCTGCAAAACATCACACTCCTCTTTTTTCTGTAGGGAATCTATCACCTCATTGTCTTGAACCATGTCCAAAATTGCATGAACCCGATGCCAATCCATTCTGGGATCCACACAGGTCTGCGGATGAAATTAACTCAATTGAACTATTCTCCTACTGGTACTCATCACAATTTAAATACCACAACATTGTATTACAAACTCACTATTAACGAAAATAAAGTACAATATTGTATAAATAAAATACAATAAAAGAATATTGAAGTGTCATATTAAAATGGAAGTTGTGATATAAACAAGCATGTGTTACTTATTCAGTGATAAACTATATTGGGCATGTAATCTGTACCTTATCACTTCTTGGTGTGAGCCCCAATGAAGCCAAGATTGGGGGACCTTCAGGTTGCACTTTGTTTGACAGGCCAGCATTCTGAAATTATAATAATAACTTTTATACTTTTTTGTTTATGAATTATTTTTTATGAAGTAAGCGCTATGTTTCAATGGCTCAACATGAAAAAAAACCCCTTCAGAAAGTTTATGTTTTTTGTTGAAGCATTAAGTAGTTTTGCCTAAAGGATTGAGTATAATTAAAAAAGAAATAAGATTTCATCACCAAATCCTTATGAGTTAACTTATGAAGCGAGTCTGACTGCAGTATAGTCACACTGCAACAGTGTTAAAGTTACATAAAAACCAACCAGTATGTTTTTATATTATGTAATGAATGGGAAAATGGATTAAGAGAACAATTCAATAAAAACATTATGTAGCTATGCCAATATAACCAGTTCCCTTAGCTGGGTCAAACAAGGAAAACAGAACAACGGTAAAATTTTATTTAGGAACTATCAACACTGCATTCATAGCTAACTCATTATCACTAACACAAGTTCCCAGTCTATACTTTACTTGACATCTGTTCAAATGTCCTTGACACCAATGTGTAGCCAAGTCTTAGTACAAGTATGTAGACCAGAGCAGAAGTATCTACTCACAAACAACACAGCCCTGGTAGATAACAGCATTTATCATGCCAACAATTATGCTGACTCATACATACCTCAATGACAGGATATGAGCCATCAATGACCACTCCATCATCATAAGCCTCATCAGATAATGGTTCACTTTTTATTTTCACCTGAAAATACATAATTCCACCATAAAACAACAGAATCTCAAAATGCTAACTGACAGTTCCAAGCTCAAATATCCAGAAAGATAAACCCACCTCTTCTAGTTGGCTGCCATCTTTTAGAGACTGTAGTTTGTTTTGTGTCCTTTCACAAACAGTTTTAAACACATGCCAGTTATTGACATTGTCCATGCACTTCCTGCAGACATTAGTGGGCAGGTCGTCATTTTCGTTTATCTGAAAAAACAATCATACGTAATCATCGCACGATGGGCAAATAGGCGCTCTCCACGACGCGCTCGTTTCATCAGAACGAACGAGGCGAAACCGCGCCTCGTGTATAGATAGCTACGCGAGGAGAAACTAAGTAGGTAGGCGTAGGTATAACCGAGCGCCGGCGAGCGGCTACTCCTCGACCGAATAAGTAGAAGCGAGTCGAGTGGCAGCCAGCGAGCCCCTCGAGGGTTAGCGCTCGATATACGCACACAAGTATAGCGCACTCACGCCGACACCGACGCTCGACCCGTCCGAGGGACGAGCTGCAGGCTGGTCTCGTCCGATAAATCAATACACCCGACGGCCAAGCCAACGCAAGCCATGCCTAGCGATACGCAGCCCCCTCCCGATATGACCCCCGGGAATAATGCCAACCCGACCCTCATGATACGCGCCATTCCTCGCCGGCTGCACGGAATGCGACGCGCCGCGGCCACGAGCCGAGCGATAGCCGTGGAACATTACAAAATGGTGGACGATCTTACGACATCTCCACCTAAACGCGCTGCCTGTCATTGCTCGTATCGAGGCGGATGACGAGTTCTCACGTATACCGAGGGTCTACTTTCACTCAAAACTGCACTGTATCACTTATTTTACACATTACATACCTGAATGGACACACAATCCTTGATTTTCAAAGCGAGGACGGGAGGTTCCGAGTCATCGGAACTGGTGGTAGGAAAAATCGGCAGTAATTCGCCTCTAGATGACAAGCACAGTCTACAAACACGATCATAGTTCACATTCATTGTAAATAAACGATATTTTGAAAGTATTAACACCTTCCACAATCTTTAAAAAAGGGACGCCATGTCACCACGAGCACTTCAACACAAAGCACTGCACATCGTTCTTGCTAGAGCACGAAAGCGGCTGATGATGAGGATGAGAAGTCGATAGGTTCGGTCGGGACGGCTGGTTCGAGTCGGCGACCACCTGTCGTTCTGCGCATGTGCGCGTAAAATTGCCTCGGGGTGGCCAACATCAGAAACACAAAATGTTGATAATTCCATAGACCACAAACATTTAAATGTTATGTGCATTAAATGCATTTGTCATTATGTTAAGTAAATTAGCTAATTAACATCAATTATTCGCAAAGTATTTGTTTATTACAAAAATAAATGAGATTTAACTTAAATAAAACCTATTTTATAGCAACTTGAGTAATTTTTACTTATCAAAATTAAATTATTAAGAAAGAAAAATGGTTAAAATTATGTTTGTTTAACCATAAGTGATTTCATAGTATTTGAAAATATAATTAGATAATTTCTAAACAATTAAAAATATTCATACATTAATATTTGAATTATAATGTTGGCAAAACTTTATTTAGAATTTATAACTTCCCATAGCGTCACAATTTTGTTAGTTTTGTATTTTTTAATTACATTTTGTCAAATATGTAAATTAATGTTACTTAATTTATCACTAAATTAGAAATATCTGGTAAATATTGTGTATCAGCAGATGTTTACAAAATTATTCCAATGTTTGTAGTCCCTGCTACATGAAACAAAAGTATCTCTTTCTCTTTCTAAACCAGTAAAGCCAAAGCGGCAAATTCGAACTTCGGAGAACTTCGTTCATTTTTCGTAATGGCGCGAGATTACAAAACTCAGACCGTTGTTTATTATTGTTTTATTTTCTTTGTTTCTGGACGGTAACCATTGTTAAATGGTATTATTATATTATCTACGATCATACTTCTTTGAAATAATAAAGTTTGACGGGGTAAATTTCATTTAAATCGTTAAAAAACATAAAACAAAGTCACAAGTTATCGGAACGAGGTAGCCCACGTAGTACCAACTTTATGGGTATCTAATAAACAAACAAAATAGAAAGAAATTAGTTTGGTCCATTCATAAATGGTGGGGAGAGCAAAATAATGAATGAAAACGTAAAATGTTATTTTACTACACGTCACGTATTAAACGAAAATAACATTAAGTTGAGTCATTGAACTATGGAAATACCTATTCTAGATTATGAGGTCATACTTAAGAGTTAAGAGAATAGAGTAAAAGATGAAATTGTTTACCACTCCGGTTATTACGTTACAATGTCGAACCTACGTAAGTAAATAGGTACTTTAATGTCAGAAATTCTGCTTATGACTAAGTAGGTATAACAAAAACATAATTTTAATAATAGCTCTAATGCGCTGTAGAACCTAACATATGGTGCATAATACGTACCTACCTAATGCTATTGGTACTAATTTGAGTACCTAACCTAGTTAATACCTAACAAAATAAATACCACGCTCTTTCTAATCATCTAAACAATATTTTTCACCTAATTTGTCAGTAAATTACCATCAAGTAGAGTGGGATGCAAGATGTTTGTTTAGAAACCCATTGTTTGGCGATGGTCTCGCTCCTAACAACAATGGGTGTGGGCTTAAACTGATAGCATGGTATATTGACGAGAAGCGTTAGTCTTTACCTACTTCGATAGGTTATAAACATCATTCTTAGTATTAGACACCTGGTGTTTCACGTGGTAGTTTCTGGAGTATCTGGTGGTGGTATTTTATAGAATTCCTCTCTCATCGTGTTGATTTATACCTTTTATCGAAAGCCTTGTTAGTCGAATAGGTCTTATAGGGCAAGTGACCCGGTTGTGGCCACCGACCCCTTTGTGGCCATTTGGACCTTCAAATATTTATAACTAAGGCATGGACAAATAAATTACTCTGTGATGTACAGTATTTAAAATATTGAATATTGGAGACACTGATACCGTTGGCAGCTTTGATGTGTCAAACTTCACTTCGATGCAACAAGTCATTCTTTTTAGTTGAGGGTGAAATTGTTAAAATCTTAACAAAAAGGCTAAGGCGAGCGTGTGAGGATTTGGTTTTTATTTTTTAAATCTTTGCTTATTGTTTGGATGTTTATGTTAATACTACATGAAGAATATATTGTTTAAGTGAAACTAAAGTTATTTTGTCGCCGTATGTTTCTGAAGTGCGGTTATTAGAAGGTGGCCACTAATGGAGACAAAATTATGAATTTCTCCATCTTTGGCCACATGGCTGGCCAAAACTAATGTACACAGAAACCCGACTTCTTCCCCTTTATTTTATCGTGGCTTTTTTCCCTTGGCTTTACATATCAACAAATACATATTTTTAATTTTCAGAGATGCAATAAATTGCCTTCACACGAAGGGGAGGTCAGTTTACTTTGCAGCTTTTACCAACGTCATATAAATGTTGATCTCTTTATTTGTAAGTTAAATTCAAGTGAAGTAATAATATTTCATATTTTCCAAACTAAATAAAAACCATTGTTTGTAAAATGTCCAATTTAATTAATAAATTTTGATTACTCTTATTGTATGTTTTGATGGCCAGAACTGGCACACGACCGTGGCCATAAATGGCACGAATCTGGCCAAAAATGGCACAAACTCCCTTTTTTTTTCTTTCTTATACAGTTATTTTTCTATTGGACGTTCTTTAAAAAAGGGTTTTCTTAGGCAAGGTTAATACATGTTACATGACTTTTTACAAGAAATATGTTCGTGATAACAAATACTATAAGTTAAGAAAGCCTCAAAGTCGACAAAATTCTTAAAGTGGCCACAACCGGGTCACTTACGATAATAGGGATGATGTTAAGGTATGAAAATTAAAAATCTATTTAGTCCGTCAGTTAGGTAATGAAAAAGTATTAGAGATGTATTTTTTTTTTGTACCTATATAAGCTTACGATAGGTAATCGATATTCTCAGTACATACATTGATTGCTTGATATTATCAAACTATGAATCTTTAAGGATGTCCTTAAAGAATACAGTTTCAGGATACCTGATAGTACCCATCGAATATCTACCTGTACCTAGGCATTCTAGTTAGTTAGTTAGGTAGGTATTTTAGTTAATTTACTTATGAATATGGTGTCCAGATGTATAGGTACCTACCCATAGAAATAAATAAGTAGGTATAACTACAAAGTCAAAGTCAAATTATTTATTCTAAATGAACCATAAACACATACTTTGAATCTGTCAGTCTGCCCATCAGTGAAGCTAGGTGCTCGATGCACAGACCACGTACGTTACTGTATTAAAAAACCTACTAAAAAAATTGTACAACTAAACGTCGCGATGTTCCCTCAAGACTCAAGACACACGCCGTTGCGTCCCTATTCAAAAGACGGTTAATTTGGTAGTTGGTTCCCCTTGGACGGGATCTCGTTGAAACGTGTCCTAAGGGTGCATTGTTCCCTGTCCTAACGTTCTTTAGTTAAGTATAGTAGACGGATATAATGACAGAACATGTATTGTAAATCTGTTATACATGTTAAAACTTCCTCATTTATGGTAAACGGCACGCGTTTACTAATCTGTATCCGTTAGTCAGTGGTGCTTGATAAAATAGTTTGCCCTAATTAAGATAAGTAATAAGCTAGTTTGCTGTGTTTAGTTAGTCTTGTCCAGATTTTATTGAGATTTTTGGTTGTAGAATTCTGAGTAGGTAAGTACCTACCTAGTAAGAATTCGATAGTCCATTGTTATGTCGCGGAGGTCCAAATGTAAGGCTATATCTAGGTCTATAGTTCGAATTCTATCAAGATGCCTGTGTTATCTTTTCAAATTAGGGACCTGTACATCCTTCATTCATAGATAGTTACAGTAAAACTGAAAATGCTCGTTTCCTATTTGAGGCTTTAAGTTTTTTAACAACCAGTGGGCCAATTACAAAGCTCAATCTTATTTCTACCATGTGTAAGCTGATGCCTGTGCTGAAGCTCCTCTCCTGTTTGAGATTGTTAATATGGTCTTTACCCAGCAGTGGGCCATTTACAAAGCTCAATCTTCTACCCTGTGTAAGCAGTCTCCTGTGAATAAGTTGTAGAAAAATAAAACAAAGAAATTAATTCAATTGCATTTATTTATTATTTTCTGCACAAGCAACACCCAACGTCACACAACATTTAAACAAAATTTGCAACGACAATATAATTTTACAATACTTTACAAGTAGGTAAGGTTTGTTGTTCATTTCAATATACATATATTATTTATTTATTTAGGTATCATATCATACATTTTTAACAGATAGTCAAACTACAGTTTCGGAAATACAAGTGGAATTGAAAATACCTAGAAGTACTTAGGTACATAAATAGAATAGGAAATTATTGTATCCGATTTTTACGGGATTTTCAGTAATTGGCAACATGAGAATTTTAAAGATTTTACCAAGTTTGTAACCATACTGTAGCATTAGTAGGAGTTTGCTTTAATGAGAGCGTGATCGGCACTCTGATTGGCCGGCTCGAATAAATCAACCAATCAAAACAAACGGTACAGGTAAATGCAAATCAAGGAGAGAATCAGTACTGAGATCTGAGATGAACTCTTCTGGAGTTCTGGCCCAGTAGGTACGTACTTATGTCTTTAAAAATATAAATTCATTCTGTATTTTGTCCAAGTTTTAATTAACTATTGTAGATACTTTTTTTCATTACCCCTGCGCTAACGTTTTCTCTTGTGTCGTGGGTAAGTTTAGAAACATACAAGTTTAATGATACCCAGACCCGGAACAACAATTTATGATTCACACCAAGAGTTGTTCCGTGCAGCGAAACAAACCGGCAACCAGATACTGGCACATGAAGGGCTTGTTCCTTTATTCGTAAGATAATCTTTTTTCTTTGCAATATTATTCTCTTTGATAAGCTTATCCCTTCAATGACAATGTATAATAAAAATATTACTATTACCTCCTCATAATCTTATATCTGATTTCCTTTTGCAACAAAAAGCTCTTCAGTAAATCCAAGATTGATTCTCTTTGAGTAATTTACTTCGATATGTTGACTTAGGTTTATAAGTATAACACACATAAATATACATAAAGGTTACATATTTAATAGATATCACAGGGATAAGGGTTCCTTACTTAGTTTTTCTACTCTAGTTTTAATACACAGCATATCAACCTACTCCTTTCTATCACTTTGGATTTTGAACTTTATTGTTTGGAGATAAAGTCGGAAATTCAATGAAGAAATTAACAGATTGGAGTAGTTTGATCTGCTGGTGTCTGTAGTTGTGAGATGAAACTTTTTTTTAATTCTATGGATTATACGCAGCTATTATACTGTAGAAGATAAATTGATTGAGTGAATTCAAACTATGGTTACATTACATACAGTAAGTATATTATCTATCTACTATTGTCTTAAGTTTATAACATAGAAAAATCCACTTTCGTAGGCGAAGAATAAGGTCGAATTTGATTTGTGCGTTAGAGGTGTCATTTTGCCTGAACTTTGGACCGTGTTTAAGACCTAATTTATGAACATTTACAAACAGTGAAAGTAGTATGAAGCTTGTATAGGTAATCATTTGTCAATGACGTGATATCTGCGGTTATTTCTCGGGAAAACCACGATTTTATGAAGTCATTAAGTAAGTAATAATATTCACGCTTTACATAAATTAGGTCACCTCTTTCGATGACTTAGAAAGTACGAGCAGGATAGTAACAGCCGTAGGTACTCAGAGTTATTTAATGGTTAAGTACTTAACCCATTCCTTAGCAATTGTTTTAGGAACACTATCTTTACTTAGGAATAGTTTAAGTAGGTAATCATTAAACGTCTCTGAATATGGCCGTAAGGAATAGTTTAAGTAATCATTAAATGTCTCTGAGTACGGCAGTTAGTCTCACATAATCCAGGCACTAACTATAATTCTGGAAAACTTGATATAAGTAAC
This sequence comes from Spodoptera frugiperda, assembly GCF_023101765.2. Classification (NCBI taxonomy): domain Eukaryota; kingdom Metazoa; phylum Arthropoda; class Insecta; order Lepidoptera; family Noctuidae; genus Spodoptera; species Spodoptera frugiperda. Next base: position 10,155,869 of record NC_064234.1, on the reverse strand, counting down.
TAATAACACAACATGATAGAGTATCCGTGAGAAAATATGCAGTTACCACACTTGCACACTTGTGTATGGGTGTATCTACTTCATTTTCCGAGAAACAATAGGTTTTCCAAGTCCATAGGTACAATACAATATCTTATTTGTCGACAAGTATGCAACTACAATTGTAAATATTATTCCAATAAATATATTTTATCAAAGTACATTTTATAAGCCCTTTCAAACATTTTCTGACCAAAGTACAAAGCAGACTTTTTAACATCAAAGGTTGGTAACTTCCTCGGGCTAACAGGAAAATGAGTAAGGAAATAAGTAAGAACATTAATTATGTTCTCATAATACATTTAGCTATAAACAATATACGAAGTACCTTATCAAAAATTACAATAGAACTCGGTACTTTATTATACTATACATTTGATAAAATTTATATAACATTTCACATTCATAGACCTTGTCCGACGCATAGCAATACTTTAGCCGTTTTATAATAACCATTTCCATGCACACACGATACGTCCTTTCAACACAGCATCAACTAATCAACTGATGAAATCGTTCACCAACATTGGTCCACATCGTTCAACATTCTCAATTTGAATTTGCCGCGGAATTACGAACATGGCGGGCACGAAGACCGTTGTTCCTGCGTTGGCTGCGCGCGCACCGCCAGCCTCGAGGGGTCGACGGGGTTCGCTTTCGCTACTAGAGAGCGTGCCACATGGGCGAAGGCAGCTTCGACATTCAGTCCGGTTTTGGCTGATGTCTCCATAAACGACACTTGGTATTCTCTCGCTAAGCGCTGCCCCTCCTCCCGCCTCACCGCCCTCTCTAGGCCGCTGTCGGATTTGTTACCTGCAAGCATAATGTAACACGACCTCTTTTCATGTGGCTTTGTTGAGCATTGAGAACCCCTCAACTGTGTATTTGTTTGTGACGGTTACGGCAGTTCATTTACATCAGAACAGGGCTGAGAAGCAAGGTCGATTATATTATTTTTGAACTACAAAATTTAGAAAAGAAGTCTGCTAACCTAATGGCTACTATCTATCCGCCTTCGCAGATCTTGATCATGAGAGTGGCTCATAAAACTAAATACTTACCTTTAGTGCGTCTACCCAATACCTTGAGTACGTAGACGATGAAATTTTGTATAAAAGGTTCTCTTTGATTGTTATAAATCTAAAAGCTTAAAAAGGTCAGACCAATGTTAAAAAGTCTAGATCAATAGAATCTAGGTAGGCACCAAGAACTGTTGGATGATAATTTTAAAAGATACCTATCCTTTATTTTGTCTACTTCCTAGCTCTCTTTTACGAGCCTGGCACTAGATAGATACTAATAAATAGCTAGCCAAATATGCACCGAATATTAAACCATCTAATTTTATAAACCTTAGAACAACTTTGATCGATTAACACTCAAGGACTAGGATATTCGAACAGAACCAAATCCTCCTACAAAGAGTCCTGGAGGTTCCATGTCTTATACTCACCTAATAACATGATGACCACATCATCTTGCGCATACTCCCGGATCTCGCCCAGCCACGCTCGGATGTTGTCGAAACTAATCTTGTTTGTCACGTCATACAAGAGCAGCAACGCTGGTGGAGAAGATTAGGACATTAGATAAAGGATTTTTTATTAATCTTAAAGGCAATGTGTGGTTTGAAGGTCTAAATTGGGATGGATGTCTTTTCTTTATTTAGGTCCAGATGAAAATGGGTAGTAGGTACTATAGGTAGTCCTATTTCAAAGTCTGTTTTAAAGTTCTTAGTAAGTAGGTACCTATGTTTGTATGGAAATTCATAGGAATCAGCTCTGCGGTTTGTGGTTTGGAAAGTGTGAATGCGTAACAGACAGACCTATAGAGAGTACCTATAGTAGGGAATTAATTTATGAAGCATAGTCAATATCCAGTGTGCACCAATGGTTAACATCCATAGTTAAATACCCAAATACCTAAAGTAAATTTTCAAATAAAATCCCACGTCACCAAACCTGGTCACAGAATAATAAGTAAAACCTGGTGCACCAATAAACAGCATAGCCATAACTCATATATTTTCTAGAACATACGATTGAAATCGAGACAAAATAGAGGCCTACCATGAATCAATTAAGAACGGCCCCCGATAAGGATACTGGACTAAGCTAATGACATGATGTGGCTATGACCAGTTGAATGTGACCCAATCTAGTTCTACTCGTGTCTCGTGTGAATACGTGAGCCGGTTTGCTAAGAAACAGGTCGAGGCCAGACCTTGATGGCTTCGCTTTTCTATATTCCCGACACACCTAAATATAATGACTCAATAAGTGCTGAACTGTTCCAAAAAAAATGCTAAAGCAGAAACTGTCATAAGTTGATTAAAATACGATATAATTATTGTTATTATCAAGGATAGTTGGGTACGGGTGACGCTCAATGTAGACTTCTCAGAAACAGACGCGCAAGCCATGCCATGTGGTAGACATCATAGTCATTTGGAGTTGAATTGTGTTTTGATGACTATGTTTTGTCGATAGATGGCGTTAGGTGTTCGGATTACAATAATGGTAACAGTGATTGCAACATATTCAACTATCAATATTTTAAATTATACATTACTTATAAAGATAAAAATAAAAATGCAGTTTAATAATTACCATGTGCATCTCTGTAGTATGCATGCGTTACGCTACGGAAGCGCTCTTGGCCGGCGGTGTCCCAAATCTGAAGCTTCACTTTGACGCCGTCTACAGTCACTACCTTGTTCTGTGGACAGATGGCGCTAGTTGTACTACATTGCAAATCACTGGTTATTTGGGAAAGTTTCTGCATCCTGAATAATGCTTATGTGAAATAGTTTTTTAAATATAAATTGTAGAAATCAAAGAAAATATGCCACAGTTTAAAGTTAGTTTTGGACTGAACCGAAAAGTAGGTACTCAGTAGAAAGTTTGTCATTATGTTGTAAAACATGTGTAAAACACCTAACACACAACTAAAACACATTATTAATTTTACTATCAGATCATTTATATTCGTTGAGCAATTAAACAAAATAATTATGACTAGTTTTTTCTCGTATCATAAAAAGTTGGCTGTAAACTTGTTATTGGCTACCCACATACTTTTTCTAGCCCATAAAGACAGCTATAATAAATCAAACTGCAAAAACTGTACAAGTTGGAAAAAAAACCTTTGCAACAATAAATCACTCAGGCGAGCAGCCGATTCAATCACAGCTGTCATGGGCAAGGGGCGGGAACGGAAAAAGCGCGCCAAACTTCGAACACCAATAGCGTTGCGGCGAACCGGTCGCGTGCAGCCATTCACTGGCCCATTTGAACTTGGAACCCTTGACGGTCATTAATTACTTTTTTTTTGCACGAATTAAAAATTATAATAGCATTAATCACTTCTTGCCAATTGATATTGGAACTTTTTGCTTTCGTTTCGACGAATAAAACTCGATGAAACCTTTTTGCTGGATGTTGAACTGACTGTTTTCTGCGTAAGTTGTCGAGGGTTTTGAAAAGCTTTACTGAGGCGGTTGCTAATTTGATTTTGTGATTATAAAAGAGTTTAAGTAGGTATTTAGGAGGTTTTAATTTTATCCTTATTTATAGGTTAGGTATGTAAAAGACATGAAGATTAGAGTCGGCACGTGCAACGTGAGTCATTGTACCCGGAAGTCGATGCCGACGGTGGATATGTAGTTTCCTGCGAGGAAGGTTCCGTCCCGGAAGCGAACTAGCATGCAAGTCTTGCCGACACCGCTGTCGCCGAGCAGCATTACCTGCAACATGATATAAAATTATTAGGAATATAAGATCCAGACATTGATAAACCTAATAATTATGGTAGACTAGAAACGATAATGAACAATTTAATATTTTACCCCATTGGCAAACATTTTAAAGACCAGAAGGCCGGCAGCGCGTTTATAATATTATTCCTCTGACGTAGCGGATGCCGATTGCTTACCATCAGGTGATCCATCAGCTTGTTTAAAAATTTTATCTAAATATTGATTCAAATCCAAGTAATGATTTACCGACATAACCAGTAGAATTAAATCTCTCTAGTCCCTATATGCTTAATTATGAAACTAGCAAAATGTGATTGAAATGTCAATAAAAGCCAAGTTAGGGACGACGTTAATTAGTGCCGGTGCCTAACTATAACCAATTTCGAAGCTTCTAAAGCGTTCAGTCGGATATACCTACTACCTAGGTAGAGTTACGTTTAATTAGAGAAACTAAGCTAGATGACACATCAAATGTTAAATCGGAATAGCTGTAGGTAAGTTTGGAAGTAATGAAAGGCAAGTACTTAAAATCAGAGGTAATTTTGATGTCATATTTCAAATTATATCAAAAATTGCCTAAATATTATACTGACTCTTTAAATATTTTTAGAGCATGGTCTAAGCAAATAAAATTGGTTTTAATATCAGTTGTCAACGAGACCAAATTCTTTAAGTGCATTTATTAACGAGTGTAGTCACTTTGGTTACTTATAATAAGGTATCTATTATGGACATACCGAATCCTAATGGATTATTTAGGCATGTCCTTGAAGCTAATGCTCAAGTTCCTAATGTATGTATTCCCATTATTATTGGTGCAGAGAAACCTTTTATCTTTACGGAATGGAAACAAAATATTTTGGGCTATTCTCTTTTAACCCTTTTGAAGGCGACTTGTCCTGAACCCTTTTCAATATTATCTTCATTATCCCCTAATTGCAAGTATGTATAAAATATTTTACTTACTTTGCCAAATACATCGTATTTGTCTTCATGTTTTGAGTGTTGTTCCCAGGTTTCTGTAGGAGAAGGTGGTTCGCTGTGAGGCATCACTCCAGCTTCTGCCTCACTCTTCTCATCATCTTCTCTGGCTTCGGGGAGGTTTCTGGCCCAAGTTGGTCGTACTCTACCCACCACAACCCGCTTCTCCATTTGTCTGTTATCCATGTTTGGATTCCACATTTTTAAGCTTGTTTTTTTAGAACCACTATAAAATCCTCTTTTAGTCTCTCATTGGTCTGACTATTGTTTTTATTTTATGTTTTATTTCATTGTTGTATCCTTCTCACTAAACACAAGATTAACTTAAGAAGATAGAACAATGACTTTCCAGATCAATATTTCTATTCTATTTTAGATTTACCTACACTTTCCTTAATTTTAGTTTTCCAGAAATTTCTATAGATAAACCAATAAGTATCTACTCAAAGAACAAAAGGAAAGATTTTATTCAATTTTGTTTTATTAAAAGCTGGATGTTTATAAAGAAATCTGAAGATTTTCTTCTTGTTAACGTAAATAATTGACGGCTTATTGTTAAGGCAAATCAAAGTTAATGGATATCGAAAACTAAGAAAAGAAGATAGATGAAAATAAGTAAAGATTTCTCCTTTAGTGAACAATGTTGGCAACAATCAGAGTTTTCAAAGTGTAGTTTTAATTTTATTAGAAGAACAAGATATTATTCTAGACGATCCGAAAGACTGTTCTGTCTTGGAACTTGTAGAAGAAAATAAACAAAGCGGTGTAAGTTTTGAAAGTTCTTTATAGTTGACTACTCAAAACAAATTAAGAGAACCTTTTGTTCGTTTATTTTCTTTTAAGTACCTATATACAAAACTTATTAACTTTGTCCGCTATCTGAGCAACCACGATCACTATCAATTGTATTATCTCCGTCAAAGAAAGTAAAACAATTTTATTATCATTTAGATCTGATGCTAGTTTTCTATTATTCCTTGCCAGATTACCGCCATGGGATCTGGTGGCGAAGGTGCTCACACTGGGTAGCTTGCTTGCAGACCAGAATTAGACCCGTACAGCGTGTCGGGTTCCGCGCGCACCTCAAAGAGGCAGACCACCACAGTTCAGATCACTCAGTAGAGCTCTGACCTCGCCCAAGGCGGGAGAAGTAATTAGGTGATTTTGCTCCTCAAAAAACCCTAATTAGTTACTGCTTTTGTAGTTCACAACATAACTGACGAAAACTTAGTTATCTGTAGGTAGGTCGATCTCTACTTACCCTAACAAATAACAGGCGTAAACTTTAAGTATCCCTCATCACAAATATACCTAAGTCATTTGTTTGCACAAGTTGAGTTTGTTCTAGCAAAGTTCGATCGAGTTGCGTCTAATATCTGTATCTCGTATTTATGTTGCGAGCTTTTGAAGATCTGTGATATTAATCCCATATGTGTGTTTAATGTTTGTTGTAATGTCATTTGAATATAATTTACAAAGATAAATTAAGAAATACTGCACGTTTGGCGCTGTGACTGGGTGACCGGCAACTGCACAACATGTAGTCGGTTCGATTCCCGCACGGAACAACTCTTTGTGATCCACAAATTAATGTTTCGGGTTTGAATGTCATGTGTATGCGAACTTATATGTTTGTACACAGGAGAAAATCCTAATGTGGGGCAATGTTATTAAAGAAACTAAACTAACAAATATTAGGTTTACTGAATGTGTATCTAACTATGTAATAAGATTTAAATAGGCATGCCGCCTATGTTAAACTATTCTGTACCTATGCTAAAATACTAAATTAAATAGTAAGTATACCTATAACCACACATACCTACTAAAGTGATTTTCCATAAACCCCTAAGCACTATCCTAAGCTGTTCGGATTCATGAAAAGCCTTTTACCTGACGTCTTAATGCAAAACCCGGTCCCCGTGGCGCATTAAAATTTCGATTTATAGGGAAACCAGCTTTAATACAGCGAAATAATATTCCATTTACTTTGAAATGTTTGCTTTCAAAATATTTATATTTGATATGTCAGAAATGAGTTCAGTATGAATTTATTTGTCGAATGTGTTTGTAAATATTTAACATTTATGTTTGTGGAATGCCACAGGGAAGTGATTTTGGTCCTTTGCATTTCTTTCGTGATTAATGATGCGTAGAAAATTATAGGTATTATTTTTATCACTGTGTCTAACAGAAATCTATGTATTGATCACCAGTAGCATTTTTAATATTTTACTTAATAATGTTTTACTAATATTATAAATGCGAATGTTTGTGTGAATGTTTGTTACTCAATCACGTCAAAAAGGCTAAAGGGATCGGGATAAAATCCCTTCAGCCGTTTACGGACCCCCAGAAATTAGTTGTTAAATACATTTTAAAATGGCATGAAGTGCCGTAATGTGTGTGCCTTTCGGGGATAAAAGGCATATAGTCGTCGAATCATCACAATAAATTGTTAAAAAAAGTTGTCCATTTTCGCCAAGTTCAAAACTCGAGACGTAATTCACGACAGTAGAATATTTAATACCTTTGTTCCTGTCTGAAATTTGATTCCCATCCCGATACTAACTCATGAGTAATGTACGACCTAACCGCAGACATTTGCCTAGCTTGTCACTCATAATTAGGTAGACATATTACACCTAAATTATCCTGCTGAAGTAGACTCACAAACAGACCACAGACAGACGAATCGATATCAGGTTTATCAGGTACCAAGTTATTAGTTATTAATTACCTACGGTTTTATAGATCGAATGAGTCGAAAGCGACATTATTTATGAATTATTTAGTAATGGTATGTATTTATTTATGATTTCAGTACTACAGCACTACAAGGTTAATGATGATTTACCAATAACCCTGACACTATCATCACCATTATCATCAACAGCCCATGACTTTCTAATGCGGACAGGATAATGGGATACTGAGTCTCCGGCTCGAAGCAGGAGTAGAAACGGGGTGGTTTTTACTCAGTAAGAGTCTGACACTCCCTCTCGCCTAACCCAAGGCGGGAGACGCCATTTGATAACAATCCCCCTAAAAAAGCTGTCTAATGGACCTGTATAAATTACAAGAATATAGCATAAAATGAAAGGCGTAAAGTTACATGTTGACATAATTATGTATTAAACCACTTACAACGGAATAAATTGACAAGATACGTCTCTGGTCGCATATTCATTACGGGGTAATCGAATCAGAGCCGGTAAATCGATTAATTACATTTAGAAACGATTTCACTTTGTACCGGGAATTTCGTGGTAGAACGCGCTGTAATTTAATTAGGTACCTATCTACTGTTGGATCCAAAACCATGTTACAAAAAAGGTAAGTATCTAGAGTTGTGTTTGCCTCTATTAAAACACAGGACACAATTTGCAACTCCAAGCCAACATATGATCCGATGAATCGGGGCTGTGGAAAAGCGCAAGAAGTTACCGTGGCTCCGGCTCGAGACAGGAGTTGGAACTAGGTGGTATTTAGTCAGTAAGAGCTTACTCCCTCTCGCTTCACTCAGAGCGGAAGGAGTCATTCGATGATTTTACACCTCAAGAAAATGCTCATACTGAATACTTCCCGAAGAAACTCCATAATATTTTTGTGTTCACTTAGGCTTTGGACCCAGACCGAGACAATCGAACTAAAAACTACTCAACCAATGATTTTTCATCATCATCATCATCATCATCAGCCGAGAGACGTCCACTGCTGAACAAACAACCAATGATTTAGGCATAGGTAATATCTACACTTACTATACCTTTGTAATCTAGAAATGCAAGTAACAAAAATAATCTCAATACCGCATCATTATTGCACGAGTATCTTCGCTAATCTTTGTCTCATAATGCGCTGTTAACTAATCGGCTTACGCGATCTTAGTTAGGCGTAACAGCTGCTTACTATGCAGACATCATTTACCTACGTAGGTAATAGAATGTTTAATAATTGTATCTAATTAATTAATGCTTCTGAGTGCCGCACTTAGAGAAATTTAATGGTTACCAACTTTTATTAACACACACACACACACACACACACACACACACACACACACACACACACAGGGTGGCAAGGAACGTGATACATTAAAAAAATCAATAATGTCATCTAGTATTTCGCTAATTAAGAGTAGTAAAGTAAATCACCTTAGGTACTGACAAAAACTTATTCAGATGACACTTTCAGAGAAATAATTAAAATTATATAATTATTAAGCCTGAATTTTTATATCTTTAAAATTGCTGTGCCCAAACTGGGTCCATAATTGTTACTTTTACCTATAAGAACATTATTGAATAAATAAATAATCGTTTAAGTAGAACATAGTTCTTAGCAAGAAACAGTCACAGTCACACACGGATCATATCGACGTTTCCATTGTATTTTCTTTCGAACAATATTCTTTTAATGCGAGGCATTTCTTGAGGCGCCCCGCGGCGACGTCTGTAGGACTCTATACAGACGAGAATACAATGTCATGTCACCCTGCTACTGACTAACATAATATCAGCAGGAGTTAGAAACAATATTTGGACTTAGCAACATCGATAGGAACAGTCTACAAATACATATAAAAAATTGAATATCTACTAGTTAGAATAATTCCTAAACGATCTTAAAACTTTTTTATCGTATACCTAGGCCAGTAAACGAGTACACGGATCACCTGATGGTAAGCTATCGGTGCCGCCCATGGACACCCAAAACCCAGAAGAGGGGTAATTGGGCCTTCGGTAACTTAACTAAAACGTTGAAATATAACGCAAGCGTTGTTTCACGTCAGTTTTCTTTGAGGCCGTGGTATCACTTCGGTTAAACCTGTCTCCCACACATAGTCAAGTTTAGTAACTAGTCCCATTATAGATTAGAGAACCATTAATTTATTGTTAAAAGCGAATATTATTCAAGAATCGATCCATTAGATATCCCTCTAAAGTCAAATAACACTTTGTCCGACCAGAGGATTCGAATACAAGGTCTCAGCCGACAGGAATATGATAAACGTGGCAGCCATTTTCAGCAACAAAAATACATTTTGGCCTAATATTGTGAGATAATTCCAATTTACTCAATTTATTTCCGATTGGTAGGGCGTAAGAGTGATATAATACGATTTGGGTGTATGTGATACACAATTTATATGTGTCTAGTGATACATAATTAATATAAGTAGGTACATCGGTACATAGCATTGCACTAATCTCAAAATAAACAGGTACGAGTATAATAGGTACAGATAAGCCAAATCTGGTTAAGAATCAGTATCGAACCCAAAAACTAATTGTATTCATTATTCTTTTGAAAAAACACGTACCCATCTAATATGTTTCATTCAATCGTATACCTACACTCCTTTCCTAGCCAAAAATAATTAGGTAAGAAGTCAAATTACATTCCAAATCAATTGTACAACAATTGAAACTCCCAGTATCTAAAGCTACTGTAATTGAAAATTTCCAAATTGAAAAAATCTCAATGTCGCCTTGATTTACTGAAATCAATACAAAGGTCCTTCAGCGAAGGTAAGGCTTCTTCTATCTGTATTGGTCGCTCAGAATAAAAGCTACGAACATTGAACCTTAACATAAAGCCTCTTTTTCTACGTTTTATATCAGTATCTAGGTTTATAGGTTCTTCATTTGAGTAATTGAGAAGCTTTTATTATTTATTGCTCGAAATGCAATCTTAGTTATTAAGTTATTGAACTTAAATTAAGTAAATCACCAACGCTACAAATTATTTTCACTAGGTCGTCTGTAGTTCCTGTGCGTACGACTCGTCGCGTTCTGCGCGCGCCTCAAAGAGCTGATGACCACCATAGATGAGGCCCAGTAGGGCTGATGCCCGATCCGGAGCTGCGGACAACGTAAAAGGTTAACGGAGCTCCGGTTCAACGTAGGAGTAGGAACGGTGTGGGTTTTAGTCAAAAAGAGTTTGACATTCTCTCTCACCTGAATCAGGGCGGGAGAAGTCATTGGATGATTTTCCCCCATCAAAAAAAACTGACGTTTGTAGTTAGTCAAGTGATTTCAAGTACAGGTAAAACTCTACAAAAGTAATTAATAAAATTAAGCTGGTTTATCAGGCCTAATATTATTATGTCACATACATACATGTTATAAGCCTACCTATTCCTTTAGGTACTTACCTATAGTTATCTTAATATAATTAGTAGATAATATGTCTTCAATAGGCTACTACTATCGATACATCGCATACTCGAGCTACGCATCTGTCTCGCATAGCTACATAGCTTAGTATTAGTGGAAACGGTCACATAGTTACACAGCTTAGCTATTACATCTTAGTAGCATAGTTACATAGCACATCTCTGGTGGAAAAGCACTCTAATCACTTTATACATGTTGATATTACAACTCTCACCAATATAATCACTTTAATCGTATTGATATTACCAGAAAATTAATGTCTAACAGCTCAATAACCTGTGCAGCTGTTCACCTTCATTATAATGCCTTAGCATCAGTGACGATAAGGACGGCCATAACACGTTCAACAAGCAGTTTGCAATATCTTTACACATCGATAAATCCCGGGACAGTTTGCTACATCCCTATCGATTGTAGCCAATTATACTCGATGCGATGAAACTGTGATATAGGCACGGATTAATACATAGTTCCTTAGGTAGTATGGGTAGCTTGCTTTGTGTATAGGTCTATTGTTCTTATCTATAAGGTGTTCTAAATTCATCTGCCATGGTTTTGATGGTAGTGTTTGGTAGACCGTGAAAGAGATTACTCTTTCATAACGAACTCATACGTAGATATTTTTATGAAAAGCAAGTTGCATCAAATAATGTAGCAGAGGTAGGCAGAGGTGCATATCACTGTACAATGCACACCGACTTTTCACCATTGGTGTTATAAGTCCCATGTAATAGCGGGTGAGCCTTGTCACATTCTTGACCCAATACCAGATTCCGTGCAACTATACTGAGACATTTTCGAAAGTCTGAAAAAAGCCATGTAATGCTTTGCCGATCCGAGACCGTTTGCCCGACAGTCGCACTTGCGACCACTCGACCAACGAGGCAGTAACATCATAATAACATTATTATGAGTGAAAGCAAAACCTTACAAAGTACACACAGACTGTAAACGTAGCTGTTTCTCTAATATCTAAAGATAACAGAATAAACTTGTATTTCAACAAAATGTACGAGTATTTAGTAGATTTTATCTGTCAGACGAAAAATGCCTCGGGGTAGAAATATTACTGAGATGATAGAATTTAAATCCCCGTCTGACTTGGAATATTATGTTGAAACAAAAATTATTTCATTTGGGAATTTGTACATTATACGTAGGTATACGTTGCTTACTTTTGTTAAGTTGCGTATTATATTCTCTGTTTTAGACAATGTTGGATTTCTAACTTTACTACTAACGTACCTACTGTCCTCAGTTCTTGAAAGTTATTAGAAGACGCACAGCAGGCGACGTCTTGTAGTTCATATAATTATGACTTCTACCGGTCTTTGGTAACTCATAGTTTTTATGGTAACGCCTTTTATCCCCGATGGGGTAGGCAGAGGTTCACATTAAATCCGATGGACAGAGAATAATAAAACAATTTCAATATTATAAACACATTTGAATAAATTGCATACAACTTCCACAGCAATCAATAATTTAAAACTTAACAATTTCGTCTATTTCCAGATCACTAACAAATTTTGCCTTCCATTCTTTCAGCAAACTGAAAGCCTTGCAAATGCTGTACCGTACAATATCGAAGAAAAAGACTACAGTGAGCCTTTAGCCAATTTGCTACGATATTGAAAGGGCTCAAAGTACGTACACTACCCGGCGATAAACATTGCACATCGGCTGTTGAAAAATGTTCATGTTTTATTAGGGTTTAGGGAACAGCGAGTAAAGATCCCTAAGAAAAGGAGGATCCTCCGACCAGGTGAGGTGTTCAGCCTGGCGGACTTTCTGCCCGACTGTTGTTCGTTGGGATTTTCTATCCGTGTTAATTCGCATGTAAACTTCATATGTGCGATGCAGCATTTTTATGACGTCATTCGTTGATTTGCTCGTCATAGTCTATGTGTGACTTCTGTCATCTGTCTTTTGTCACATGTCAGAGTGTCGCCACAAGAGAATCCCACACAGGCCCGTTATTATCGGTCGATAATAGTGCATGCGTTATTGCGATACTGCGTCCCGATTCCTTGCACACAGGTGCGTTTTTATCGTTCGATAGGTATTTCTTACGAGAGATCGCGTTATTATCGTATTTGTGTGTACGGTCGTTTGCGTCCTGATACAAAACATTGTAGAACTCATATCGGAATATCGCAGGACGGAGAAACGCAACGTCTTACTTCTTGCGGTGTTATTATCGCTGTAGTATAGTTACTACCGTTATGACCGTCTTAATACAAAATGTACTGAAAACAGATATCGCAATAACGCGCCTGTGTGGGGCCTTTAAGGTATTTCTTACAAAGAACTTTTCCATTAGAAGTTTTCAATTATCTTCCATTTTAGTGAACCGAAATCCAATCTCATAAAGTGTTGTTCTCAATGTCTCTTTTCTCTTCAGAATGATTGTAAATAAACGTGCTGATGTGCGATATTTATCGCCGGGTACTGTACACTACTTTTACGTAGTTAGACTGGCAAGCACGAGATTGTGGACCTCGCTTCTCTTTATATTCCCTCGGCTTTGAATCAAAAAGAACCTTGTATTACAAGTATATTAAATTTATAATAGAACGCCGTGTAAGCTGGGGTAGTTGTCTTTTATCCATACTATCATGTATGTTATAGAAAGAACAGAAGTGATTGTTTGTTTGTCATTGCATTGACTCTAAAACGACTGAACACATTTGAACGATTTTTCACCATTGAAAAGCATAAATTGTAGGAAGTAACATACCCTTTTTTTGAGGGGGGAAAATCATCCAATTACTTCTCCCGCTTTGGGTGAGACGGGAGGGAGTGTCAGACTCTTACTGATTAAAAACCACCCTGTTCCTTCTTCTGCTTTGAGCCGGAGCCCCGGTAACCTGTTACGTTGTCCGCAGCTCCGGGGAAGTAACATACCTAGGTTATTTTTTAACCCCAATATTTTGGATCCAAGATTAAGATTGATTTGAAAGAAATTTGGTTAATTTCACATAGATCATGCCGCGGGCAAAAAGCTAGTTTGTAGAAATGGTTTGTGTATATATGTACATTGTATTCCCAAGGCACTGAATACTTAATGGACGTTTTATCTATTAGTAATGGAGTTTGAAAGAGAATTCATTTGGGCAAGTCTTTTGATGGTATATTGGTATAGTTTGGATGAAAATATCTATTTGTCTAGTGCTGTATGGACTTTAACTAGTTCGTTTGAAATAACTTTGTTACGAATCGGTTCTGGTTAGCAACGCCATATTTAACTTTTTATGGACTTCAAAAAAGAGTCCTACGTTAATGATTGTTTTTTTGTATGATTGTTTTGATGTACTTACTTGTCTTTGGTCACACGTTATACATATAGTGGAGGCCGCTATTTTTGAGGGAGGAAACTCATCGAATCCCTTCTCCGGCCATGGACGAGGTCAGAGGGAGTGTCAGACTCTTACTGACTAAAAACCACCCTGTTCCTACTCCTGCTTTTTAGCGGGAGCCTCGGTAACCCGCTAGGCAGTCTGCAACTCCTGGTAGACATCAACCCCACTGGGCACCATATTATGTGGCGGTCTGATGACTCTTTAAGACGAGCAGAACGCAATGCGAAATACGCAGTAAACTCATACAAAGTAAACTCTTAGAGTCTAGACTAACAGAAATCTCACAATCATATACTTATATAAAGAAAGATCTCATTTCATACACGCGTCAGATTACGTACTGAGTACCGACACAGATTTAAACGAAAGAACAAAGCTGTCTATTTTTACACAGCAAAATGATAAGGGCATCCCTTAAACAGTCTATTTTCGAAGACCCCTCATTGTGTACTAAAATGTACGTGTCACTTGTCAAAAGAGGACTTTATCGCCCTCTCTTGTGAACCTCCGATAACAAACAAAGTCCGAACTTTGGACTTTGCTCGTCAAGGTGCTGAATAATAATTAATTTAACTTTAAAATCAAGATGTTTATTACTTTATGGAGTTAATGTAAGAAGATGTTGATGGGTGATTGAATTTTTTAAAATTAGTTATTATGAAGGGATAATGGAGCTTTCTGAATTTTATGTTGTCTATACCTATTTAGAAATATACTTGCTTCGTGCACCTACCACTGATTTGTGTCTGCATCACCCAAAGTTGTTTAACGGCATTAAGCCCACCTGTGGACCTATTTATGTTCATGAAGAGCTATAAAACATATATGAAAACAAAATTCTAGTTATCCAAACTAAACAGGATATTAAACAGAACTTTGGGATAAACACTAATGACATTTACTCATGTTATCGCTGAAAATGATAAGCGATCTTTTACCAAAATCTAAAGAACTAATTTTAGAAATTAATCACAATCTCAGAATTTTGGATTGAAGTCGATTATTAATTTAAGTAGTTAATGACATAATTGATTTTGTTAACTAGTTAACTGTGTTATTACACAGTATCTTTCAGTTTCAGTATCATTATAATTCGCATCTTCGCTTCATTCGTCGACTAAAGGAACAAAGTACTATAATCCGTCAAATTACAGACTGACTACATTATTGAATTTACTGGGAATCTGCATATTTAATTTTACGCCTGTTATTCCAATTACTGGATCAGCTGATTACAATGTAGGTACAAGGTTGCCTCTCGCTCTTAAATCAGGGGTGTCGAATAAATATAGTCTGCAGGTTCAAAGGAAAATTAATCACGTTAATATTATAAATGTGAAAGTTTGTTTGTTTGGATGTTTTGTTCGTCAAACACGCTGAAATTACTTAACGGATTTTCATAAAATTTGGGATACAGACAGAGTATGAGCAGACTTGGGTGATAGGATATTTATTTATCTTACGGGAACGCGACTGAAGCCACTGGCAAACGCTAGTCATTACATATTATAGCAAAACGGCTAGGTATCTGTTTATGCCTATATTTAAATTGAATTGTAATTAAAATAGAAAACTACCTAATGTATTTTTGCATTATTTTACAGTGAATCTTAGTAATTTAGTTCTTTGTCTACTAGAAAGCTGCGGACTACCTAGCGGAACGGAGTGGTTTTTAGTCAGTAAGAGTCTGACACTCCCTCATGCCTCGCTCAAGGCGGGAGAAGTCATTGGATGATTTTCCCCCCTTAAAAAAAGCTGTCTACTAGCATCAAACAAAATAACAAAAACTGTTAAAATAGAGTGGACTCATGTACCTATGCACTGAAGAACTTTAAATAAGTATTCTCTTTAATCCTGCAATCATGAGAGAATATATTTTATGCCAACGTAACAAGGTTCATTATCCCCTGCTCCACACAGCTATCAGCCGAAACCCAAGTGTGCTTGCGTTGATCATTTTTTCTCACATTTTCAGCAACGTAAAAGCCTTTCAGAGTAAATTGCGATTGAATGCATGAAGTAATTTAATGAGACTGAGTTTATTCAATATGTAGATACGAAATATCGCTTGTATTTCGTCCTTTTTGTTATAATTATATTCATTATCATTATTATATGTATCGTTTATGCGTGGTATCAAAAATAACTCTATGTAATTTTAGTAACGTCACGCCTTTTATCCTCGAAGGGGTAGGCAGAGGTGCACAGTACGACATGTAATGCCGTCATACAATGTACACCCACTTTTCACCATATGTGTTATAAGTCCTTTGTAATGGGGGGTGAGTCTATTGCCATATACTGGGCACAATTCCAGAATCCGTGCTAATACTGAGAAACTTTCGAAAAACTGAAAAAAGCCCAGTAATACTTTGCCCGACCCGGGAATCGAACCCGAGACCCCTTGCACGGCAGTCGCTCTTGCGACCGCTCGACCAACGAGGCAGCATGTAATTTTATATATACTCAGAAACTCAAAACTGTGTTTAATTAGTTTACAATGTTTAGGCTGTTTACCTCAGTGAGTGATGTATTGAAATTGGGTCTTATTAAAGTTAATAATAGGTACACTTTCGGTTGTAAGCTTTCTAATAATTAAGTGGTTATATGTGCCAGGTACCTATATGGCTCTCTAACAATGAACGCTTTATAGTTAGGTGTTCACGTGAGTAAATTATTGATTAAGTACCTTCGTGTAAATTGTAGGTATTAGAGAATGATCAAAGAAGAAAATAGGGTAGATGACTAATTTTAATTATAATGTTCGTTTTGTAGATCATTTTAAAATATAAGACACGTATTTTTATTTTCTTACGAAAACATATATTTCGAATATATATGGATTTGACATATCGCGTGACACGTTGAAATGACGTATTTGCTACCAATCCTAAAGTTTGTTGCGTTTTATCAAAGTAATGTTTTCTTAGACGACAAAATAAAAAAATACGTGTCTAATATTTTTTGACGGACTAAATAGATTGTTAATTTTCATAAAACGTCATCATTTGTATTATTATGTATTTTGGAAATGTATATTGACACTTTATTCACAACACGCCAACTCAACTAATACTTATTATCAATTCGAAAGTAATTAATACAAGCTTTAAAAACTTTAAATTACATCGAAACATATTAAAACCTTTAAACGCACATATTGAAAGTCTAAAATTTCGTATTTTAATTAAACCTTTACGGACACGAGTGTCAATGCCAGAGGCAGAATGAAGCGTTGCCTGTGTCACAACTCCGGCCCTCGTTAAAAAAATTGTGAAATTACATTCTCGTACGGTACATACAGATTGTAATTGTTTTAATTTGAATATTTATTCATTGGGAAAAGTTTGTTATATTATTGAATGTTTAAAATAGTTAATAACGACTGTCTCGTTGGTCGTGTGGTCGCAAGTGCGACTGCCGGACAAGAGGTCTCGGGTTCGATTCCCGGTTCGGGCAAAGTATTGCTGGGATATTTTCGGTTTTTCAAAACTTCTCAGTAGTAGCACGGAGTCTGTAATTGTGCTCAGTATATGGTAATAGGCTCACCTCCTATTACATGGGACTTGTAACACAAATGTTAAAAGTGCGTGTACAATGTAGAGTGCCAGTATGTGCTGTAATGTGCTTCTCTGCCTACCCTTTCGGGGATAAAAGACATGCTATTGCTTTGAACAAGGCATAAGAGTAAATTTCTAACTAAGCTCTAAAAATTTACATTATCACATCACATTCGTTAATGAATCGATTTCCTTTAAAACAGCTCTCATTATACCTTACAAACAACTTCTGTACCGTGACTTTCACTGGGAAAAAAGTCACATAGCATCCGATTGAAGCAACTTCCAGAATCAGAAGCGAATGGTAACTTTTCAGTATCAAGTCGTATGCCAAAGTTGTGCTGGTATAACGAGGACTCTGAATGTACCTACTCGTACGTATAAAGTTTTCGAAACATTCGCTAAATACACGCGTTGAAATGTTGTAGCTGTGTAGACAGGTACTTGTGTGTTCTTTACTCTTTTTGGGTTTGTGGTTTCTCATTTAAAATAATGAGGTTAATGATTAAAGTTAAAATAATACCGTCTCATAACTATAGAGTTTAGGCACATGATTACAGCCTTATATTATAAACTATTGTTGATACACTATATAAAATGGAAGCCAGTAATATCTAGTCTTAGAGTTTGCTTTACGTTTAAAGTAATCGAAACGAGAGCGCGTTCGGCGCTCTGGGGCCTTAGTCTGCTATTACAATTGTGTCAGAATGGTCGATCACTGAGCAGTGCGAGAGGGACGGAGCTGATTGGTTGGTTTATGCGTTCAACGTAATCAGAGCTCCGTACTATGCGCTACTGAAATGCTTATAAAAATGTTCAATCCGAACGGAATATGATAAAAACCTGAAACAGCACGTTTGAGCGAAATCGTTATTTTTATAATCTTTGTTATTCTTGAATTCTTAAGTATTTAAAGTTTATGTACGTAATAATGATAATAGGTATAGCTTGGAACAGGTACATAACATCCAATACATAAAAATAAGGGACAGCATCGTAGAATAAGTATTTTCATCATACATTCATATGAAACAAAAAATATGCCAATAAATCTGTCTTTGCAAGTCACGCTGACGGATCGATAACGTATTTTGTCCACAAGACTGCACAGAGGGTCACTAGTCAAGTATAAAATCAATTTCCACGCGGGTGAAGTCGCGGGGAACAAGTATGTATGTATAAAGAGGTAGTATGCTTTGTTTACAATCTGTTGTATGGTTGAGTGATCTAGTTTTGAACGTATGAATGGGCTGATGGCATAGATTTGTGTCAGGTTCAAAATAGGTCAATAAGGTCTGTCTTATTTATATCTTTGATGACGTAAAAAGATAGGCAGTTACACCATAGTTGTAGTTATTTATGGAACAGGGAGTAAAATGTTCTGAGAAAAGGGAGATCCTCCGACCAGGCGAGGTAATCGTGTCTGGCGGGCTATTTGCTCAACAGTTGTTTCTGTTCAAATATTATGTAGTCTTTTGATAGACTCTTACCAACATCCACTGGAAGAAATAGAGTGATGATAGATATATTCCTATCTGCAGTCACGGTACAGTTTATAAATACCCAACTTACTAGTAAAACTAATGAACTATAAAATAAACCAGTATCACACAACTAGTAGAACGAGCTGCAGTTCCTTCGACAGGAAATGTAATTCGAATATAATATCCCCTGCAATGTCAGGAGTGTTCATGCTGTGACGTCATAATGCACATAAGTATATGCTGACGTCATAATATAGGTAGAACGTACCGTTAGTATATTCAGTTCGTTAGCGCTTGTTATGAAACTTTTGAACAGATGGAAAATATACGTTTTATAAATAGATAGATAAATATTGATATGATAGGATGATGATGTTGAAGTTCGTCGTCGGACTTTTGGGGGTTAGGAATTTAAGGGTTGTTGGGGAATTGAGGTTTAAGAAGGAGGTAATTGGGCCTCCGGTAACCGCACTCACACAACGAAACACAAGGCAAGCGTTGTTTCACATCTGTTTTCTTTGAGGTCGGTATCGCTCCGGTTGAGCACACTTGTAATGTTTGATTCAAAAAAATAACACAAAACTGTTGTTTTCTAAAGGAGATCAAATACCCATGCTACTAAAAAAAGTACATTTCGTCACTGTTACGTTAAAACATCTCATACAACTCCATCATGGCCCGTGACACATCGATTAGCTGATAAAATTATTAGCTAATTCCGTGAATCGAACCCAAGACTTCATTATGCTCTTAAAATACAGCAATAATTATCTCAGTGCTAAAGTCATAAAACTTGTAAATAGTTTATTTAATATTCTAAGAGTTAATGGAAAAAGTTTTGTGTCAACTTACCTGTGTTAGTAAGTTTTTTAACGACACTTGTTTGAGAATTGTGAATGACTATGAAATAGTTGAATTAGTTTACTATTGAATTAACAGAATATTTTAGAACTAACGATGTCATTTGTGATGAAGTTGGGGTCAATATCTCGTCGTCTCGCCGTCTCGTCGCCTGGCCAGTACCCTTAGTGTGAGTTTGCTATTCGAGCCTGCCAATCAGAGCGCCGAAAGCGTTCTCGTTTCGATTATTTTAAACGTAAAGCAAATTCGTACTATCCGAACGTAGGGCGCGTCGCGTTCCGAGTGCTCTTTAAAGAACCTTCAAACTACACAGATGGAACCCAGATGCCTGATACGGAACCGTGGAAGACCTGATGGATTGCCGGAGCTTCGGCTCGAAGACTAGGAGTAGGAATGGGTGGTGTTTAGTCAGTTTGACATTTTACCTCGCCTCACCCAAAACAGGAGAATGATTTTACCCCCCTCAAAAAATTATATGTATTATACTTTCTTAGGTCACAACACAATACAGACATTACGTCTATTACAATTTTAACGCTACAGTTTTTGGAGTAAAATCAAAGTTGCTACAAGAGGATCCTTCACAAACAAGGAAACAAGTAAAAGATTAAGAAAGAAATAATTGTGAAAAACTTGAATTACGGAAACCTTGAAGGCGATACTTTCGTCATTTTTCGGAGTTTTTAAAATGGAGGCGACGAAACCGGAAAATTAAACATTTTTAACACGAAGTACGGTCACCGGTATATATAATTATATTCGTAAAGAATAACAAGAGTAATTTATTTTTGAACCGTAATTTAATTTCAAGGGATTCCATTCATACACTTTTTGCTAAATAAAAAAGTAAAGTCTAAGTATATTTAAATAATTCTCAATTTAAATTTACAGACTGCGAGCCTAACGCCCTATTTTATTTTATAAAAATGATAAAACGGTACATAAGTAAGGCAGAGCTTAAATTATTAAAGAAATGTTCAAAATATTTGAATCTTTTTGATCACCAAAGCAGAAGGCAACACGGAGGAAAATCAAACGGTTTAAACAAAAGACGTTTCGGTTATTTGGCTGCCACAGATAATACAGATGATAATTACACAGATTTCGTGTCACTGGTTGTCTGTGATCTTTTAATTTTTTTCCTTGTAGACGCGTTCGATGACAGAGTGACAGAGAGACAGAGAGCAAATATATTTGGAATCGAACAACAATGAACGCGTTAAAAACCGATTTTATTTAGTTTTTAGTTTAAAAAACTTGTAAACGTTGTATAAAGCTGCGTTTAATGTGTTAATTTTAGGTAAATATTAATTCGGTAGTTTCATAGGCCAAAAATAAATTATTTTGACATTTTAATACAATAAAATATCCTAAAATAATCGTTCTTTCATTCATTAATTTGACCATTCTACTTAATGATGACGTCAAATTTGCAATCTCCTACAAATTCAAAGAAAATTATCGCTTTTGTAATTTTTTGTATTATTGACTACATACAACATTGAATTTGACTAGTTGGAAACTACACTATTAGCTAACAAAAGACATATCACCAAAACCACATCAACGCAATTCAAACGCAGAGATACCAAAACCCTTTGATTAACAGATCCTACTTCCAATCCCTTCCCTTCGGCACTTCCGAAGTCCAGAACAATATTGCGAAGACAAAGGGGGTAAAAAACGTGCAATAATGGAAGGAATCGAAAGGCAATGAAGCGGGAACGTCAAGGTAATGAAGTCAAATAGACGTCCGCACGATGCGACGTCAAGATGACAACTAATCTTGTTAACACAATTGTTCGCACTTTGTTCCGTGATTGTGATCTTCGTGTTATTGGATTTTGATTGGTCGGGTGATAGATTAGAGTGTATTTTTGAATGGCTTTGAGAGAAGATGGATGGACGATTCGGTAAATGTCTTATGGCGTTGAAAGGGTGAAATAAGTATCTAAGAATTGTTAATACTCTATTAAAAGAGAAGTGGAATAAGATTGAGTAACAGAAGTATAGAGATATTCAACTTGTACTTAAAAATCATAGTAAACATAGTAAATCCATAAATAAAGACAAGTTTAAAAATACGTATAAATAAGTCTCGAATACCGAAAATGTCTTGATCATTCCACAGCGTATTAATGTTCTACTGATTAAAAAAACATTCATTCCAAACTCATTTCAAAATCAAAAGTAAAGTAAATATAAAAATACGACAAGACATCAAACATACCAATCAAAACTTTTATTATTTTGATGAAACATTTTTTCTTTAGTCCGAATCTGACGTTAAATTCAAAATGGCGGCGTTCAATTGACATTTGAAAGTTCTTCAATATATCAGTAACCTTAGTATGAGTTCGCTTTACGTTGAACGAAAACGAAACGAGAGCGTTTTCTGCGCTTTGATTGGCCGGCGCGATATTACCAACCAATCAGAGTGCCGAACGCGCTCTCGTTTCGATGTCGTTGAATGTGAAGCAAATTTGTACTAAGCGCCCAGTTAATTGTCTTTGGTACTTTAACGAGTTACTAGATCTTGAACAAGGCTTTAGCTGGGTTTACCTTCAGTATAATTATTATGCAGATAACACGAGCCCTAGATAATACTAATTGGTGGTTAAGTAGCGGTTTGTGTTAAACTGTTATCTCCATATCAATTGTAACGGTGAACGGGGTTAATTGTGACATTCACATTTATATCTCAGTAGCGACCCGCCCCAGCTTCGCATGAGTGATATATTATGCATGTATTATACATATAAACCTTTCTCTTGAATCACTCTATCTATTAAAAAAACTGCATCAAAATCCGTTGCGTAGTTTTAAAGATTTAAGCATACAAAGGGACATGAGACAGAGAAAGGCACTTTGTTTTATGCTATGTAGTGATCTGCAGATTGGTTAGTTGCGAATTATTACGCAGTTTAATAATACATATTACATCCAACCATCAACGTGTCGGCACAAAGACTGTCGGATCAGGTGCGAGTCATTCAGCGTAATCGTATGTTGGATGATATTGTACTTGATCGACTGCAAAGTGAAGAACTCAGGAGTCGTGTCATCATTCCGCTGCAACAAAATATAGAGGAACCAACACAAATTGAACCTGTTGTTGCACCGAATGATGATAGGACTACGGAGGTAAGTACTCACAAATGCAGTGAAGAATTGAGGAGGGCTTTGGAGGATGCGATCCGGGAATACCGGTTTATATCGCCCTCTCTTAGACCGCGTTTACCTCGTCTGCCCATGCATAAAAAGAACAGGGCGCTAGTATGTGCCCTGGACTCGGAGCTATCAAATTATTTTGATAGTTCTGAGGACCTTATCGATAGTCATTCAATTCTGTACTGTGGAGCAATAGCAGCATGCCGTGTAGCTAACGTAAAACTACTCGAAAGAGAAAACAACAGCACACGGCAGAAACCAGCTGTACCAGCTTGGCAGTGCAGGATTGAACGACGTATCGATGAGGCTAGGACACTTATTGCCAAATTGATCTGTTTCAGGGAGGGCAACACGCGCCCAAGAGTGATGCGTTTTGTGAGGCGGGCGTTCCTGGGGATGGATATAAACCCCCAGGACTATGTCTCACATATTACGGAGCGTCTTGACTTCCTGAAACAGAGAATTTATGCATGGGCAAACCGTATTCGTCGGTATAAGAAGCGAGTGGAACGGTATACACAGAATCGCACATTCCAAAGGGATCAAAGGTGGGTGTATAGAAATTGGGAGCTAAAAGAACAGACTAGGACTGACACGTGCCTACCAGATGCTGATGTTACGACGTCGTTCTGGCGTAGCATTTGGTCGGCACCTGTTTGTCACACTGAAGGGGATTGGATTGAGAAGGTTAGGCGAAAATGTGAACTGGTACCAGAAATGGAACAAATCTCCATAACCACGGAAGATGTGTCTAATGCAGCCTATCCGTTGGCTAACTGGAAAGCTCCAGGCCCGGATGGGCTGCACAATTTCTGGTTAAGATGGTTTACCAGTTCGCATAGTCGCTTGGCATCTCAATTTCAGTCAGCTTTGGAGTCTGGATCTTTGCCTCAATTCTTTACGACTGGGTTAACCCACCTGCTCCATAAATCTGGAAGTACCGCGGAACCCAAAAATTATCGGCCGATTACGTGCCTACCGACAATTTATAAACTCCTAACATCCATTTTGAGAGAAAAACTTAATAAGCATATTGAAGACAATAATATCATGTCTACCTCTCAAAATGGATGTAGGAATAGGTCCCGTGGTACTAAGGAGCTTCTCCTCATTGACATGTCCATTTGCCAACAGGTTCGTAGATCTCACAAGAATTTGTCCACATGCTGGATAGATTATAAGAAGGCCTACGACTCCGTGCCACATACATGGCTCATGAGGGTACTGGAGCTGTACAAAGTCGATACAGCTCTGCGTGCTTTCCTGATGTCATGTATGAGACAATGGAGAACAGTTCTTCGCTATCCAGGATGTCGACAAATTTGTGAGAACGATGAACCCATTAGGATAGAGCGTGGTATATTCCAGGGTGATAGTTTGAGTCCATTATGGTTTTGCTTAGCTCTGAATCCTCTAAGCACTTTGCTTGAGGATTCCGGGTTAGGTTACAGGTTGAGAAGAGGGGGAGAAATTATATCCCACCTACTTTACATGGATGATTTAAAGCTATTTGCTCCAAACAACTCGCATCTAATGAAATTACTAAATGTCACTGAAACGTTCAGTAATGCCATTAGGATGGAATTTGGTGTGGACAAATGTGCAATCATGCATGTAAAGAGGGGGGAAATTGTGGAATCAGATGAAACACGAAACTCTGATACCACAAACTTTAGACTTCTCTCTTCAACCGAAACCTATAAATACTTGGGTATGTCAGAAGCGTTAGGCATTGATGTAGCTGTCATGAAGCAATCGTTGCGGGAGCGCTTCTTTGGCCGCCTGAAGAAAGTTCTCAACAGTCTTTTATCAGGTGGTAACAAGGTGCGCGCTTACAACGGTTGGGTCATGCCAGTACTGATGTACTCTTTTGGCATACTCAAGTGGACTCAAACGGAACTGGACGCCCTGGACAGAAAAGTCCGTTCATTGTTGACTGAGCATCGGATGCATCACCCACGATCATCAGTAATGAGACTGTACATACCACGTAAATGTGGGGGGCGAGGCTTTTTAAATGCCAAAACCCTACACAATAGTGAAGTGTGCAGTCTCCGAAAATATTTTTTCAAAATGGAGGTGGGGATGCATCGAGATGTTGTCTCAGTGGACAAAGGACTTACTCCGCTCTCCTTGGCTAATAAGGACTGGAGAGAACCTATAATACTAAGCACTAAGGATCGCAAGAATGTATGGCAAAGTAAGGAGTTGCACGGACGCTACTATCGGGCCTTACATGGGCCAGATACAGATTTCTTAGCGTCCGTATCCTGGCTACGTTTTGGTAACTTATTTGGAGAAACGGAAGGTTTTGTCTGTGCAATTATGGACGAAGTTATGTTGACGAACAACTACCGAAAGTATATTATAAAGGATGGAACGGCTGACATTTGTCGGGCATGTCATCGCCCAGGGGAATCCATTCGACATATAATTTCGGGTTGTTCTCACTTAGCTAACGGAGAGTACTTGCATAGACACAATCTTGTAGCCAGGATTATTCATCAACAACTTGCTTTAAAATACAAACTTGTTGAATCTGAAGTGCCGTATTATAAGTATCTGCCTGACCCAGTTCTTGAAAATGGAGATGTCACACTGTATTGGGATCGAACTATCATCACAGACAGGACAATTGTTGCTAACAAACCTGACATTGTGGTGATAGATCGACCAAGCCGTCGCACAATGATAATTGATATAACAATCCCACATGACGAGAATCTTGTGAAAGCTGAAAAAGATAAAGCCAGTAAATATCTTGATTTAGCTCATGAGGTTGTCGACATGTGGGATGTAGATTCAGCAATCATTGTGCCGATAGTCGTATCTGCCAATGGCCTTATAGCCAAAAGCCTCGACCAACACCTGAGTAGGCTAACGTTAGATGGTTGGATCAAGAGCCTGATGCAGAAGGCAGTACTTCTGGACACGGCGCGTATTGTCCGGAAATTCCTCTCTCTTGAGCCCTGACCACCGGTAGCTTGGATTTATCCCGTTACTGGTGGGCTACTGCTTTTTATATTTTTAAATGTTTTATTTTTTTTTTTTTAATTTAATATTTAAAAATGTAACAACCAAGTAAAAGAAATAAATGAATGATCAAAAGATATTAGAAACAAAATGTATCTAAGGGTCTTAGATTATTAAGTAGTACCTACAATTTATTGTTTTAGGGAGATTCTTACCTTTTTTTCAATAGTACATAAAATTTTACTTTACCCAAATAAAAATGTCAAATCGCATGTAGTTTGGGGTCTCTTGATATGGCCTGAACACACACCTATACATCCAGTTCAATATGGTCTCGCTTTGTATGATCTTTCTACACATACGACGGTCATTTTATACTGGTTTTGCATAGCTTGATGTGAAGCTATGTGTACAAAAATAGGATCACGAACGCAACTAACTCTATTGGCTTGCTACCTGCAAAATTATTAGTTCCGTGCAAGAATTCAATCCGGGACTCACGACACGACGTAGGGCCAATTCAACCGTGGTATATCTTATTGAGTAACTAGTGACCCGCCCCAGCTTCGCATGGGTGCAATGGTGATATATTATGCACGTATTATGCATATAAACAATCCTCTTGAATTACTCTATCTACTAAAAAAACCGCGTCGAAATCCGTTGCATAATTTGAAAGATTATACAAAGGGACATAGGGACAGAGAAAGCGACTTTGTTTTATACTAGTAGTGATATCATATTTTTTGTGCGTATTTCTATAAAACGTAGTACCGGTAAACTATGGCAACTTTACCAGACCCTTGGCAACTTTACCATACTATAGGTATTCGGTTTAAACTCATTTATCTAAAAATCTACCCACTAGAATTCTGTTTTGTAATAGTAGTATTTTTTAGACTTTAAAAGGAAATATTTACTACTAGCTTCCGCCTGCGACTCCGTCCGCGCGGATGTCGGTCTTCGCGTGGAAGTTTTATTTCTCCATTTTGAGTAAATCTGACAATGACATCTTATAAATATCTATTGGACCCAAATACGGCGAGGCCCATAATAATTAAGGAGATCCCTCTATTGAGCTACTGCTGTTGAGCTCGCGTTCTGTAGAATAAAACTGAAAAATAAAGTTTTTTTTTTCTACGTATTTTTCCAGGATAAAAAGTATCCTATTTTATGCCCAGGATAATAAGGTATAATTATACCATTTCACGTGATGCCCTGCTAAGCTATCGGGAGTTATACGTGTTATTGTGAGTCAACCATAAGAGATAGACATTTGCTGTCGTGGAATATTTTTTAAACAATTTTAAGGAGAACATTTCCGTCATACATTATTTCTGTGTAGCTTTAACCATTAAAGCTGTACACGCGACGGAAGCTTAAAAAATGGAGTAAGTTCTCTCGTTTTTTCAACATTTCCCTTCACTGCTCTGCTTCTATTGATCGTAGCGCAATGAAAAGTATACTATAACCTGCCCAGGAGTATGAAGAACAATTGTACCAATTTTCGTTGAAATCTGTCGAGTGGTTTTTATTTCTATAAAGAACATACAGACAGACAGACAGACAGACAGACAGACAGACAGACAGACAGACAGACAAAAAAATTTCTGATTGCATTTTTGGCGTCAGTATCGATCACTAATCACCCGCTGATAGTTATTTTGGAAATATATTTCATGTACAGAATTGACCTCTCTACAGATTTATTATAAGTATAGAAGATATTTTGCGTAGACGTAAGACTGCTATTATGCCAGTAATGGCCGTTACAGTGTAGTGCGTGAAAATGTGCTAAAAGTTAGTAGTTCCTAAATTGTGCTCACAGAGCCTAAATTATTTGTCACAGGTGAGTGAAATTTTGATCTTGTATGTATAATATAGTTGGGATTACTGTTGTAATGTCAGCAATTGCTTTTTCTTTAATTTATTGATAAATAATCGCTTCGGTAATGTTGACACAGGTTAGGTAAAGTTGCCACGGCCTGCTTTGTGGCAACTTTACCTACAGTTAGGGTTGGCAATAAATGTTTTTTTCCTTGTTTGTGTGTATGTAACCATTTTCGAATACCTAAATTTCCCAGCATAATAGTGAATATCCTGGATGATAAGTTATAATGTATTTAATAATACCTTTTGTTTTAGAGCCAAAATGGCTCACATGAAACAAAACCGCAGAAAACTCGGAGCTAGACAATATAAAAAGTATACGAAAGTAATGTTAGAATTAGCTATAGAGATAGTAAAGTCAAAAAATTAAAAAGTCAAAAGATTAAACATTATTTTGTAGCCTTTTTTTACAATTTTAAACATAAATACTTAAAATTTTAGAACTTAATTTAGTTTAAAAGGGAACAATATTTTTGTCAGATATTTATGCTTTTTTTTACTTTAGGTTTAAGTTTTATAAATTTTTTTTTAAATATACATGTCATAAAAAAAAATCTCATTTTTTGACAACCCCGAGCGTAACAAATTATTTGTATGTAAATTACGATGAAACCCGTGGCAACTATACCTACTGTCTGTGTAGCCGTTATCTTTATAGATTTCCTCATATTGTTTGCATTATAATACGAAGAGGTCCTAGATGAAGCCCTCTGTACCTCAACAACTCTTTAATATGCAATACACGATGAATACGGCGCGTAGGTAAAGTTGCCAAAAATTTGGTATCTTTACCCATGTTGTTTTTTCTTTACTACGGCTAAAGTAAGCGTTCGTATATAATGACGATTACGGTAAAGTGAGCCAGATAGACTACAATTCTAAATATACAGTTTTGGTTTCTATGCGTCTTATGGTTAAAAATATATTTCGATTTTTGTTCCAAAATATGGTAAAGTTGCCATGTTTTACGGTACCTATTTTCTCCTGAATATTGTCGAGTATATAAAATCGCGCTTGAAAATGTTTTAAGGGGCCAATTATTATCGTTTTCAATGTTCGATATGACGATTTATTTCAAGATGTGTTGTTAAAAATGTAGGTAGAGATTGTATGGAAAAGCGATTGGAATTGAATGGTTCTTTAAGCTTATTATGATACAGTAATCGATAAGACGTTGTTACGGGAACTTCATTCTATTGTGAATGTAATGCTGTTTCAGTATAGGTAAATCTGAGATTTAGTATGTTTTTTTTTTAATGTTAAATGGGCCGACATTTGGCCGCTATTTCGCCTGATGGTAAGTGATGATGCGGTCTACGTATATAGTATAGTATATGTCTTTCCAGGCATTTAAACAATATACAAACAAAGTATATTATTATTATATATTATGCATCTCATATTTAAATGCATCATATAATATACGTTGTTCTTGCCATGTTCTAGGAATAATAAAGGGTACAGCGCTGCATTTTAATTTTGATCAATTAAAATTTTCTTTACACATCTCGTTGGCAATCTTTGTTGGGTTTTTCATTGAATCCCACTCCAAATTATTCCAAAACGAGGTTTCATTAAAACATAATATAGTGTACAGACAGTAATGTTATCAACTTACCCACAATAGTTACATAAACAATTTAATGACATCGTACAATCAAATATCTACTTAAACGTTAGAGTAATATTACTCAATTTTGTTTGCTTTTAGTGTAAACAAACAAAATAGAGTAATTTAACAAACAAAATGACTTACTCCTGTTGTCAACGTCTAAAATTACTAAAACTCTAGTCTCGTCTCTTATTACAAGTTAAATCGTTATTGCGTTTTGCATTTTCCTTAACAACGTTTGTTAAAGATCGTTTATTTATGAAACACTAGTTCCTGAAAGCGGGTTTGCTCGCGGTAAATTCGGGGTAACACGCTTTAGAACACAGATATATATGAATTTGAATTTGTATGATATTGTATTGGAATTAGCTGTAAGATACAATACTGTTAGGTTGTAAAAAAATAAAAAAGTATGATTTTTGAGGGTTTAGTAGTTTTTTTTTTGGTAGTTACAAATAATCCACATACCAATTTTTTTCACTTTCTGCCTAGAAAATTAAGGAATGCTCCATACAAGCTTTCATCCGATCCGATTTTATGGAAGCGGGGGATTAGAAAACGACAAAAGTAGTTGTCACTCTCCATCTCTATCATTTGCGTTCTGCCGTGAAAGACGGTCAAACAAACAGACACACAAACTTACTTACTTTTTCATTTATAATATTAATATAGATAGAAACGACAGTTACCGTCACAGGACAATAGCTAACAATCGACATTCCACTAACAAAACTCGCAATACGAAACGGAGGACGCTTTGAACAAGTTTTAATAAAGATGAAAATATCAGTTTATAAACGTTGCTTTATTGAAATGGCTCCAGGTATGACGCGTTTTCAAGATGGCCGATGGAGCTCATTTTCTTATGGAGTTTTCCTTGTTCAAATTATTTTATTTGTTCCTTGTTTGCTTTTGTATGGTTTTGTTAGAGACACGTTTAATTTTTGCTTTGTTTTAGTAATTTGGAGAATACATGGGTATTTTTTCAAGGGAGGAAAATCATCCAATGGCTTCTCCCGCCTTGGGCGAGGCGAAAGAGAGTGACAGACTCTTATTATTAACTAAAGATCATCCCGTTCCTACTCCTCCTTTTCGAGCCGGAGCCTCGGTAAACCCGAGAATACAAGGGTAAGATTTACATACAATTCGAGATTTTTATATTATCATTGGTCTAATGATATCTACGACGAAAAAGCATGACGTTTGCAATTATGCCCTATTTTGCTATGAGTATAGGTGACAAATTTAACTATCTTCATAGTTTTCAATTCAAAAGAAAGTTATAATAATGAAGTACAAAGAGGAGATGCCATAATCTGATTGTGCGATTGTGCACTGTGACACAAAAAACTGCCCTACGTATTATAAGTAAAAAGATATAGATATAGATAGGTTATAGTGTCTATAGGTTTGTCTACTGTTGTAACTTTTGAATGAAATAAATAGTGCTCAGAAAGTGGCAAATTAAAATGTGCACGATTGGTATGGGATCGCTAGATGGAAAATAGAGAGGGGCGTGGTTTGTAACATCCTGCGCTCCCCGTATAGTGTCACTTACAGCATTATGTTAAAAGGTAATCCAGCAATGACATCTCTTTATATTTGCTTCATCGTTTTAATTACCCACCGGGACTATTTCTCACTTTAGAAAATACTTAATCTATTGTTGAGCCCGAGGCTTCTCCGCTTCGTGTCCACGTGGATTTGGCTCCAACATCATCATTAAATACGCCTCAGGAGTATTGTAGAATTTGGGGAAACAAGTATCCGAATTACCCCTGAGGGATGCTACTTTCGAAATTTTATCGAAGTTTACCGCACTTGTATTTGGTTCACTGATTATAGGATTCCCCTTTAGGGGAGCAGCCGTGATATTGTTTACTAAGTTACTTTGTGATGAGTTAATTAATTTACTTTAACAAGAGTTTATTTTTAGCTTCTTTTATAGAGATTAATATTATAGGGATGTAGAAAGTTATACCCCTTTTTTTGGAAAGTTATACCTAAGACAAAGATACAGATAGTCATGTGTGGAGATTAAAAACAATCAGATTTATTTATTAAAATTAATATATGTTTTATATTTAATGGGATTACCACGGTATAGTTCACTTTTGAATAATACCCAAGCTTTCGCTATATAAAAAGATACGTTTGTTATGAAGAATATTATATATATTCTCCACGTTTGGTAGACAGTTTAGAAATCGCAGTTGATTTGCTGATCAGTATTTAATTTAATGCTAATAGTTCAGCTCTTACAACTCCAACGAGAAAGATGGGTTGATGTTAGTTATTCATCACAGCACGACAAAAAAACTAAACTTATTTACAACCAACCCTTAACTAGTCACCGACCATCGGCATCGTGACGGAAAAACACGACTGAACTACCAAACAAGAGGAAATGCCGATTTCACAAAACGTAATAATAAAAAATCTTATAAACAGGAGTACAATGGGCGATCCCCGCTGTTGTTCGGTCGTAAGCGATAATTAATCCAATTTGGGGATAAAAGCCGTACTCGAGGGACTTGGTCCACGCTTTCCTCATCAAGTGATACAAAACCAGTATAAAATGACCGTCGAATGCACGAAAAGGGCATATAAAGCGAGATCATGTAAAATTGGTTATGTGTAGTTTCATGTGTGTGCAAAGTTTTGTATCTTTTAAAGAGAGGAAATGGCGAAAGATTATTATGTTGGGGCATTATCGTTTTTAGGTCAGTTAGGTATACATGTACCTGTATGTGTGTGCATTATGTGTATGTGACCTCAATTTATTATGTTGCAAGCGTGACAGTGATAACAAAAACTGTTGGGATGTTTCCTGATTTTGTTTTTCAAAGGAACGCATTAGGATTTCGTCTGTGTCGTGTGGGTGCGTTTCCAATCATACAAGTTCACACGCGCATGACACCCACACCATCTATTTTACATGACTTGTCAAATAATATTTCCTACTTGTAAAATTAAATGCGAAAGTGTATTTATAATGTCGTTTGTACCTACCCTTCGTCGCAACGGAGTTGGAGTTTGAGATGTTTGGAGTACCGGTTTATCTACATTTTCTAGCAAAATACTGTTTATTCAATCATCAACTTAATGACAGTTGCCTTAAAACTTCTATTCATTTACAAATTGCAGGACGAACTGTATAAATAAATATTGTACCTATAGTGATAATTCCTCAAAGCAAAGTTGACATAGACTGACTGACTGACCTTCCTACCACCCTGGGGAAATCAAGATATGCTAGCTTCTAGTATCCGTTTTTAATATTCTTGGTTCAAGTAGCTTTATTGTGTTTTGTACGATCTCACAGTTGAGAAGCGATGAAAGTTTAGTGACTAAAAGGAATGAGGAATTTAAAGATGGATGGAGCAAAAAATGGCGATCAAAGTTACGATTTTGTGATGAGTGTCTATCCGCCTGCCAATAGTGAGAATTATCTAGAGCTGTGAACAACGTAACGAGTTACCGTGGCTTGGGCTCAAAGCTGGAGTAGAAACGGGGTGGTTTTTAGTCTCTAAGAGTCTGACATTCTCTCTCACCTCGCCCAAAGCGGGAGAAGTCATTGGGAGGATTGATGATTATGACAAACCCCCTTTCTTGAGGGGGGTAAAGCATTGACTGACTTCTCTCGTCTTGGATGACAAATCCCTTATATGAAGAGGAGTCCATAGTTTATGGTGGACTGCATGAAGGTGATTGGAAGCAGAACACTCCTCGTTTCCAGCAGGATTTGAAAATTGTATCTATGTAGGTAAAGGCTATAGAATATCAAAGACTTTCTGTACTCATAATAACGTTTTAAAATGTTGTTTATTATAAAAATATTTATACATGGACAATTATTTTTAATGAACGAAGGATTATCTTATCATTTGCGTCAAAAAGGTTTTGATGTAACAAGAACTTTTTGTTTTTAATGAGGGAAAAACGTGTGAAAAATGTTGAAATGATTTATTTTGAGTTTTATTCCGAGATAATAAGGTTTGTTTTTGCTGGTTTGTAATAGTATCAGTTTAAAAGATGGACGAAACATGTTATAAATGTAGATATTTATGTAATAGCAATTAATAGAGGTGAAAATTCGCTATTTTCTTGATGTTATGTCGCCTGTTGTACTTCAAAGAGATAAGTGAATATTTTGTGACAATCACTAGTTATAGTCTACATTGTAGGCCACTCTACATACTGTGCTAAAGAAAAGCGAAAAGCAGGAGTAGGAACGGGGTGGTTTTTAGCTTTTCGCTCTCATTGGATGATTTTCCTCCCTCAACAAAAAATACCTACTAAAGCTTTATTGAACAATTTATAAACAGCACCCAACGAAATAGATTCCCATTTATAGAACGTGCGTAAGTAGACTGAAAAGCTAAAAATAAATGCATTTCCATAACACCGAGCCACGATGAAAGCCTATACAAGCAAGAAGAATTAAATCCACATGGATTGGCCCAATGAATACATGCGAGTTATATTTAGCGACGAAGGGTTAAGTACGGCGACCATAGTTTCCCACTAAAGCGGGACAATTATTGAATTCGAAATCCAAACTGTTTATTCAGGCGTTCCGGTTTGTTTGCAACTGACAGATTGGGAAGGCTTTACGTTGTTTGTTTTGGGTTTATATCAAATGTCAATAACTGGTTTGATTTAATATTGCCGGTTGTTGATACTGTCAAGTTTTTCGGGTGGACAGGAAAATTTGGTTAAAAAGAATATTGGAGGGACTGTACATATCCGTAAATCTTTGGTAGCAAAAACAATATCTTTTAAACACGAAACATTACGTGGATCTACATGAATTTTGGATGTTCCTAAGATTTAATTAGCTGATCCTAATATTACTCATAAACGGATCCAAAATAAACAATAATATCCATAAACGTTACTAATAAACCTTGCATTTAATATTCATTGCAGTCCAATTAACATAAATCTAGAATTTTACATCATAGGAAAATAAACGAAAACCAATACAAAAAGCCAGGTTCCAAACCATTAATTTTCAAACATTATATCAGAGGACCAATCAGTAAACTTGGCTGTCATCTCGAATGTTTTGACATTTACAGTTAAACAAGTTAATCAGTTTACAACCGTTCCAATGAAATTGTTAAACATTGCGCGTCGATACTCGGATAGTCAAAGTTGTTTTACGACGGGCATCGAAATCGATTTGCTCGCAACCGGTTTGCGCGAGAAATCCCGAGTTAGCAACGACTCTTGTTTTATATTTGTGCTTTTTTTCGGTTTTATTGCTTGTTGTTTTTTTTTTATTCTTTGTAGAACGTTTTTTTTTTGTTATATTGATTGTGTAATAGAATAAGTAGGCGTAACGGTATACATGCAATAGCGATGAAGCAAGCAAAATTGACTTTGCAAATTACCTATTTCTGTATGATGTATCGAATATTGCTAGGTCGCTTCCAACCGGCCTATCTGGAAGTCATTGGTGAGGCCTATGTTTAGCAGTGGATGTCTTATGGCTGATATGATGATGATGATGAATATATGAATCTGTTTTTTGTAGTCGTGGTAAACAGGAGAAAATGTTTACTAGCTTAATGTAAAAAAAAAACTTGAAATAACAATCAATTTTACAATATAATTAAAATCAAAAATCTTTATTGTAACTATCCTAATACATTATTGTCACCCTACACAAGGGAAGATCGTTTACTGTTTTAGCTCAGTACTGTCCCCATGTGGACGAGAATGGAATGAACAAATACTAATAGTTTTACACTAGGTATATTTTACTGAAAACTAGGGTTGTTGTTTGAAAGATTATTAAGTATATCCTTACTTGATTCAAAGTACTCTATTTTTTTCTTTTAAACTTTGCCATTAATTAAACAATTCTCAATATTAAGAAACTAAAGGGACTTTCTCGCATGTATATTGCATAACATAACGCTATGTCTTTTAGTCCCCGCAGTAGGTAAAGGCGAGCTTATGTACAATTTAACACCACTTCTGGTGAGGAGAGACTTATAATATATTATGTAGGTAGCCGGTGAGCTACCTACATTATAAGTCCTATGTAATGCGAGCTAAGTCTATTTTCATATATCAAGTACAATTCCTTTCAAACACTTTTTATAGACTTCATGAATCTATTTATGTATATCACATATGAAGACTTTCATTGATGAATTGAATTTTATTCGTTCGCATAATTTCATTGCAGGAACGTATGATGCGAAATGTCGTGGCTAAATATAGTACATTTCATTATTGAGCGTCGAGATAGAAAGACAAAGGTCATCCTGCAATGTACTCGAGACAAAAGTGACAATGTCATAAAGAATCCTGTCTGGTAGAAAGGTCAGACGATTTAGAGACTTTTTTTTTCTCTTATATACATCGTCACGCCTTTTTATCCCCTAAGGGGTAGGCAGAAGTGTACATTATGACATGTAATGTCACTTTACAATGTACCTTCACAATTATTTATGTTGTAATTTATGTTTTACGGAGGTTATGCAGAATTGTCAATGTTTATTTAACTTCTTTATTTTCTCAAATTGAATTAACTGATCTGTCGTACGTAATTTCTTCACTATTGTAATCTTTAAACACAGCACTACGTCCCATTAAAGCCGTGGCAGATAATAATTTTATAACACCTTATATTTTTATTAATAAAATCTTTAATTCAATAAATCGAATCAAGGACATCGTAGAATCACGAATTCAATCCTAAAATGAAATAAAAACTGTATAATTTATTCAGACCATTTAAAATTTTAATAGTTACCTACTTAATCAATTCGTTTCTCAAAAATCTGCCATGTAACCTTCAAAATAAATAGGTTTCTTAAAATAGGAGGTAGGCGTCCTCGCTACAAATCTTTTGGTATTTGACTATATCTAGTTTATACGTATGTATAAATTCGTATAATAACTATCGTGAGATATAGTAAATTAACGAAAAATCACGGCTCATGTATTAATGGCGAAAAGCTCTATTCACAGAGGGACTCTTCATCATGATTTTTAGTTAATTTATGTAGGTATAAATTCTACTTAACGATTTCATATAGCTGCGCGATTTCACCTTCGGCAGTTTTTGGCATATTTTGGTCGAAACGAGACATCGTACAGTTTTAGCCATAGTTTACCACCGTAAATCGACCATCTACTTAACACAAATATATATATAGGGTCACCCTAAAGTTGTCTGTAATCATAAGTACAATCATGTGTTTAAATATCCTTGACTAATTACCAGTCACCCTATATTATATGTATAATAATAGCTCCAGTGTTTTGTAGCTAGCTATACTATAGCTCTTGTAGTTCGATATATTAATCAGTATATTATAGCTAGGTCTCTGGCAGCTTTTATGCATTCAACTAAACAAACAAACTCTTTAGCTTTACAAAAACTGTTAATTAGATTTCTTCTACAAATTATATCGTTCAAACAAACAGTTAATCAGACTTGTATTTATTTAATACAGATAGGTATCACAATAATCAGATTAACTTAGTATCGATAAGTATCTGAGATACAATTTTATATTAAAAAACTGAGCTCCAGATTAACTTATCTAGAAGTTAATTTATGAATTCAGAATTCTTAGATACTCAATGCTTTTAATATAAATTCTAAATATCATCAGTATTAATATTAAAATGTATTGGATTACTTTATTAATTTCGGCGATATCAATTTCAATTCAAATCTTGATTGGAGACTGATTTGTTAGACATTGTGATATTTTAATTTAAATTGTATAAATTCAATGTCTGTCTAGTTTTGATTAGTTTGTGAATTCTCGGATTATTCCATAGATTTGGATATGTATTTTATTTAATTGTGTAGGTATTGTCAATCAAAATATTTGGTAGATAGATAAAAATAGAGATTATTTCAGTACAGATGCAGTAGCTTTTTATTATAGGTGTAAGTCGCTAAATGACCAGACGGATCACCTGATGGTCAGCAATCACCGCCGCCCATGGACACCCGAAACACCAGAGGCGTTACAAGTGCGATGCCTTTTGGGGGTTAGGAATTTAAGGCACTTAATCTTTCACATTACAAGGTATTATTTTTCTACTATCTACCATAGAGGTAGGCAGACACTACACCAATTGTTATGAGTCTTACATACCTCTTTCGCTTCATCAACAGTCTTCAGTCTTTCACGCACGCTCGTCGGTTGAGGGCACTTTTTATTTGACCTTTCTTTAATATATCTCGCTAATCTTGTCTATAAATGCCCAACTAGGGCACCCTCTACCTATGGTCCCATTCATATTCATAACATAGGTACTGAAGACTTTAAATTCAAGATTTCTGTAAGAAGTTGTTTCATTATAAAGATAAATCATGTATAGCTTAAATATTCGTGTAATCGTACGCGTACCTACGCGAAGTTTCAGGTAAATTCAACGAGCAGATTCTAGAGTGAAAGAGTTATAAACTTCCACACAGCTTTAGCGTTTGTAACATTAATAGGTTTGGATAATATTCTCTGTAGGAGAGGCAAGAATTAAAGTAGAGAATAACGTAACTTCACATTATGTTATTTATTTCTTATGAAGATTATATATTTAATGTAACACAATTATTTCCTCTGTCTTGTGTAGCAAATTGCCTTACATAGCATACACATGTATGTATATGGTATACGTGTCAATTCCGAATTCTATGCTATAATTGAGGACAATAATTGGCCACGCTGCGCTCATGAATATTAGCCGGTGTAACTTGAAACTGGTAGAGCTTTTCTCGAATAATTCCGTGAGTAGGTAAGTCATATTAGTTTAGTAATTAGGGTGTCTCACGAAAGTTATTATACAAAAATATTACCGAAGATTTCGAAAACTGAAACATAATAATACTTTACCCGAACAGGGAATGGAAACTAAAGAAACTTAATGATTTATCACTAACTCTGATAATGTTAAGAGAGTGCTATTTCACTAAAACGATACGATAATTCACTTCGATGCTATCAGACGCCCCACTGTGGTGTGTATGGAAGGCGAGGCGACATTTGTGTATAGAATAAAATGCTTTATTATAGGTACAACTTTATTCAATTAATGTGGGTATGACGCGTGGGATTGATTGCTGCTTGAATTAAATATGTCATTTTCTAGAATAAATTGAAGAATAGAGTGTTCATTTATGATTTTGTTGATTTAGTTAGCTGAAGAATTAGATATTCTTATTTAAATACTGCTAAAATATTGTATCCTTAGTACGAGTTTGCTTTACGTTGAACCAAAACGAAACGAGAGCGCCTTCGGCGTTCTGATTAGCCGGCGAGGATGAACCAACCAATCACAGCACCGAACACGATTCTTCTCGTTTCGTTTTAACGTAAAGCAAACTCGTACTTAAGGTACACCCTAAGTACGAGTACCAGTAGATAACAATTTGAAATTGATACAGTCGAATGCTGTTAAAATTTATTTAAACTGCGTAAAACAGAAAAGATTTTTGGTATCAAGCAAATTTGTACCTTACCTTAATACGTATAAGTTTAAATTGTCTAAGCATTTTAATAGACATCTCCTTTAGTCTTTACAATCTCAAATACGAAATTATGAAGATACTTATTTCAACATTTTCAGGACGGTATTATAAGTTACACAATTTCCTTACAAAGTCCTTGTGATAGCTTCGAGCGTTGTAGAAACATGAAGAGAGGAATGTTATTTCAACTTCGTAGGTGGTTTAATGGAGTCATGAAACAAGTGGATAAGAGATGCATAGAATTAAGAATAATAGTCAATTGCTAAAGTTTCAAAAATCTAGTTTAATATAGCCTCCTGAGTCCGAGGGTATGATATTTTCGTTTATTGATTTGATTTTTACAACATGATATCTTCCCATTATATAGACACAAGAAAAAATAAAATTTTAAAATTAAAATTAAAATTATAATTATTAACTAAAAATTACAGCGTTTCGTTTCACGAAAAAAACTTGATGCTAAACTGGTGCACTTCGGTAAAATATTTTATTTTTTTGGTTGTCCTAAATTTAGAACTTCAGTACTCAGGAGGATAGTGATGTCATTATTATCCCACCCAAAACATAAATGTGAAAGGCTGCCAAGTTCGATAATATTGGAATGCTTCGCCTATAAAAGAAGTGAGATCTAAATAAGTACCAAGTTCCATACACAGACCTCAGTTAAAAATGATCTAACAAGTTGGCAAGTTTTCACACACTTTGTTATAAACCTACTAAACGCAATGAGTCAAGTATATAATTTTCTATTAAAACTTGCCAAGTTATATCATTTTTAACTGAGGTCTGTGTATGGAACTTGGTACTTATTTAGATCTCACTTCTTTTATAGGCGAAGCATTCCAATATTATCGAACTTGGCAGCCTTTCACATTTATGTTTTGGGTGGGATTTCATTTATTTTTGTAAGGTTTATTTTCTTTTTTTCTTATTTTACTTTACTTTGACTAAATACAAACCTTCGTAACGAATTTTAGGTCGGTACGACCATTGGAAGATATAGATAATTTTTTTGTTTTAGTTCCTTAGGGGTATGAATTTACACCTTAATTATTTTTAAAACCGACTCACACTTGGCCATTTTCAGATTTTTTCCTTTACCTTGACCTAAAGACCTACCTCCATGCCAAATTTCAAGTCAATACGACTATTGGAAGTGGTCTAGGTTTTTGATGAGTGAGTGAGTCAGTCAGTCAGTGAGTGTATAGTAAAAATAGCGATTTTCTGACGTCAATATCTCAAGACCTACAATAGGCACATTAATGAAATTTTGTATTTTAGATAAGTAAGTAGATCTCGACAGATACTATAAATTTCATATGCGTAGATAAAATAGATTTTGAGTTATAGGTGGGTCGAACTTGGCCCGAAATGGTTCGTGTAATATAACCCACGGCCGGTGTGTCGGTTTTTTTGCTCGAACTTGGCGGACACACTGCCGTGTGTCTAGATCACCAATCAAAGGACGGCTTAAAGATTGTACAGATTGACTACACGGTGGCTGGGCAACTGTCTGTCGTGCAGCTTGTAGCGGGTTCGATTCCCGCATGGATCAAGTCTTTGTGTGACCCCAACAACTCTTAATTTTCTAACCCCCAAAAGGCCGACAATGCACTTGTAACGCCTCTGGTATTTCGAATGGCTATGGACGGCGGTGATTGCGTACCATCAGGTGATACGTCTGCTCATTATACTTAAATGAATATATTGGACAAAAACAAGCTGATGATTATAATGAACATGATGACAGTATATATTTACACCAGGGCCGTATTTAGTAATCTCACTTATAACAATTATACTAAAAATAGCTACAAATGGTAATTGTCTTGAACTATATTAAGGTAAGTAGCTGCTTCATTTATGTAGATGCTTAATAAGGTAAGTTATTAAGATAAAAAGGGCAACTCATTTTATGTTAAACGGTTTGTGAAATTAGCTCTTTGTATCATTAAGATTAAGAATAAAATCTTGTAAGTAAATAGAGTGGCCACTGTTTTAGACTTTTCTTTTAAACATACTTAATTAAAATAACATTAAAAGACACCTTTGTTAATGCGTGTCTTAATAAAACGCAGATGTATAAATATAATGTAATTTAATGTTTAAAAGTAAATGAACCTTTTGTCTTAATAATTATATTTTATTTCTATAAAGACTGAGGGCTTAGTAGGAGTTTGTTTTACGTTTCGCAAGATCGAAACGTGACCGTGTTTGGCGTTCTGATTGGTTAGTTCTTTGGAGCAGGCCAATCAGAGCGCCGAACGCAGTATCGTTACAATCTCGTTTTTAACGTAATACACATGCATACTAAACCCTCTGTCTCTTAGAAGACCAATGATTTCGCGAGTAACTGCCAAGCACACGAGTTTTGGGCCTAACGAGAATAATGACTGAAAAAAAGTTGCATATACCTGTACCTACGAGTTTGTTTTACGGTTAAAGTCAAGCCTCATTTAACAAGCACGGCTCCGGCTTTGTCAATCCCTTTGAACAAAAACGTAGGTAAATATATTATTTAATGAAACATAAAAATTTACTCTTCGTGAAATTATATGCGAATAAACAAAACAGTAAGGAAACGTGCGAACAGTTATTTTTCGTAATAATAATTTCTGCGAAGCAAACTGTGCGTGGGATAAACCAATTTACAGAAAATTCTACTTATCGGATTTTCATATTTTTTCATGTATTTGAAGGCTGTATTTTTACAGTAAGCCTTTTGGCGATAATAACAGTAAAATTCAATAGCTTCGCGTTTGCCTTGCGGCTTGAAATGCGTGAATTTCATATTTTACAGAGGTACTCGTAGGTAGATATAATAATAATTTTATAGTACGAGCTTTTGTGGTTAATTTTTTTTATTGGGACAAGCCCGCCACTGCTATAGTTTTCTTTTTCTTCTCCTCTAATAATATCTTCTGATTTATTTCGTTGCGGGATCCAATACATTTCCTTGAAACGCACCGGACACTGAATTCCAGTGTTTTCATGGTTGCATCTATTAAAGATCTAGGCTTACAGGAGTTGTAGCGGTAAGGGAGGTTGTGGCGGGCTGTCCCATTAAAAAGCAGTACTTTCTCCGTTCCGGGACTCTAAAACGAGACCCCTTACTCAGTAATCGCAGTTTCAACCAC
The DNA here is from genome assembly GCF_023101765.2 of Spodoptera frugiperda. Taxonomy (NCBI): domain Eukaryota; kingdom Metazoa; phylum Arthropoda; class Insecta; order Lepidoptera; family Noctuidae; genus Spodoptera; species Spodoptera frugiperda. The sequence continues at coordinate 10,113,352 of NC_064234.1, read as the reverse complement.
ACGACAAACGAGGCAGATAATTAATTAATTTCAAAGTCAGTAAATTAATGTCAAAGCTAACTATTTATGTAATTGTTATTTATATTACAATCTTAGGTAACTGTCAGAAAGAGATAACACTATGACAGTAACAGGAAAAAATCTCATCAGAACTCTATTAATCCTTCACAAAGGAAATGTAATTACATCTTGGTATTATTTTACTACAGTAATGTAATGTCGTGGAGGCCCGGAGGTCGGTCGGAGGGACTCGACGACAAAACGGGTTCGAAACCTACCAACAGCAACTACCAATGTGACTTTTTCCGAGCTATATGTACTTTCTAAGATTATTTAGACACCACTGACAAACGGTGAAGGAAAACATCGTAAGAAAACCTGGGCTTATAATTTCTAATTATAAGTTTGAAATCGCCAACCCGCATTGATCAAGCGTGGTGATTAATACATTTACTGCTAAGGCGGTCAATGCTGACCGAAACCAATGGAAGATTAGCCTTCAACAGTTTTCAATTGGCAGTTAAAGACTTAATGCTCAAACCTTCTCCGTGAGAGAAGAGGCCTTTGGTCAGCAGTAGCCACTTATAGGCTGTTGATGTAATGTGTATTGTTTTACTAGAGATAAAAGTATTATGTAACATTATGCTGTAACACTATAAAACATTCTGGTACGTTTACTAAAAATTTTGAACGAAAAAATATGGACAAAGGATGCCAAACTGAATTCTCCTTTGTACGATGCATCGTCAGAATATTTTTTAATCAAATAAAAACGGTGTGCGTTGTGCGTATATCGAGTGTAAAGCCAGACTATTATGTTGCTATATTCGCACATGTGTACACTGAAAGCTATTAAGTCCAGTATATTCGTGGAACTTGGTGCCGCAAAATCAATAAACGTGTTAATGATTACAGTATTCAAAATTATCGTGCATTTACAAATTAATCATCTCTGTTTATCTATAGATAGAAATCCATAAACAAAATAAATCATTTAAATCTCTTCAATCATTAAATTCATCATGTTTATATTATAACTTTCATGAGACAAGACTAAATTAATTATATTTTTTGGGCTAGAAGCAACGCGACAGTCGCCGCGTCGTATGTCGCGGAATGGTGCTCTGATGAGCCTCTAGCATGGCTCGACACTTAACTAGTCGAGTAGTAAGTAAGCCGAAAAACATAATAATTAATCAGATTTATCACCATCAACAGCCCGTGACAGTTCAAGACTATAGACTTCTTCTGCAAAAAAGGAATTTGCCACTATTTTTTCCTGCAGATCCGGAGGAACTAACACGAGATCTTTTACTTGGCTATCGCTCATGAGCACTCACTTCCAATCTTCCAAACTAGGTATACAATTACAACCAGCATTGTACACTAATGTAAACCAACTCAAAGCAAAACCTGCATAGTTCCGAAAATCATGATTACGTAACACACAAACTCCACAGGATTTACCTTCCATATTCGCAAATACCTATTTTGTATTGACAGGCCACGATGCAACATGAAATTGAAAGGTTTACATCATCCGTAGTTGGAAATTATAGAGGTAGCGTATTATTGTTTTCAATTTGGCTTATTGCGAAGTCTGGGCCGTATTTTGTTCTCCGTTTGCGTTAGATCTTACCTACGTGACTTGAGGGCAAGATCGCCTAATAGGGATAGACCCTTTCGTAGGTAGTTTGATAGTATTATGGGTAGGAATTTGTGTTCTGTAGGCTGTAGTTGTAGGCTCAGATTTGAATAGGAATTATACATTTTCATTTCATTATTTTCATAATAACGAAATTGTTTTAATAATAGTAACAGTTGTAGTTTCAGTTTTGATGCACAGTTGGCGAGGTGGCTGATCAACTGCCGTGCAACGTGTCGTGAGTTCAATTTTCGTACGGAACAACTTTTTGTGTGATCCACAGATTGTTGTTCCGGGTCTGGGTGTCATGTGTATGTGAAATTGTTTGTTTGTAAACGAACCCACGACACAGAAGAATTTCCTTAAGTTTAAAAAATAAAGTTTCTTTACCATTATCACCAATTTATTACTGGATTAAGTTTAACAAGACATAAAACGATACTAGCGCCACCAACAACGCAAAATCAATGTTCGAAAACAAAATACCTACTACAGCTTAATTTAATACATACCGTTGAAAAGCTTTAACAGTACACACAACATATATTTAACTACATAGTACACGTTAATGCATCAAAAACAAACAGGGTAAGCGTACACCTACAAAGGTATTGGAAATCGATGGGGTTTCGGTTTGTTTAAATTAATGTGAATGGAATTAAGTACAGCGACTAATTGGTTGGGGAACAGATTACACGAATGTTAACAAAACGTTTAATTTAAATAACATTGTTAAGTGTTACCTGCTTGTATCTTTGTGTTAATGTTAATTGAGAAACGGAGATTTAACTCTGTTCTAGGAATCGTATTGAGTAACCGTTAATTGGGGAAACGTATATAATTACCTCTGTTTAAATGGAGATTGGTTTGTTATTTTAATACCTGTTTTGGTTCTACTTAAGATTGGTTCGAAGAAATTAGATGAATGTTGGTTTATATGTTTCAAGTCTTAATGCTTTTCATCTTCCGAGTGGAAAATGAGTTTGAAATGTATTTACGGTTATTCATACTCGTGGGTTTCTATTCATATTGTAATTGGTGTGTTTGAAACAGATTTGGCTGCATATTGGGTCCGCGTTCAACCTTCAAGTCTTTATTCTGATGACATTTTGTAATAGTTTTGAAGATTTTCAACCGATGCTGAAATGTTACTTATTTTTAAGTTGTGCTATGTTGTTAATTTACTAGGAATTTGTAGAGACGGATCTATTCTTCAGAGCGTCTTAAAATTGAGTGGCGTCTGGGTATTTATTTGACCATTTGTCATATTATTAAAGTTATCAATTTCGTTGAGTGACATTTTGTGCCACGAAACATATATAAAAACAGTCAATGCAACTAAACAAAGGCTGTAACATAATAGCGATCGATTACCTGTTTACTGGCAACATGCAAATAGATACTCTAACTCGTATCATATAGGTACATATTTGCATATTACCTATATAATCATGTATTATTGAAATCAATAGGTACTATATAACACAAATAAACAGTGAACAATAGTAATTATTACGGTCTAATACATAATGGAATATTAATATTGTTTGCAACTGTTTGTACATACATAGAATAATAATAATATGTAGTGAATCCTAAAAGGCATATCACACTAACGGCAACACTCCAACCCAGTAATAAACTAGTAATTTTGAACATTAAATCTTATATCGTATGATATAATTTATAATGTTAATACAAAAAGGCTGTCAGCGCGTGGCCCGCACACTGTCAGCGAGCTTAAAGCATTTTCGGTTTTGTTTCCCAAAGCGAAATCCCGTGCCGTGTCTGCGCTATTTATCTGGGCCCTTCTAGAGTTTAGCTACCTATAATCAATAGCTGATGTAAAGTATTAGTACCTATTATTACTTTGCTCTCATGTATATAAATTGCTAGTGAAGGATGCCGGATGAAAGCTTTATGCATATATTATGTGATGTAGGTCTTGTATATAACTTTCAAAGTGCATGCATCGTTGTGAATTAATTAGTAGGAATATGAGGAGAGTAAATACAAAGACTGTGTTGTTTTGCTTGAGTTGTTTACATGTGTAAAGTGGGGTATGATAAATGAGCTAAGATTTGAGTCATAGCAGAGAAAACATAATGACTACAGTAAAATTATGGCAAACGGTCTAATGTAAAGGAGAACAAATAGTCCACAGTGGACTATCTTCTTCGTATCGTAACGGCACATCTTCGTAGCAAAACTCAATAGCTTAGTATCAGTAGAAACGGTCAAATAGTTTCACAGCTTAGCTATTACATCTTCATAGCATATCTACATAGAACATATCTGGTGGAAAAGCACCCTTAATCATAAATGTGACATTTATAATAAGAATTGAACAGGCACCCTTAATCATAAAATGTGGAACTTATAATAGATATTGCAGGAAAATACTAATATTTTGGCGAAATCTGGTTAAGACACCCACGCCAGAGACAAAGGAAAGGGTTAGGAAAAAGAAAAGTTTCATGACAATTTCATTAGATGAAGACTTATCCAATTAAAAAGATAATTAGGATATTGGTAGAGGAGTACGCGGAAGCTTAACAAAGGACATACAAACTTGACCTTCAAGATGTCGGAATTAAAGTTTCTGAGCCTTGCTTTGAAACTAAAACATCAAGAACATAAAAGTTTGCCGTTACATTACAAGTATTTGAATGAACTAGGAACTTAGAACTTGGGACTATACTTTCGTATTTGATTCTCGGTTACTCTAACCAATTTTAATTAATTTTATGGAGGAGGATTCTCTTCTCTTCTTTTCTTTAAGAAGTATATGCTAATTCATGCCAATGCCAAATTCAAATGCGTCTTCAACATTTTCAAGTTTGTAATTTCAACATTTTATTGCCTTTGAAGTCTATAATATTGAGACCTGACTCCCCTCTCCCCCGATGTAAGTTAAGTGTGTATGTAAAACTGCGTCGGCTATGCGAACTAAGGTAAACTTACTTACCTTAGCCATTCATCTGCAACCCAACTAACCAACCACTCAATAATCCCATTTTAATCCTATTATACCTACACAGAAGCAGTCAAGAATATTAAATTTCAATCAAAAACTAAAGCCACTACAAATAGATGTACCTATCCTAAAACTCAATTAATTAATCCCAAGTCCCCTTGCTCAGGTGTTTATCCCAATTGGGGTCGAGTGACACCCCTGTGTAGTTGGCAGTTGGGAAATTAGTTGGGCAACAAAGCAACTAAGTGACGAATTGTATTGTGACGTAGTTAGTGTACTGTATATAATTATGTACGGTTTTTTAATTGGTTCGTTAGTTGTTAAAATAGTAATGATTGATTTGAATCTGATGATTTTGGACGGTGATTGGTTAGTTTGGAAGTCTTTGCTGGAGACCTATGTTCGGTGGTGAACGTCTTGTATCAAGCACAATATCAAAATGCAAGGATGAGTTAGCCGATAGGCTTGTATCCATGTATTTTCTTTGTATTGGATCCTTGTATTTTGTATACAAAACTGGGCTATCTATCAAATGATTAACACATAACTGTTTTTTTAAACCGTTGCCTAACAATTTTTTTTCCTCTAGTGTTATGGTAATTAATAAACATACACATCGCGCCTAGACCAGAAACAACAAATTTGGATCACACAGAGTTCCTACGTGTGAGAATCAAACCTGCTAACCTGCCCAATCACTGCGCCAACTATGCAGTCAAACTCTACATCATTAAACCATACGGCGAGCAGAGTAACATTAAGTCTGCTTTGTTTTTAAAAATATCTACCGAATGCTGAAAACTAAACCGTTGAAATAGAAATTACAAAAAAACCTATATTAAAAACAAACGAATTTCTTGTTATTCAATAAAATTCTTGTTAATTGCATCCAATTCACAGTTTGGAAACTGAGTCATGCGGTTAAATGATACAACAAAACGATTACCGCGAATAACATTGTAATTTCAATTTCAATATAAAATAACATTGTTTCCGCAAATTATCAACTTCACATTGTTTCCCAGCTTATTGGTGGATTAATTAGTGGCGACTGGCGCGCCGTTTCCATGAACGAAATGGAAATGTACGTTTTGATGACCTTATTATGTAAGTATATAAAGGTATATTGTGTTGCGTAACGTTTTAAATGTGTTTAAATTATCTGTTAATAGGCGTAGAGCGCGTCGCGTTCCGCGCGCGCCTTTAAGAGCGGACCACCACCGATGTGGCCCAGTATGGCTGATGCCTGCCCGGAGTTGCGGACAACATAAAAGGTTACCGGGGCTCCGACTCAAAGCAGGAGAGGGGACGGGGTAACTTTTAGTCAATAAGAGTCTAACACTTCCTCTCGCATCACCCAAGGCAGGAATAATCATAGGATAGTTTTCCCCTTCAAATAAAAGGTGACTGTAAAATATTATGATAATGGAGCCAAGATAATATTAAATATTCTGCTGTTTTAAACAAATGACCTTATAAACAAACTAGTCTAATGAGTGAATAAGAATATAAATTATGCCAAAACCAATGTCAAGATTGAACTGATTCAGTAAGAGGAAGGCTAGAGGTGGTCTGATTTAAATTCATATACATTGACAATAGTCCTCATCCAAAGGCTATTATAGACTTTTAAAACAAAATAATACAGGTGCACAAACACATGAGAAACTCATTAGATTTTTCCTTAATTAAAGCGCGTTGGTGTTGCAAAGTTACCTAGTTCAAAGTTGAATGCAAAGCGTCGAACAAGAGCAGTAGTACTCCTGCTCTGAACTTTAGCCACTTGAACTACTGTTATATAAAGGAATATAGATGAGCTAACTGGAAGTTATGAGGTGGATGATAGTGGGAGTGAAATAATTTATAGAGAAAACGATATGAGCAGCAGCATCGCCTATCTTCCTAAACACCGATTCCCCAACAATCCTTAAATTCTTAACCGCCAAAAGGCTGGCAACGCACTTGTAACGCCTCTGGTGTTTCAAGTGTCCATGGGCAGCGGCGATTGCTTACCATCAGGTGACCCGACTGCTCGTTTACCGACATATTCCATAAAAAAATAGTTAGGTGAAGGATGATAAAAAGATCAAACCATGTTTATAAATGCTTTCTATAGTTGATCTGTTAATAATCACAGGATTTAGGTACATATTTATGCAGATTCTGAGCCACAAATAATCTCCGTGCATTTACAAAAAAAGTCTATCTGCATTGAAACTGATGGTTCTATTGTTTGTCAGCTAATGGAAGGAGGCTGTAAAGGTGTTTGAAACTATTGAATTGTGGAGCTAGATGGTGTAACACCAAAGTGTGTTCGGTAACTGAAGCTTTGAAGAAAATAAGTGCCGCACTTATTTTCTCTTCAATACTAAAACGTGGTGTTGTATTCTTTTTCTCACATCAGTTCGGATCAAAAACTATACTATTATTTTTAGTTTAGCTACGCATCAAATCGACGGTAGAATTCCTAAACCAACATAACCTATACCATTGAGAAACAACGTTAACAGTAGCTATGACTCAGTAATTGAAATCCTGTTTACATTATAAGGGTTTATCCGATCATCCACTAACTAATATAGCAGGGTAAACATGACCCAAAGAGGGTTATGTACTCAGACTGACATCTTGCACACTTGAAACAAAGGCATCAAGCTTGTTCAATGTCAGTTTAACGTCAACCAGTCGGTTTTATTATTATTTGGTTTTGAAATGAGAAGCAAGGACCTAATTAATTGATGGGATTTTTGTATCGTATTGTATTTATGAAATTACTTATTAGCTTCTACCAGCGGCTTCACCCGCGTTTTCGACGATTTTGCGGCTTTGGATATAAAGTATCTCGTCTGTCTGTCTGTCTATATACAAAATTTCATTAAAATCCGTTCAGTATTCGGGTAAAAGGTACAACTTGTCGGTCAGCAGTGTCAACCTTCAAACAGCTTTTTTGATCCCTCCAACCACTCATTCCATTAAAGTCCTACGCTATTTAGTTCCGTTACATTTGTTGACTCGTGATAAGCACTAGTCGGAAAAACTAATAAATATAATTTGTCCTTAATCTCGGAACTCAATAATACTTCAAAAAAGTAAATACGAAAAAAAAAACAAACAAATTAAAATTCATAAAAGCGCAACCCTATCAAAAAACTTGGTGTTGTTTTGGCGGTACTCGCCCACAGATTAATTAATGGCCGGTTCCAGCACCCAACGCCACCTGTCGTTTGGTGCCGAAAAGTAATTAATTGGTTTAGCAAAACAAAAGAAAACGTTCACTTGTTTGTTCGTCCGCTTGTCCAAACTGACTGCAGCAAATACGAACGCCATTTTATGTAAACATGGACGAAAAATAAATTCATCGGAAACTTTTTTGTTTTTTTTATTTTATTTTTTCAACACAAAATATTTTGATTAAGTTGGAAGTTACGTTTCAATAGAAAACGGTAAAATAAAAGTAGGTTTTGTGGTAGTTGCTATATCAGTACGAGTCAATAATTTAGATAAGTAGGCCGCATCATCACTTACCATCAGGTGTGATAGCGGCCAAACGTCGACCCATTAAATGTAATAAAAAAATAAAATAACTGGTAGGTTCTAAATTAAATTTTCTGAACTATCCTCCTGTTCTCAGCACGATCTTTCTGTATAAGGGTGCTTTTTCACCAGAGATATGCTACGGACATGATTACATTTAGGTGACCCTTTCCACCGATACCAGTTATGTAGCTGTGCGAGTAAGATTTGCCGCCGAAAAGTAGCTGTGTGAGGAAGATGTGCAGCTCGAGTATACGGGATATCGATAGTAGGAAAGCCACCAACGTCAGCCATAACACGCATCTTTCCATGCAAATAGGCGTAGCTTAGGTGAGCCTGTTTTCACCAGTGCTAAGCTATGAGCACCAATGAATATGATTGGTGGAAGCTAAACGTATCCACAGCAACGTAGTATAGCACATCTCTGGTGGACCAGAAAGGACCCTAAAACAACTACAATAAATATTTCGGACAAATAAGAAAGTACCTAATTTATATTTCATCTTTATCAAAAATATTTTCTAGCAATAAACTTGTAATTACGGTTCACAACACATAAATAACAGAGAAAATTGGAATGAGATTTAATAAAAAGACGACCTTTAGACTTTGTCATTCTCTCGACAGGCGCGTAAAAAATATCAGTATTTTTTTCTTATCAAAAAACAATGACCGGTATTGTGCTTGCTTTATGTTTATGTATACTACTTGTGTTGTAAAAATTTTGTTTGTTACTTGAAACTTTTCTAATACGAAATAATACTGACGAAAAAATAATTATCTACCTACCGTAACTACTATCTGCACCACTCTACGATCGGGTGGTTAAGAATGCCATTCGGCATTAAGCCCGCCTATGTTCGTTTTATACATAAAGTGTTAAATAAATAAATAATTATACCTTCCTATTGTTATCTTCATTTTTCTATTTTTAAATGTCATCATTACAATTAAATCTATTTCTTTTTCATAACCTTCCTTGCCTTGATGACTATCATTATCAATTTCTATCAGCACTCACTTAGTAACTACCAACACTTTTAAATCATCTCGTTTATTACATACACATACATAATCCAAAAAAGCACTTGCCATTCAAATTTTCACTTTCAAATAACACAGTTAAAGCACAAATTGAGTTGTCCTTCATTCGTCCAATTTGTGTTTTTGAGCGGCTGATGATGCTATAGGCTTGCAACGCTTGTGTTATTTCATTTCACTCGTACTTTTGTCCACTCATGGCTTCATTAAAATAAACGTTTTAAACGTCAAAGGGTTGTTGCATGTTTTTACATACTTTTTTTTTCAAAAATGGACGTTGGTACAGTAATTAACTCATGTTCATTAACCCTTTAACCGCCACGTTAAATATCAATTACCGAGCCCCAAGGGCGCGGCTAGAAATTGAAAAAAATGTATTTACACTAAATAAGGAGCAATCTGTGAATAGAACGTAAAAATCATGCATGTTCTCTGTCGCAGCAATTCGACATGAGCGGTAGGGACACGGAAATATACCGGTTAAAAGGTTAACAACAGCAGTATCATTCTACAGGTGGCCGATGGGCTTCTCCTACTTTGAAGGGTTTGCAGTAATCTCTATGTTGGGGTTTATCAGAGAGCGATTCTGGCGAGTTTCAGACAAAGGTGCAGCGCCCTTCGTACCAGTAATCGTAATGAGAGCGCATTCGGCGCTCTAAATGGCCGGCTTTAATAAAACCAACCAATCAGAGCAAGTAAAGCAATTTCATACTAAGGTTACAGGATAATCACGTGGATGAAGCAACAACCGTGGATAAACTTATACCAACCACTGTTTAACCTAATCAATTTTTCGTTAAGTGCACGGATTTGAAACTTGACCCCTTTTAAGTCGTTAATTTGCGGATTACATCAGAACCCAATTAAAGCCAGTATACAATGGCACCGATTAATTTTCAATATCGACGCTAGATGGCATTAGGTTTGCCGAATTACATTTGTAGCATATTTTGTTTCAACGTTTAATAACTAAAGTGAGCAATTTAGGGTTTATTTATTTTGTATTTTAATTTGATTTTGTAATTTTTTATGTGTGTGTATAATCTATACTCTGTATAAAGCTGAAAAGTTTGTTTGTTTGTTTGTTTGAAAGAGCGAATCTCTGGAACTACTAGTCCGATTTGAATTGCTTTTTTTTGTGCTAGATAGTGCATTTATTAAAGAAGGTTGTATTGGTACAACATCATACTAAAATCAATAGGAGCCGAGCAAAACGGGTGAAACCGCGCAGAAGTAGCTTAGTATATCTTTATATGGCTGAAGATAACTAATCTTTATGTTTCAATAAAACAGCGCAAGTAGATAGATCCCTAAAACAATAAATTGTACGTACACTTAGTACAGGCTACTTAGTATTCTACTCCTGTATTTCCATCAACCTCTTTAGACGAAATATTCTTCCATAGATCTAAGAGTAAGGCCCTTACATTTTACTTCAAATGTTATTAAAGTACGTTACTACTCTCGAGTTCTCGGCCTCTCAATCTGCAGACACCGGCTGATTTGATTACCTATTTTTTTTAAAGATAACATAATACAATGTCACATCTTTTATACCTAGCATAATTGCACAAATTATACAATGCTTAAAGTCTTTTTATTAACCGATTTCCCAAAAAGAATGTCATGTCTTTTAATCCTAGCATAATTGCACGTAATATACATTATGAAATCTCACATTTTATTAACAGACTTCCCAAAAAAGGAGGAGGTTATCATATGTTTTGAGTCCTCGTTAATAGAATGACCCTCTTGCCAGAATACCAAAATACGTGTGTTCCTGAGTAAATTTTCAAAAATCCTAACAAATCTTAATTACCTTTTACTTGACACTAGAAATATACCCAAGACCCATTTGATCGGTTTATGCACTTGAAACCAGCAACAATTTTAGATATTACAATACACTAAGATACTTTTTGTGCCATCTGTATATATTAATCGTTTTACGGAGCTACACTTAGCGATATTGCAATCACTTGCCTCGGGATAAAGGATGAAGATATTCAACAATAAACTCGATAGCCGATCGCTTCGGTTCGAGGGAAAAAACTATTTAATTTCGTAGATACGAGTATCGTTTTGGTAGTTTATGTTTGGTTTTTATCAGCTTTGAAAATGTTTGGAGTTTTAGATATCAAGGGTTTAATTTTGTCTGCATAATCAATAGCATTCACACCTCAACACTCTACAGGTGGACTACAGACCTCCTCTATACAAGAGCGCCATAATTTACAAGTTTGACACAAATCGCAGTTTTATTCATTCTGTCAAATGTACGGTCCTCTAGTCGGTGGTTAAGATAGACGTGGGAAGAGTTGAAGTGATAGTCTAATCGTCTCTAAGCTCAGAGCTATCGTTCCCTTTCTATTGCATCTATCACGTCACTTTATCTTCCCTTAAACAAGACCATAGATCACCATCACATTTTCGTGTCCTATTTATCCAATGACTATTTGTCACGTGAATTGAACATGTAACTTTTTGTAAGCAGTCGTACATGTCACTACTTATTTATTTAATTATTGAAAAGAACGGTACAAAAACCAATTACACTACTCAATACTTATGATTATTGTAGCCATGTAAATTTTAATCCTTAAAGTATTAAGCTGGGCCACTTTGCACCAGTTATGTTATGAGTCCCACAATATACAGAGTGAATTACTTTCCTCTGGACCACTATCACTTAGTAAGCATTTCCAAAAAACCCAAAACATGTCCAATAACATTTTGCCCAACTCAGGAATACCTGTCACCCCTTGATCGGCAGTAGCAGCTTACCATCCCCTTCCTAAGAGCGTTGAGGGCGACCGAGCTCATTGAATCACTATCACAATTTGGTGTCCCATTTATCCAGTGAGCCACATGAATGTTCAGGTCGGATAACCGGAGTAATAAAACTAATAAGTACATGCGACACCGCTCGATTTTCTCGCACTGATGGGCTCAAAGAATGGCGGTATGCATCGGTGCGTCGGTAAACCTGTTCATGAATGAGCAAGGTAGTGGGTACGGGAGAAGTTTGTTAGGTACCTAAGTTGTTAGTGGATTATTGAAGTTAAGGTATTGTGTTTTAGGATTTAGCGGTGTTTTGATCGAGTTTTGTACCTAAACCTCCTATGAGCATGCGTAGTAGTAATAAACTTATCATCTATTTTATTTACGTCGGTCTCATCTAGTTATTTTAAACTTTGACGTGTAAAAGTGTTTATGTCAAACCAATTTGCAAAAAAAATATCATCTTTAGTTAGTCTTTTTGTGTTACAATGACATAAAACTATTTTTTTGTTTCTAGAACTATGAATAGCTTTCTTTAGAATAGAAGGCACAAAAGAGCAGATGGATATAACCTTGTAAGCAATCAGAGTCTCCAATGTTGTTTAAAAGCCAAATGATTCAAATGGAATTCCATAAAATTAAAAAAGATTTTCACATATACGAACAGTAGCTAAAATGCCCTAAGCCTAAACCTAGAACATATACGCAGGTATATTTTCTAGATTTAATAGTCAATCATCAGATTTTCACTTGTATCAACAGGGGATTGGGTTTCCAAATATATTATTCAAGTAACACCCATAATTTTGCTTCAAGCATTTGTTAGAAGACAAAAAAGTGCTTATGAAATGTCGATAAACCCGGTGAAAAAGGGTTTCCTAAAGATTCTTACCTTTCTTCGACAAGTACCTAATCTGTTTGCAGACGAAGGTAAAATAGGATCCTCACTTCAAATCGGTCGTCATATATTTCTATGATAAGTTGATCAAAATCCACATTTGTGCTCTAGAAAATGTACTTAAAGTGATAAATAAATAATATATAAAAGTATGGATAGGAATATGAAATAAAAGGAAAATAAAAAAAACATTTTGTTTCAATATACAAAAAGCATGTCCATGAAAACTCACATCAAACTAAGTTATCATTTCAGAATGGACACTGAAATAAATTACAATTTCTTTTCTTATATGAACCTAACACTGTAAATAGCCTCAAAGAGCTATCATCAGACCACTACAGGTGGCGCCCAGTAGGGGTTGACACCTGACCTGGAGCTGTGAACTACCTAACGGGTTTATCGGGGCTCCGGCTCGAAAAGCAGGAGTAGGAACGGGGTGGTTTTTAGTCAGTAAGAGTCTGACACTCCCTCTCGACTCGTCCAAGGCGGGAGAAGTCATTAGATTGGATTTTCTTCCCATCGAAAAAAAAGCTTTGTAAATAAAGTTTTATTTCATTTAAGATTAAATTGATATACGTGGGTATAGTATATATCAGATAGACAGAATACAAAATGAACATTTTGACAGCGTAACATGATTGTGTGGCTCGGAAAATATACACATACACATATGTAGATTTTCATGTGGTTTCCCTTCCCTATTTTCAACAGTATGGTAGGTACGATGCGATAAGTAGGTTGACCTCATTATGATCTATTCACAGTTGATAATAATCTGTTCATTATTCGTCCCTAGCATTATAACATTACGACTGTCTTGTCCAGAAGGGGAAGCAGCGAAAGGGGGTGGTATGTTGAGGAAACCTATTTTGTGGCAAGTCCACTGTGTGAGATATGTATAGAACAATTACATACGGTAGAAATTATGTGTATGTTTTTAAGACTGACGTAAAATAACTAGGTTACAGTATGAGTGTTGGTTGTTGCGCATAGTTATCAATGGGTCCCTGGTGTAGTTTGAAACCAGTCGAATGACTTCATCTGTGACGTGACAAAAGTTTGTAAACTTAATAATTTAATTGATTATGCTTCACGACGCTTATTAAGTAGTTATAGCTTTAAAATATAATTCATACCTTAGTTTTTCTTCTATATTTTAATTTTATAACCTCCAACCCCAAATCTGTTATCCTTAGAATAAAAGGCGTGAGTTTGCTTTACGTTGAATTGCTCGGCGCTCTGATTGGTTAGTTCATTCGCGCTCGCCAATCAGAGCGCTGAACGTACTCTCATTCCGATCGGTAAACGTAAACCCAACTCGAACCAATCTCTCTGTTATCCTTACCCAGCTTTTTCGAAAATATTCCAACTCAAAATTTCCAAAATACATGAATCAAAATAAGTTCAAAACTTAACAACTCAATTTCAATACACGAATGTTTGAGGTCCACCGAAGGTTTCAATTGAAAATAGTTGCAATTGCAAAGGTTTTAATCAAATTCGAAACTCCTTGTTGATTGGAGTACTGAATAGAATCCATCGGGGCTAAGCTAAAAGCGAGCCAATAAAACTAGAAAAAAAAAGATTTGAGGTATTCACCGCTTTGGTGTTCACAGATAAAATATTGCGAAATATTCGTTCGAGAGGTTTTTCTATTGGTACAAACAAACGCTGTTGGTATTGCGTGATTGGTAGAACTTTAAATACTTTGATGTTAATGAGTTATTAGTTTAAAGTAAAAACCAGTATATTAATTTACTGAAGTACTTTTCTTGTGATTAAGTCCGTGTTTGTAAAATGAACGTGGAATTAAATGAATGATCATTTATATTATGACTGTTACGACTTTTTCTGAAGAGGGAAAATCAATCCAATGACTTCTCCCGCCTTGGTTGAGCCGAGAATGTCAGACTCTTACTGACTAAAACCAACCCGTTTTTACTCCTGCTAAGAACCATTGGTACCTTCGGTAACCCGTTAGGTTATTTGCAGCTCCAGATGACTGTAAATCTAACCCAAGCTTTAAAATGGTACGCCTTTATACGACAATTTGTGCAATAAAAATCAGCCAAAACTTAAATTCAACAATTTTGGAAAATACATTATAATTATTTACTACAGAAGTATCAAAAAAATAATGTTTTATTACTTTTAATCATAAATTAATATGGACGTCAACATAGGCTGATAATAATCAAATTCAATACTAATTTACATTTTCACAATACTGATTGTTGATTGATCAACCAAAACGGTGATTCAATCTTTTTTATTACAGTCATAGTTTGACTTCTGAACTTTTATTTTTCAGTTCAATCTAAATGTAGATGATCAAGTATCTTGGATATTTAGTTTGTTTGAGATCAAAAGCTTCACATGCTGTCCGAAGTGAGGGATCTTCTTACCAATTAAAAGACTGATCGCCCCATAAGTGCGGTTACCCTCAACACCATAAGTTATAGCCAAGATATATTAATTACCATCTTTACCATGAACATTTATCTATGCATATAACGTCATGCTTTAATCAAAGGTGGTAGATAGAGATGTACATTATAAGCAATGTTACACCCAATTTTCACCAGTTATGTTATGAATCTCATAATGTAATAGAGGCTATATTGCCATATTAGTGTACCACGCTCAATTTCTGTTACTGAACTATTAATATAATACTTATATGTATATAACTTCTATCCCAATTATGGAGCAAATTAATCTCAGACGATATTAATAAAAATCCCAATTACGCTAGAGATTACTAATAAATATAATAATATGAATAAACCTTGATACGAAGGACATCCCTATTTGTAATCCCAGAATCAATTAGCCACTGTGGCGTAGCTCCCACCATAGTGATGTTACGCGTGCTATTAAAATTAATAGTAATTGAGTTTTCAACCACGCCTCACGTTTCCTACTAACTAAGCTACGGATAGGTTATTTATTATCGTTCATCGTATTATCGACGTTGATAGTATGTTTTCAGCTTTATTTATTGTTCTGGAAAGTCTGTGTTCTTCTTTTGTTAAATAAAGGAGATGTTTGTTATTTTTTTTGGAATGTGTTTAAAAAATATTTTTGATTTTTTATTTAATCCATCGGTGTATAAAATTACAAGATTTAATTTTCGATTTTTTTGTTATGTGTATTTTAAAATTAAAAGTAATATTTCATAAATAAAAAAATAAATACACTATAAAAAAACAACCACAGATCCTGGCACGTAACAAAAGAATCACTCGCGAAATTCGAATTTTGAATATCAACTGTCACTTTAGGAGCGAAAAGTTGTCGCGATTTTCCCGCTTCAAAATGGCGGGAGCGCGCGCCCGTTGTCCCGTGTCGACTGGTCGAGATCCATCGCGAGGGATGCTGGGACCCGGGCACATCCCCTCCCTCTGCCTGATACCGCTAAATACACAAGTACAGAAGGTTTATTTGGTTTCTACTAAGGTCAGTTAATTAATTGCTAGTAGCTTCTGAAAATGTGTGTTTTGATGGCCAAAGGAATTGAATATGTGATGGAGTTTAGTTTACGTTTTGTTGGGTTTTTTTAATGGTTCTGTAAAAGACTTGTTCTGAAAACTAGTAAATTGGGTTTAGGAGTATTTTTTTTTATTGGTTTGTATTATGGTGATGTACATTTATGTTTGAACTAAAGTCTTTTAATATTTTATTACATAAATTAATAAAACATTTTGGTTATTCGATAATGAACGATGCAGGATATTAATTAAATGCTATATGAGTAAATGTTATACATATTTACACAATTGTGTAGTTTCCTCAGCCAAAAAATAAATTATTCCGACTTTCAATACGATAAAATATTCAAAAATAATCACACTTTCATTCATAGATTTGATGATCTAATTAATTTTCGAATATTTCTAGTTAATTTTCTAGAAATAAGTCTGCTATTTGACGTAAAACCCTGATGACGTCATAACATACAAAGTTCATAGAAAATATAGTTTTTGACGTTTCGAAAAATGTAGTGAATTTTGCTTGTAGTAAGAAGGTAATCCGATTATTTTCTTCGACATAAAATAATTTTGTACATAGTGCATTGTTGAATACCCTTAGTATGAGTTTGCTTTACGTTGAACGAAAACGAAACGAGAGCGCATTCGAACGCGCTTTCGCGCACTGATTGGTCGGCGCGAATGAAGCAACCAATAATGCGCTCTCGTTTCGTTTTCGTACTCATACTAAGAATACAAAGACCAATCAAACACTATATTCTATTCTGTTTGTTGTTTGTTAAAAGTGAGTCTTCTCTTCTCGTCTTCTATTTGATACGTAGGTAAGTATTGTGTTCTAGCTTTTGTGCGAGCTAACGTAAATTACATGTGGTTAGTGCTCACATGACAATGTGAAAATACTCGTTAATTAATTAAACACCTTTGAATTGAATTCACTAATGACTTGTTCGAATAAATACGGAGTAAGATTGTTTTGAAGTCATTGTTGACTTGTTTTGTTTAGTGTTTTGATGTTTATTGCATCTATGTAGACTTGTAGACTAAAGTAAATATCATAAAACCTGACTACCTTGACAGTTGGTGCTGTGGGACTGCCGCGCAACGTGTAGCGGGGATATGGAGCATCCACAAATTGTTTCGGGTCTGGGTATCATGTGTACGACACAGGGGAAAATCCTAGTGTTTGATGTTTAGATATTTGTCCGTCAATCACGCTGAAACTACTGAACAGATATTGATGAAATTTGGTATACAGACAGAGTATGAGCTAATATTGGTGATAGGAAACTTGATGATAATTTTTATTTCACAGGAATGCGAGCGAAACCGCTTATAGAAGCTAGTTATACATAAGTATCAGAATTAGTGAATATATTGTATTAATCTACTCTGTATTTCGTTTAATTTCACATTTTAATAATATTAGCTTCTCTTTCAATGTCAGAGGCTCTCATTACTTTGATATTATAATATTATATACCTAGGCAGACATCTAGACAACCCTTTGAGCGCTCTCTTTAAAGCACTCTCAAGTTCTTTTGAACATTATTAGAAAACTAGCTTTTGTGCACCGTCTCGCTCGTGTTAGCATCATGTTAATTATTTCCATCATTGTCTATTTTAATACCCGCACGAACAAACAAATGGGTAATTTTTATTAAACTGAGAATTAGACATAGGTCAAGTTAAATTAATAACACAAAATTATTTTATTCTATACGCTTTTTCAGTATTCGACAAAACTGATAAGAGCACATAATATAATAAACTTATTTACTTACAGTAATTGTTTTATAAGGTACTCAACTAGTTTCAAGCCATGCTAGAGGCTCATATTTATGAGCAGAATTCCGCGACACACGACGTGGCTTGCAAATGATTAATAACCCTCTAGCTCACTTTAGTTATTTGTTAATCGTTCTGAATAAGGAGCGAGTCTTTTGCCATAAATTGACTTGATAGTTCTTTATTTCCTAAGAAAATTAGATACTCTTTGCCAAATTTGAGAAAAAGTAGCCGGGATATCTAACTCGATAATTGTATTTGTAACCACGAAGCCCATTATTTTGTATTCATATTATATTATAAAGCTGGGATAAACAATATTAATACATATAAGAATGTTGACCCTTTGCAAAAATGTGGTCACGCGTCGGTGGTAACTTCCCCAAATAATTTCCTATGTTAAAGTAATTTTGACGTTAGTAAAAGAGATTTAAGGTTGAAATTTTAACTTATTGATGAAGATTCGGGCTGGATAAGAATTATTAAGTTTAAAAATACTCAATAGTTGGTTGGAAAATGAAATTGCTTCCGATATGTAATTAATATTTATTTACGCTTAAGGGTGCTTTGTTATGTAGCTATGCTACGAAGATGTAATAAACTATGCTGTGAAACTATGTGACCATTGCCATTGATTCTAAGCTGTGCGAGATGCTATGAATATGTAGTAGGGAAGCTATCCATAGCACGCATCTTTCCATATAAAAACATAGCTTAGCTGAGTCCATTTTCACTAGTGCTAAGCTGTGTATACCAATGAATATGATTGGTGGAAACCAAACGCATCCACAGCAACGTAGCATAGCACATCTCTGGTGGAAAAACACCCTAATTATTGTACGTATTTGCAGCTTGAGAAAACGACGAGCAAGATTATCTGTTTATAATATACTGATTATGTAAATAAGTATGTCAATTTCGAATGTAAAATAGACATAAGTACACACTTTGCACATTGATCGAGAGAGTTCATACAAAATTCATAAATGTCTAGAGTAACTTTACTCTGCTTTCCAAAGTGGGACGCAAACACCTAATTATTTTAATGGTTTCATGTGTAGGTACATAATTTTTAATGGTACTTAACGGTAAACAGAAATCCATATGTATTTATTTAAGTATCTTTGGCATGAAAAGAGGATCGGTTTGTAACATACATAGTAACACATCTACTATCTGGGTATATTTGTAGGTATTGTACATGTACACATCTCATCAACAGTATGTAATTTTCCACTTGGCTTGAGCATCAATCACCACACTTGCTCAATGCGGGTTGGCGATTGCAAACTTATAATAAGAAGACCAGATTTCCTCACGATGTTTTCCTTCACCGTTTGTCAGTGGTGTCTAAATAGTCTTAGAAAGTACATATAACTCGGAAAATGTCAGATTGGTACTTGCCGTTGGTAGGTTTCGAACCCGCAGCCTCATGCATGAAAAGCGGGTGTCTTAAACCTCCGGGCCACCACGGCAGTTTTTTTTACACTGCGTGATTCTAAAATAAAACCTAGGAACCTTTACTCGGAAGTTGTATTTGTGACGTAAGAACCTATGAGGTAGCTACTATCTATGAGTAGTAAATAACTAGTACATAGTAACAATAATTCTATCAGAAAATCACATCCAAAAATGTCTTTAAATATTCTGTTACCAACTAAAACTTACTTTATTAATTTAGTCTTTGGAAAATATCTCAATTTCGCCAAATTCCCCGTCTTAGCTGTAAATAAAGTCAAATCGAATGATTGAACTAAATAATATTGCCTGGCTCTTGGCTCGGATAAATACCTCGTTTTTCTTTGGAAATTAATTGAAAGCAATTTCGGTCTAAGTCTAAAATGTTTAGGTATAAATAGTGAGCCTAAATGAATGTAAAATTATTATCTTTGGACGATATCTTGACACAAGATTGTTTCTTGCGCCTTCGGCTACATGATGGAAGGATGGAAAAAGTAGTTTTTTTTATGATATAAGCGGTAGACAAACAGACGAATCATCTGATTGTAAGCAATCGCCACCGCCCATGGACACCCGAAACACTATAGGGATTATAAGTCGGCATGTTGGGGGTTAGAAATTTAAGGGTTGTCGGGGAATCAGGGATTGGAAAGATTAAATAAGGGCGTTATTATGTAGGCTTCCAGTAACCTTACTAACACAACGAAACACAACGCAAGTATTGTTTCACGTCGGTTTTCTGTGAAGCCGTATCACTCCGGTCGAGCCGGCCCATTTGTGCCAAAGCATGGCTCTTACTTAAATATTATACCCCGGATAAGGGCCGCTTTACCCAAAAGTTAATTAATTATATCTATAAACATTTTCATCTTGTTGACTCCGTACTTAAGAGAATTATTTAAAAATCCTAACAATTTTCATTTATCTTTTTCCTTCATTTGAATCATTTTGAGAAACCGGGAACCAGGAAACGGGAAAATTACGTTGTTACTTGTTAGTGATTTCCGAATTTTCCGTACTTTCCTTTCCATTTTTGGAACAAATTCCGGCAACGCACCTGTGACTCCTCTGGTGTTGCGGGTGTCCATGGGAGTCGCTTGATATTACTTTGCATCTATTTAAATAATTATCTTTTTGTTACAGAGGATGAAAAGAGACTTCAACATCAGCGATCCGAAAAACTGTTGTTTTAATACAGACATACATCTAGTACATGCATTTATTTACTTAAATTATGTACTTGTCTCGTCTCGTAGATAAAAACAGAACAATAAAAACGAAAGAGTTATCGATCGCTTCATCCTTAGACAGAGGACAAACGCGAAACATTACAAAAAATACCAGATCCACCGGTTTCGCTACGCGTCAGTGCAATCAATTTAAAAAAAGACATAATAAACGAAAACAATGAAGATAATAAATGAGATTATACAGTTTACATAACTATTATGAATATATTATCTCATTTAGTAGTTTTTGTTACTTTATAGAAGACAGTCGTGTTTCCAGACGCCATGTCTTTCAAAGATAAAGTTGTTATAGTAACTGGATCTGGGTCTGGTATGGGAGCGGCGACAGCACTACTCTTTGCTGAAGAAGGAGCTCACGTTGTGATAGTAGACTTTAGTGAAGAAAGAGCCAAGAAAACTGCAGAAGAATGTAAGAAACATGGAAACAAAGTCTTTGTCATCATTGCTGATGTCTCCAAAAAAGAAGATGATGAGAGAATTATTAATGACACTATTGATGAATTTGGAAGAATTGATGTTTTAGTAAACAACGCTGGGACTGGTAAAGTAGGACGAATCTTGGATGGGACCATCATAGATACATTCGATGAAGTTGTGAATACCAATCTGAGAGCTGTGGTGGTGTTAACAAGCTTAGCTGCTCCTCATTTGGCCAAAACAAAAGGCTGTGTGGTAAACACATCAAGTATATTCAGCACTGCGTTAAGACATGGAACTATTTTCCCATCATACTGTGCTTCTAAAGCAGGGATTGATACTTTTACTCGTGTGGCTGCCTTGGAACTTGCTTCATCAGGAATAAGAGTCAATGCTGTTAATCCTGGACCAGTCTACACAAACCTTCTCATTCATAATGGGCTTCCTGGCACTTGGGAAGAATATGCGCAGTTTACTGCTTTAAAGAAAGGTTCGGATCCTAAGGAGGTTGGCAATCTGATTTTGTATTTGGCCAGTGATAAGGCTAAGAGTATTACCGGTGTTTGCTATGAAATTGATAATGGAATGAACCTTGTGTAGGTCGTTTAAGGTTATTTATTGTTTGTTCATGTTTTATTGTATTGTAATATTTTAACTATGTTTGTTATGATAACATTTATTATGATGTGCAATATTTTTTCGTTTATGGTAAAGGCTAGATTTGTTACTTGTTAGTTTTAGTATTTTGGTTTTCTTATTTTTATTGTTTACATTACATACTTTCTTTTGGTGTTACATTTTATTTGTTGACTTGAATAAAAAGGCACATTTAATATTTGTATTGCTTTTTTATTTCTTACCCAATTTTATGTAGCTTTTCTACTACTATTGGGCTATTGATTTTTACTTATAGGTAATAGAAGGCTGAATACCTAACTTTAAGCTGATTTTATAGTTCAATGGAGGGCGGAACTTTGACTGCTCGAACTATATTAATAGGTGAGCTGCAAGGCGCTACTCGTATAATGAGCTTAAAGCAGCTTACTTCAGGCAGGATTCCTATAGAAAATGGCTTGGAACCTATAAAGGGTATTGAAATGCTTTTGTAGGTACTCTTTTTTATAGAGAAATGAGTTTATGAACGTAGAGCAAGCATGTTTGGTGACATTATGTTGATGTTGTACATTTTATAAAATTGAAATATTGGTCCGATCTAAACGTGGTGGTAAATCAATGGTATTTTAATAATACTTAGTCTAAAAAACTACTCTGATGACATTTGCTGAAACACGACACGACAAACGTATAACCATACGAACATTGACGCAATTACATACGCAGTTACATTAAACTAAAATACTCATAAAAAACTACTTCTTATTGCTACTCATAAATAATACTAGCTTTTGCCAGTATCCTATGTGTTATTCCAGACCATAATATATGCTTCTTCCAAATTTCATCCCGATCCCTTCAGCCGTTTTGACGTGATTGAGTACTACATTACACAGTAACAGTACATGTAACATACATACACACACAAACAACAAACTTTCGCATTTATAATATTAGTAGGATAGCCACACAAATAAACAGGAAATCAGTTAAACTGTTTCAAAGTTAGACAAAG
Organism: Spodoptera frugiperda; assembly: GCF_023101765.2. Classification (NCBI taxonomy): domain Eukaryota; kingdom Metazoa; phylum Arthropoda; class Insecta; order Lepidoptera; family Noctuidae; genus Spodoptera; species Spodoptera frugiperda. Next base: position 10,090,439 of record NC_064234.1, on the reverse strand, counting down.
CACGGCTTAATTATCCTTATTAATTAATTACCCAGGGGTAATCCGGACCACTCAGTAATGTAAATTGTTAAGTGGTCCTAATGCCATTCATTAATTGTTTGTTTTTGTTTATTGTCAACAATTAATATTTATTTATTTAAAAATTCAACTTTTATTTGCCATTCAACGTGGCAATGCTGCCAGGCTTTTGGGCACCATACCTCACGACTACGATGAGGACAATTTCTTCGGTGCTGTAAGTTAGATTTTATTTATTTTCCTATTATTATTTTTTTTACTTTATTGCACATATACTGTGAAAATACCGGTACACGGCCTCCACTCGAGGACCTTTCTGGCCCAGCGGCCGTCGGTTCTCTGCGATAACTATACTAGTAGATATAGGAACTTACAATATATTATATAATAAATATACATCTTAACCATACAGACATACAATAACATACTATACAATACATATATAAATAAATACTATACAAATACATAGACCATTATATTGTATATTATCATTGTATTGAATTTCCCAGTTTCTCATGAAAATATGTACTCGAACCTTGAACTTAATGAGCAGCGGTTATTTAGTGAGTATAATGTTTATTTTATTGTAATTTAAACTTTAATGTTTCGGAATAGAGATGCTAATTACCTTTGATTTGCGTGTAAGCTATTAATATGACATATGATTAAATTTTCAATTTAGGTTATCGGATTATTAATTCTTCATATTTATTACGATTTGAAATTATTGGTTTAAATAAAAACAGTTATTAAGAGTATAATAGTAGAACAATGGTTTTATCATATTTGAACAAAAAACCTGTGGCATATTTTCCATATACTTATTACGTTAATAAAATATGCATTGGATACAAGAACTTAAAAATGTTATTTAAAAAGCAACTGGTTTATATCAGTTAATATTATGGGCTTCCATGAAATTTTACACAGTGGTTTTTGGAATAATTAATAGTTAATAATCACCTTCGTAGAACCATTAATTCTGTATCCAATACGCATTTAAATTAAAGGTAAGCGTCCACAGGCCCGTATCGTACGAATCGCACGCATCGTACGCATTCCGTATGACGTCATCAGCACGCATCGCATGTAGGCATTGCCGATGATGCGGTCCGTACGGTGCGGATCAGTGGACGCAGTTGTATGAAATTCTATACAAGACAAACTAAAATCCGTTGCGTACTATGCTGGCATGTGGACGTTTACCTTAGAGCACTTAAATTAACAATTACAAACTACAAAATTGTAAACAAATCAGCCACAAAAACAAAACGGTCGAATGCGTTGCAATTGAATTCAAATTTCGAATTCTGGAACGCCAATTTGATATCGGCACGTTCGTGTTATGGCGAATTTGCCACAATTGATGCGTTCACTTACCGTGAATCCGATACCGACAGTCGCTGAGAAGTTTCCAGCTTGGAATTTTCCAGTCTCGAACTGGACTAACAAAGAGGTTTTACCCACTCCACTGTCACCCAACAGGATCGTCTGTGAATGGAAAGCGAGTGATAATTGTTTTGGAGCCGAGTTCGGATAATTGATGGGAGATGCATCTCGGTTGGACGCTGAGAGGGTTTAATGGAAATTGGCGGTAGGCTCCCTGTGTCTGTATTAGATTGGACGGAGCTATATTTGAGATTATATTTCGTTGCAAATTTCAAGGTAAGTTTGAATGAAGAAGACCCTTTGTTTCATGACAAAATATAAAAATGTGCATGACACTTACTAAAGAGATTTTAAAAGGTATTTTCTTCTAAATATTTCTTAAAAAGCCATAAGTATCAAAAGATCTCAATCATATTCAGTCCTGTAAATGAGTTATTGTATGACTATTGGTACGACATTACTATGAAAACAAGTATTTTTTTATGGAACAATGGTAAGCAATCGCCGCCGCCCATGGGAATTTGAAACACCAAAGGTTACCATCTTTACAAGTGCGTTGCCGGGGTTAGGAATTTAAGGGTTGTTGGGAAATCGGGGGTTGGGAAGGGGAATTGGGCCTATGTCTTTAGTCTTGAATTAAATATTAGAGTAAAACTTGAAGCCTTGAACTTATTTTTATGTTCCATGTATACTTCATACGATAAAACATAAAAATAAATAATAAAAATTCATACCAAGAGTACGGCTTCAAGTTTTACCGTTCTCCATTGTTAAGAGGAAAAATGAAAGCAAAGCGAAGTCAATAATTCTACAGATAATATAAAAACACGTTTCCAAATACACACAATAACATCGTTTTCAATAACTCCCATATAACAAACATCAAAAGCTTATAAAGTCATATTTTCTTTCGCCCACTTTTTCTTATGAAAATAAACTGAAAGCGGGAACAAGTTGTATTTTGGTCTTTATTATTGTTTTCCTGAAATATATTTCAATTGTATGTAAACATATTATAATGTTTGTAACTCCAGAGAGGTAGACAAAATGCATGTAGCTGCTATGTCCTTGTCAATATTCCTAAGTTATTAGGTATTCACGAAACTTCAGCTTAAGAAGTTTGTTTTTTAACATTGCCCCCACACTAGGATTTTCTCCTGTGTCGTGGGTTTGTTTACAAACATACACATGACACCAAGACCCGCAATAACAATTTATAAATAACGTTTATGATTGACGAAGAGTTGTTCCGTGCGGGTATTGAACCTGCGACATGTTGTACAGCAGCCAGTTGCCTAGCCATCACGCCAATCTAGCTCTAGTCGACAAAAAATCTATAGTTTATAATTATAAACCAGCTGTTCAGCTCCAGCTCTTCATCAGCGTTTCTTGCCCATCCACACAAAAATTAATTAAATTAGACCAGTAGTTTCGTTACTAAAAACTGTCATTAGAACTTGAGACAGGATATTTACCATGTTTATTTATGTGTATGAGTTTCTGATATTTCGGCACTGTTGCAAGCGCCATGATCACGGATGAACTGGAGTATATGCGGGTGGATGTTTAAGAGCAGACAAATCGGTCTATTCTCTTTCTAGTTCGTTTTGCCAACGACACCGCTACCACTGTCACTTGTATCACTTGCAACTCGATTTACTTCTCGATTTTTCTTAATAGAAACGATCGAACCAATCAATTAAAGAGCTACTCGTACTTTCTACATTTTCCAATATTTTCTTGTTAGCAACTTCTCGATAAACTGCCAATTCCCTTTTTTTTTGTTTAGAAAAGGTACTTAATTAATCGCAACGTTTTAATTAACCGAACTCCTTGTTTGTTAAAAAGTTTGAAAGAAAAATTTCTCAGCGTTAAGAATTTTATTGTTCTGAGAGTAATTAAAAGGTATATTTTCATTTTAACTGACTTGTTGGTTGAGTGATCGCAATTTTGCCGGACAAGAGGTTTCGGGTTCGATTCCCGGGTCGGGCAAGGTTTTTTTTTTCGGTTTTTCGAAAATTTCTCAGTGGTAGCACGGATTCTGGAATTGTACCCAGTAGGCTCAGTGGCAATAGGCTCACCCCCTATTACATGGGACTTATAACACAAATGGTGAAAAGTGGGTGTACATTGCCGCATTACGTGCTTGAGAGATAAAAGGCCCCCCTTCGGGGGTAAAAGGTGTGACGTTGTTTTTTTTTCATTTTCACCTTAAATATGTTTGTGTTTAGTAAACATAGCGTTTAGCAATGGTAACTTGGGTTTTGGTAATTAGAAGTTGTATATGAACACATTATAACCCTGTCCTTCCACGAAGAGGGTGGCCAAATATTTACTTATATATGTAATTCTCGCCAGTTATTAATATTTTTTATGAGCTCCCTTTTATGAGAGCTCATTTACCACCGTAATTGAGCAGACGGTTCGCTTGATGGTCAGTAATTAGTCACATTTTTGTTTGAATTCATTATGCTTAGATACCTACTCTTTTGGGCTCTTTGCTACTGAAGATGCGCTATGTTGCTATGCTACGAAAATGTAATAACTAAGCTGTTTTTTAGGAAAACTAAGGAATGAAAGTGTGGGAGAGCCATGCTTCGGCACGAATGGGCCGGCTCGACCGGAGTGATACCACGGCCTCACAGAATACCGACGTGAAACAACGCTTGCGTTGTGTTTCGTTGTGTGTGTGAGGTTACCGGAGGCCCAATTCCCCCCTTCCCAATCTTCCCCATCCCCGATTCCCGAACAACAACCCTTTAATTCCTAACTCCCAAAAAGCCGGCAACGCACTTGTAACGCCTCTGGTGTTTCAAGTATCCATGGACGGCGGCGATTGCTTACCATCAGGTAATACGTCTGCTCGATTACCGGCGTGTTTCATAAAAAAAATGAAAACTAAAAATCTTACTCTATTGTTAGTGTAGTATGGATTTCCGCAAAGAAACGCCTGATTCTATTCTATAAATTTTAGAACCCCTTCAACTGCCAATAAAGAACCGATCTCATGCTATACCAAATCCAATCCCAGCCTATCAGTTTAGCTCCAGTACCACAGATTGATGAAGTATTCCAAAGGTCGCTCAAAGGACAGACAAGGTTATCAAAGCTCTTTGCTACCGTTCACTGTATAACGTAATAACTGACCAATAGCGGCACATGAAAGTATACTAAAATATCAAAACTCGTCAATGGATTTTCAACTTTATTGCAATGAACATAAGGTTGATAAATCAGTTTGGCAGGTAAGGGTAGGATGATAAGCTGGTACTTATATATGGTAGCTTAGTCTTTAGTCTCTTATCTAGCTATAAAAGGTATCGTTCAACAAAGCAGATTAATTCATAAAGGGTTTATTTATAGTGGGTGCTCTATTTTTGCCTTTGTGCCTTTATAGAAGATTGGTTTTAAAATGTTTCAAACTACCTAAAAGCCCTGGTTTGTGGTTGGGGTAGAATTTTATTGGTGTTCCGTTTCTGGGACAATAATGGACCTTTACACACGGAGGTAAATAGTACGGGACACGTATGCTTTGTCAAAAATATATGTATGTAAAAGTATGTACTTTCCTACCTATGTAGGTAAAATATCATAACGTACTCATTATACATGTGAGCCTGTCTCATAGCAGGTCTGTACCAATGCGGACTCCGTATCTGTGTTTGAAAATTTGGGGCACGGCAGTGCCCCCGCCAAGTCGAGCAAAAAAAAAGCGGCACGGCGGTACCATCCTTTTCTCGAAGCAATTCGGGCCTTTTTCGACCCCTATAATTCGGTTGTGGATAAAGCAAGAAACCTGAATCTTCAGTAACTAATCCGGCATTGTATAAACACGGAATATTTAAAATTTCAGTCAATTTGAACCAGTAGTTTAAGAATGACAACTTGTTAAAGTTTCTAAATTTTGTCACTCACTGACTCACCGATCATCAAAAGTCCAAGGCACTTCTAGCAGACTTAGAAGCTTCATATTTGGAATACATATAGAGTTTAGTGTCTTAATCATGGGAAAACTTAAATATTTTGTAATTTCGGTCCAGTTTTCCAAATACACCAACTGCATCAATAACTTTGTAATCCCATATAAATATATGGGATTACAAAGTTATTTATGCAGTTGGTGGTTGTAAGACCTTTAACAAAATTCGTTAGAAGTAGATGGTATCAAAAAGAAAGGCTCTACAAAAAGAAGTGAGATCCCATCAAAAACATCCTGTAAAAAACCCAAGTCTCGCAGCTCAGTCTTTCTACCGTCAAAAGTTGTGAGATCCATGTAATACCAAGTCGGTTAATCTATTTAGTGTCTACTTGAAGGACCTTCTGTCTTAAGTTATTACATAAGTTATTATCATGCCAATATTAAAAATATTTAACGTTTTAAACAAATAGATCGACTTGGACATCGCATGAAAACAAAATGAATATTACAATATTATATTAGATTCTTTAGTCTCTCGCGCCTCACGCGATTGAAACTCTCGTTCCTGTTGGTCGCTGGCCCGTCGTGCTGTGTAGTGTGATACATACTAATAATCAAATCAAGCGATGTCCAAGTCGATCTATTTGTTTAAAACGTTAAATATTTTTAATATTGGCATGATAATAACTTATGTAATAACTTAAGACAGAAGGTCCTTCAAGTAGACACTAAATAGATTAACCGACTTGGTATTACATGGATCTCACAACTTTTGACGGTAGAAAGACTGAGCTGCGAGACTTGGGTTTTTTACAGGATGTTTTTGATGGGTTTAATAAATACTTTTCCCGAACCGGCAATGGCAGCCGAGATCCCTTGCTCAGCAGGCTTACATGCAACCACTTGACAAGTCTATACCTAGTAATTTATATCAACTTGACTGCACAGTTGGTGTAGTGGCTAGGCAACTGGCTGTCGTGCAACTTATAGTGGGTTCGATTCCCGCTCGGAGCAACTCTTTTTGTGATCCACAAATTTTTGTTATGGGTCTGGGTGTCTTGTGCATGTGAAATTGTATGTTTGTAAACGTACCTACGAATCCCACGATACAAGAGAAAAACATAGTGTAGGGAAATGTTTAAAAAATAAATTTTGGAAAAAATCTCAACATAATAAAACGTTTGCTACTCTACTCGTACTTGCTATACTTCAAGCAATTTGTATGCTGAGCCAACAAGATTAGCAGACAATAGGACTAGTGAGGCTCCAGCGAGACAAAGACTAGTGTGTGTAGTATATTATATCGATTATAAAAGAATTATAATATACTTAGTGTATGTTAATGAGATTTAAATGTGGATGAAAAATGATGAGAAGAAAATCTAGTTCATATAACAATTTATATTACTGTGGTAAATACAGATGATAGTTCGTTTGCTACACTTTACTCCGAAACAACTAAAGTAATTGTGACGAATTTTCATTTAAGGATAAGATCTTGGAGATAGACAACAGTCTACGACTTAAATTATTTTATTTTTGACCTTTGCCCTGCAGTGGGACGATGATGATCTAAATTTATGTGATTAAATATAATCTGCCAACGTTTTTTATCAATCACAATCTTCACTGAAATTCCGTTGCAGACTTGCACTAAATTTAATGAAAGTTTTGGTATGCCAATAACCACTCATACATACATACATTATACAGTAAATTGAACGGTCATCGATTTAAAACAGGTAGATGACCTAAACAAACAGAATGGCATCATCCCGATGACGCTAATGACGATGATAGTCCGTCATTACCAGGTCATTCAACTGCACTTATTGGAATCATGATCATATCGTAAGTGCTAATTTATTTATTACATAGTCAATGCGGTTGCCTACTGTCTGTATGTCAATGTCATTATTATTAGAAATCTATGACATCATCGTTTGGGAGAATTGATTAGTTAATAATTAAAAATAATCGTGAGATCTATTTGCGCTCAGAACAATTTGTTTGACAAGTATTAAGAAAATTTCTGGAGTTGCGGACAACGTAAAAGGTTACAAAGGCTCCGGCTCAAAGCAGGAGAAGGAACGGGGTGGTTTTTAGTCAGTAAGAGTCTGACACTCCCTCTCGTCTCACCCAAGGCGGGAGAAGTCATTGGATGATCTTCCCCTCTCAAAAAAAGTATTAAGAAAATTCTGGTGCGAACATTATTAAAAAAAAATTACGAAAGTAGAACAGCGTCATACCTTATGAATAATCACATCATCATCATCCTGTGTTCGGGAAGGGGTGACAGCAGGGGGGTGGTAGTCCCTGTACCCAGTGGGGGAGGGGGTGCTTCGTTGTGCTGACTGCGCAGGCGCACGCAGCGTGTCGTCTTCAAACACATCGTCACTCATACTGTCGTCTGTCGCCATTTGCTGTAACAAAACAAAATGGCGGATTTAGATAAACTAGTGGTCGCCTAGTGGCCGAAATTCGACCATATATGATTTAATTTACAATACCACTTAACGTACGTTGAAGGATAATTTTTATTTAATTCAAACTCTTTTATAAAACTCTTTTCATATGAGACGTAAGAATATCATCGCAATGTCTATCGATTTTGACGTTTTGTCAAATACGATCAGATACTATGCATGTGTGTGTAATGTTTTATTTATTGATTTAATGTACTATATAAGCATTATTTTTGAAAAATATTAGCGCTATGCACTTCTCCTACACATAAACTATAAGTATACCAAATTTTATGCTCCTACGTCCGCGCAATTTTCGTAAAATGTGGTCCAAAGTTTTTGCATCACGTATTAATATATAGATGCTAGGTACTTCTCATTTGAGCTAAAATTTGATGGTGATTTGATGTGAATTTGTTCTTGTTTGTTTTGAACTAATTTCAAAAAAGAGGAGGTTCTCAATTCGGTAAATACAGATTTTTAGTTAAAAATGGATTACCTATAGATGAGAGAGACAAGAGCAAAGAAGCGAAAGAGTTGCATTGTCTCTGCCTACCTCATGGGAGACAGGCGTATGGTTATATGTACCTATGTTGTACAGCATTAAAGTACCTAGTCCCTTTGTAAACCACTGTTTTACACGATATAGTATAAGACGTCATTTTATGTTTATAAAACAAAAAAATAATATAAAGGGCTTTTGCCAGAGTTATTAGCCTGTCAGTTTAGTTTATATCTAGGTCATTGTAGATACCTAGATATCTGTCAGAAGCTTTATCTAAGGTTTCTTTCAACCCTGACTAGTTTTAGGGGTTCATTTATCTCATTTCTCATTATTTGCGAAAATAAAACGTTTATGTTCTGTTTTTTTTTATGGAATAGGAGGCAAACGAGCAAACGTCTCATCTGATGGCAAAAGATTACTGCCGCCAATGGATATACCCGCAACACCAGAGGAGGCCTAAGTGCGTTGCGGGTCTTTACAAAAAGAATACGCTCTTTTTTTAAAGTCATTATTTACTTAGGTACTTGGCAGAAAGTTGTGAGAGAAACGCACAGTTGTGGTCTGCCAATCATTTATTAGATGGATTTTTTACTGAGGAGTTTCTATTTTACTTATTTACTTGACATCCACGAGCCCCGTAAGTGGCTAAAATATTCATGCTAGGTCCTGTCCTGCTGACTTGGTGTCCGTAGTGCCCATCTTAGTACAAAGAGACTTGAACCCTCACACCTTATACAACTATGTATTAGACTTAGTACCTAATACAAACAACATAGTATAGCACAGAGTACTAGACATAGCAGTCTCTAATAAAGTAGGTATACAATGTTCCTTGATTTGCTTGGGAATTCATGTCTTTTCTTTCTTTCTTTTTAATATGCAACATAAAATGATATAAAGATAAGTTCTTCTACTCCATAAAAATACGTCCACGTCCAACTTTACAAAGTAGGTACTCTTCAAAACATTTCAAAGTAAATAACATCTTATTTAAATGCACATAAAATACGTTTTAAAATGCACTCTTTGAGCGTTTTCCTGTGAAGCGATGTGTACAATTTCCTTAGAAAACTTGATGCTAAAGGAATAGTGTACAAGTCTAGTTTTAGCTCAAAGGTTGAAGTTTTAATGAATGTAACGTAATGCAGTGTCATAAGGTTGAAATTCGAATGCACGATTAATATTTACGTTTGAAATACGTGAAATACAACACTACTGAAATGCAATAATATGAGTAACTGGCGACAATGTACCAGTACCTATGTGCGAGGTACAGTTGCGCTACGGAACAGCAAGAGTAACTATTAAAAATCACAAAAATATTTCAATTAACACTGGACTAGTAACTAGTCCATGTATCCGGAGCTGCGGACTACCTAGCGGGTTTACCGGGCTACGGCTCGAAAAGCAAGAGTACGAACGGGATTGTTTTTAGTAAATAAGAGTCTGACACTCCGTCTCACCTCACCCAAGGCAGGAGTAGTATTTGGATGATTATCCCCCTCAAATAAAAAAAATATATTTTACAAGAATTGAAAAAAATAATATTACGTCACAAGTGACACAATTAAATGTGAGTCCACTTTAAATAATTATGAAAAATATATTTTTTAAAAGCAGTACGGCTTTTGTGTATTTTTCGAGGCCAACTCGTTTGATTTATTTATCAAAATTACTGCTCCTTTTCCCCTTAAATTTTGAAAACTTCAAAAGAACATCAATGATTGAAGTTTAATTATAAAAATATTCGCGTTTGAAGGGGAATGGGAAACGTGTCGGCCATTTTCAATTTCGGTGTAAAATAAAAGCCGAATATAAAACATAGCTACTTATTGCATTTTCTTCATAAAAACCTCGATAGGTATACAAATTTTTAATATTTTATTAACAAAAGTGATTTCAACAAAAATAAAGTTTCATAAACAACATATTTTAGTATATTTTAATAAAACTATATAAAACACAAATCTGGAGCATATTAACGCTCAGTTGAGAATATTTAGAAGATATTCATAAACAAAATATTATTTTAGTATATTTTACAAATCTGGACGTTTTATTTTTCTTCCAACTGAATCGTGGGTGCTTTTAGACAGTTACAAGTTCACATACTTGAACCCAGACCCGACACAACTTTGTGGAAGAAGCAAACGGATTTTGATGATATTTGGTATACAGACAGAGTATGAGCTGACTTGGGTGTAGGATACTTTTTATCCCACGAGAATGCAAGCGAAGCAGCTGGTAGAAGCTAGTCTGTAATAAGTAATTATTTAGAATTTAGAGGAACAGTATTTTAACAGAAAATATTCCCTGAAATGAAACCAGAGAGTTAGACAGATACAACTGAAGAGTTCTTAGAAAACGATTCAAGTTTCAAGTTTTCAAATGAAAATTGTATTTACTGAAATGTTTATTTTCCTTTAATTTACATTTACATTTAAATTACTATGAAATTGTAAGTTTTAATTTAATTAAAATATACATTTCATCTTCGTTTACCGTCTTATTCTCTTGTCTTCGTTTCATTTAAACTCGTACTGACTAAGAACAACCCCTTTCCTACTCCTGCCTTTCGAGCTGGAGCCCCGGTAAACCCGCTAGGTAGTCCGCAGTAAGTATCTATTTTTTGGTAACTTTTCTTTTCTTTTTGAGAGGAGGAGTTCGTCGTCCAGTTACTCCTCCCGTACCTTGGGCAAGGCGTGAGGAAGTATCAGACTCTTACTGACTAAAAACCACCCCGTTCCTACTGCTACTTTTCGAACCGGAACCCCGGTTACTCACTAGGTAGTCCGCATCTCCGGGCCTCCAATCGAATCAGATCAGAATCCAGAATTACAAAAACTCCACTCTCTATCTTTAGAGATAAATCTATAGAAATCATACATTATTACATACAGGATCAATATCTCGATAAACAAATTAATCTGTGACTCAAAGACGTATGCCTAATTGAGTCATACCCGTCTTCAGCTTGGTAATATCCTTACATAACCAAAGTACCTACCAGTGCCAAAGACCAGCTTATAACTGAATCTCTAAGCTTCAAAAGCGTGTCTATTCCGTGTTTGTGTGAGTTTGCACACACGGCTGCATATCAAGTTACAATAGCCAGTATAAACTGAACTTTGGAAGTGCGGAAAGGTGATACAAAGCGAGATAATGATAAACTGGTACTGTATAGCTTCATGTGTATGTTGCTAACATTATAGAGGTCTTTAGAATTTCTAAGTAATATGAGGAATTGTTACGTACTGGTTAATACGTACTTTTGCTGTTCTATGAAATGGTTGTAGTATTGATTGGCTTGTCGTTTGATATGGTGTATGCATCGATGTCTTAAGGTGTTGTCACCTAAGATGTGCTATGTTACGTTGCTGTGGATGCGTTTGGTTTCCACCAATCGTATTCATTGGTACCTCCACATAGTATACCACTGGTGGAAACGGATTTAGTTAAGGTATGTTTTATATATGGGAAGATACCTACATGCTATGGATGGTTTCCCTCTTTTTATACTCGGCCCTTTTAAGCTTTTGGCTTTTTATAAGCTGGCAGCACTTTGGGCATTAGATGCATTGCCAATCCTTAAGAAACCTATTTACTCTACTCTACTACCTTCTTGAAGTAACCCATTTTGTTACCTACTGAGAACAGAAAACCTCGGCAGGAACCTCATTCCACAGTTGGAATATACAGGTACTGTTGTACCTGGCAACTCAATATTGATCAATTACTGAAGCCGTTGTTTACCTCAGCGCAGCGAGTAGTTCCGAGCGTCGATATTTAATTCTACTCTTCCTGTACGAAATGTACATTTGTATGTTTTGTTTACAGTTGTTGGATATATTAAAAACAGGTATATTAAAAAAAAAACTTTTTTATATGACATGCCACGTTGTTATAGTACGTGGCGCAATTTTGTCTCATCTCCTTTATAACCTTCGTGAGATATATCCTTATGTATATCGGTTAAGCCGATAACATCATAATTAATTTATTAAAGATTTGTTCGATTTATTTACTCTACAATAAATTTATAATAACGTCAGACAGAAAAGATACATTCTCTTATTTATTCTGGTTCCTCGTTATATGTTTTGTAGTAAAACATAATAACATCATCTATCTTATCGCCAGACGTGTATCCCAGAGGTCCCTATGTCCCGGGACGGACAGGACAAGTGGAACAAGACCCTATCTGATATGAAGTTGTAAACTTTAATGGGTGCTTGTGAGGAGTGTTTAATTGTTTTACTTTATAGATGGGGTGATAGCATAAATGTCTACTCTATGGTTTCTCTCTTTTGTCTGTCTATAGTAACGTCACGCCTTTTATCCCCGAGGGGGTAGGCAGAGGTGCACATTACGGCACGTAATGCCGCTATACAATGTACACTCACTTTTCACTATTGTCTTATAAGTCCCATGTAATGTGAGCCTATTGCTATGTACTCAGCACAATTTCAGACTCTGTGCTAAGAACTGTAAATGAAATGTATTCCAAAAATCGAAAAAAGCCCAGTCGCACTTGCGACCACTCGACCAATGAGACATTCTGTCCATATGATATAAAGTTGTTTACGTATATAGGACAGTGGCCATATAAGTTTCCTTCATCTGCATACCACATATCCATTACCTTACGCGTACCTACCGTATAAAAAAAGAACATGATACCTATAACCGTGAATAATAAAGGTCTCGATCTATGTAAACGAGGTGTCAGTATCATCACTCCATTACAACGATTCGCCGTCGGCTGTTTGCATCGCCATCAAAATGTCGTTCCCGAAAGAATATAATAAATCTCGCGATAAAACGCTCTCCGTGTAACGCTCATTTTATTTCCGAGGTAATATACGACCTTAAAACCTGGGGTAGGGGATTGATTGTGTCTTTATGTAGAAAGGGAAATGGTGGGTTTAGAAATCCGTGCTGTTATTTATCAACCTTCAAAATCTGCTATTATCAACAATTCTTCAAAATCGAAACACATTAGATTGTCACTTCATCTGAAATTCTGAATCAGTGACGATTATGAGTATAGATAAACTTTTTGGTCTATTAGGTATCCAATCTTCCCAATCCCCGATTCCCGAACAACAACCCTTAAATTCCTAACCCCCAAAAAGCAGGCAACGCACTTGTAACGCCTCTGGTGTTTCAAGTGTCAATGGGCGGCGCCGCTTGCTTAACAACAGGTGATACGTCTGCTCGTTTACCGACGTGTTTCATAAAAAAAAAAATAATATGTAGTTTTTTTTAGCAGTGTAAAATACACTTCATCTTCATATCAGTCTTATACATAAATATAGTAAGAATACATGACACCTATTATAAGTATATAATCTATAAGGGCTTGTAAGTAGTTAATACCTACTAATAACTTGCCCAAAAATCCAGGCAAGTTATACTTAGAAAAGTAATATTTTTTCATAAATCTGACACGTGTCTACTATATTTGTAAAACGACTTCTAAATTGAAGTTCCAGATTCGTCGAAATACATTTTTTTTTAATCAAAAGATTTCCAACGGCCACTCGAACTTCAATTAAAGTTAACGTTTTATACAGCTTCTTCGAATAACGTCTTTTTTTATAATTTCTCTCAACGTAGGTATAAATAAAACCTTT